>NW_028227261.1:52842500-53195000 GCF_978045245.1 Mus caroli | reverse complement strand
CATCCAAATAGAGACTAAAGAAAAGAAAGATCAACTAGACTTAACTAAGATCACACATTATATACTTTCTTTGCATCTAAGAACATTATTTTATAACTAATAAGACAAAAACAGACTTTTTAAAAGCAGCTGAAAAGGCAAAGAATGGGAGGAAATCCACATAAGTCATGTATCTGTGAAGGGTTTTCCTTCCAGAATATACCAGCAGCCGTTATAGATCTGCAGTAAGACTCTGCATCATCCAGGTTTTCAAACAAGAAAATAAATACATATTTGTTTTCTTTGGGGTTTCTGTTTCTTCATCTTACTGTGTTATGGATCAACCTAACAGTCTTGTACTAATTATGCCAGAACTCTATCCCAGCTACACCCCAGGCCTTCAGCAGAAAATCTGAGTCTTCATTTCTCCAAAGAGGATATATAAGTGGCCAACACCCAACAAAATATGCTGGATATTACTAACTCTCTGGGATATGCAAGCCAAAACCACACTGAGCTGACCACTTTACACCGGCTCAAATGTCTACCACTAAAATGGTAGACAATAACACATGCTAGAGAAGAGACTAAGAAATTAGAACTCACATTGTGGTTGGGAAAGTTACAGGTCTTTAAAAGATTAGACAAGTTATGATACAACCTTGTGACTTCATTCTGAATTTCATCAAGCAAAAATGAAAATGTGCATTTGTATAAATACTTATATATGAGTGAATTTATAGAAGCAATATTCATTAATAATAGCTTAAAAAACTGAAGCAAGTCCAATGGCAGTCAACACAAACAAAATGAGATGTATCCACAGGAGATACTTTTCATAATAAAAAGCAATGAAACTCTTATGCATACTACAATATGAGTAAAGCTCTATGTTGAGAAAGAAACCACATATTGTACATGACAATTTTCCTAGTTTCATTTCTGTTGCTGTGATAAAATATCCTGGCAAAACGGAACTCAAGGGAGTAAGTTCTTCACTCTGGTTTTCACTTCCAGGTCAGAGTTCATGGTGGGGAAGTCTAGCCAGGAGCTGTGTGTTCACAGTTAAGAGTAGACAGAAATGACCACATATGTGTGTGTGCTTGCATACTTGTGCTCAGTTAAATTTCTCTGTTACATAGTTCAGTACTCCTGCATAGGGAATGGAACTGCTCACAGTAGGCTGAATCTTCCTACATTCATAAGTTAAGGTAGACAGACCCACAGGCCAACATCATGTAAATAATCTTTTATTGAGACTCTTCCAAGACTATTTCGGACTGTATCAAATTGACAATTAAAATTAACCATTATAACACTGTTGTAGATAGACAATATGTGTGACATATACAAGTATGATCTAAGCATACTGTATGCTTTAATCTATGTGATCTGTTTAGGATAGGCGAA
Organism: Mus caroli; assembly: GCF_978045245.1. NCBI lineage: Eukaryota > Metazoa > Chordata > Mammalia > Rodentia > Muridae > Mus > Mus caroli. The sequence continues at coordinate 53,193,611 of NW_028227261.1, read as the reverse complement.
GCACTGAGGCAGAGAGATTAATGTACTTACAAAGAGGTATAGGTAATGATGGATAGAAACTTGATATCTTTAGGGATGAGGACAATATTAAGAAATTTGAGCTGGCCGGGCGTGGTGGCGCACACCTTTAATCCCAGCACTCCGGAGGCAGAGGCAGGCGGATTTCTGAGTTCGAGGCCAGCCTGGTCTACAAAGTGAGTTCCAGGACAGCCAGGACTATACAGAGAAACCCTGTCTCGAAAAACCAAAAAAAAAAAAAAAAAAAAGAAATTTGATAGTAGTGACCAGTGCATAATTGCATTTTTACTGTAATTGAACACTTTATAAAGGTGTATTTTTCAGCAAGTGAACCATATATTAAGGTATTTAAAATAAAAGGAACACAGGATTTTTTGTTAATCCCTCTAAACTGCAAAAGAAAATAAGGTTATATTTTCTTTCTTTCTTTCTTTCTTTCTTTCTTTCTTTCTTTCTTTCTTAACCCTCTTTTCAAGAGTAAAATCTTAGTTTGTCATTGCAGCTGCAGGAAGAACCTAGGGCAAATGATGAGATGAATTAACCATGCTTCATCTTTTAAAACTTCTTGTCAGAGATTCCTAGGTGGGCTTTGTAAATTTATCTCTCTTTACTTACCCAAAAGCAATCCGTCGGTTGCATTCAGAAGTCACCTTGCTATCTGCTAAGTGACCAGAGCCTCAGTCACCAGTGTCTTCTTCCTCTTCGTTGACGATTGCTCAATACTTGTGTTGATTGATTGCCTTACCACTGGAGAGTATAAAGCCTTCCCTCCAAGAGTTGTTCTTGGCCAGGGAAGATGGCTTTGTGGGTAAAGAGCCTGCTGCATAAGTTTAAAGACCTGGATTTGGATCACAGCATCCGTGTAAAAGCTTTACACAGTGGCATAGGTTTTATAGCTCCAGTGTTGGGGCGGGGGGGGGGGGGGGAGAAACAGGTGGATCCCTGCAGCTCACTGGCTAGTCATATAAACAAAATGATGACATTCCAGGTTTAGTGAGAAACCTTTTCCTCAAAAAAAAATCATAGAAGATCCCTAACAGTGTTCTCTGGCCTCCATGTGCATTAACATGGATGTGAGAACATGAGTTATCCTGGCCCAAACTATTGCTTTCACAACAATCACTTGCATTTAACCACAAATTAAGCCAACTGTCTTCTGTTCTTGTTACCCATCAACCTGTGGACCAGCATTCATTTTAATTTCTGAATGAATTTTTCAGCAAACATTTGCTGAGTACCTCCATTATACTAGGCAATAAAGTAGACCCTGCCATTAAGCAGCGAAAGGATGATAGTCTCTTTCTTTTGAGGTGTCCCTGTGCAATGATACAAATGTGATGAATATTACGTTGTACATTAGTGACAGAAACTGCAAGGGATGACACAGTAGAGCGCAGAAGCAGGAAGGCCAGGTGCAGCCTCTGTAAGAAGTTGACATTAGAGCAATGACCTGAGAGGAACACGTGAGTGGACACTGACTCTGAGAGGATGCTTTCTCTTGGTTGGGCAAGTTTGTTGCTGGTGGGCTTTATGACACCAGAGCCTAAGCTGATGTAGCCTTATGACATTGTAGCCTAAGCTGGCCTTGAACTCAGTTCAAATCCTCCAGCTTCAAACGCACAAGAACTGAGATTCTAAATGTGTGCTATGACTCCTCGCTGAGAAGAACCTTAAAAAAATAAAACTTAAGAAAATGGACACTGAGATTTTTCATGTAGAAGAACTGGCATGACATAGGAACAGCAAAAGCCCCTGCCCAAGCATGTGAATGAGGGGCCAGAGAGATGATCATACCTGGAACTTGAGCTTATGTTGACTTTGGTTCTGATTTGGGAAATAGTGGAAATGAACTGCAGAGTTCTGACTGGTGGATAATCTGTGATCTGGGTTTTTAATTAATTTTCTGGATGTTACTCTGAAAGCACAATGGAAGGACACAAGAGCAAAGTCCAATTAGCAAAGACCAACAGGTCAACCTTCTCATATACATACAGGATACATATGTGCATCCATACATGATACATACATGTATACATACATATGTATGTCAGTTGTTGCCATCACAAAAATGAGTTTGTTCCTAAGGTCAGCTTCTCTGGAGCATAATGAGGGAGAGGAAGCAAAGGGGTGGAAGCAAACCTGAAATAAACCAGGTAACCCTTCCAGGAGCATGGATCCAGCTAAAATATCCTGTTATCGGGATGTCAAATGTTGATTAATAAGAATAAAGCCCAAAGCAAAACAAAGGTGATTCCACGTAAGCCTGCCTTTTCATTTGACTGAAGATTGCTGTTGCTAGTAAAAGTAATAACCATATTTTACCCAGGATCCAGAACACTGGCACCCCTGTCCTCCCTGTTTAGTGTCTTTTGGGTACATTTATCCCTTTAGTTCCCTGGGGGCAATCTAAAGGTCTTTGAATCTCTTCCTGCTGTGCTAAGTTAATGGTGATCCCGTTCCTTGAGAGATCATTGCATCTACTGAGAGACCAAGCTTCCTGGGCCAGAGTCGAAGTTTAAATGCACACCCGCATGCTGAGAGCAGTCAGGAGAGAGAGCCCACCGAAGCCTGAAAGTTGAATTCATTATTCCAGTCTCACTGTTATTTCTTTGTGTAACACAGACATTTTCTTTGCTCCATAATCCTCTGCAATGAAAAGGACTTAAAAATCTCTCCAGGGTTTCTCCGTGGCTGTAGTCTAACATATGTAAGGAAATCTGACCCCGTGTGTTAGGCGTTCTCTCGCCGTGTTCTGAATGGGCTAAACAATGCAGAACGAGTCAGACAGGAGGTTCAATAGCTCAAAATGCAATGCAAAGGGTGGAAAGAGAAGAGAGATCATTTGATTAATGTGAGCACTGTGAACTTCGGCTAAAAGAACAGCCCCCCCCCCCCCCATAAGCTGACATATCACCAGGCACAGGAGAGAAAATACAGAGCAAGGGACAAAATGAACACTGTTTAAAGGGGTGGTTTTCTGCAGTTTCGGATACTCAAATTCTTTGCTTCTCTGAGGTAAACTGCACGCAGTGCTACACACCCCACGGGAGGCTCTCATGCTGATTTGGCTGCACGTCAATTTTCTCATCTGATTTCTAAAGGAAGCTACTTGCGATGGTCCTCTGCAACCTCGTGTGTCGACTGCTAAGTCATTGCTTCTCACACTGGAATGATCTCTACTCCGCAATGGAGAGTGGCATGCCATCAGAAAGAAAGATGAACGGACAAAGAGCTCCGTAGAAACTCTGGCAGCGAGAACACAGAGAAACGCATGGAGATGAGCTAAGTTGCTGAGCGGTGGGCTGACAGGGTACCGGTTCAGGATGTTGCACGTGAACGACTTGCCTCCTCCCAGGAGACACTCCTGGATATGGTAGGTGTTGCTGTAGCCACCAACCTGATCTGACACTCGCAAGCAGAACTGGGAGGTGGCTTCACGCTTAAACACGAGTAATGAGAAATTTCAAATAAGCAGATGCTAGGGGCAATGTGAGCTTTGTAAGATTATACGATGTTTGGAGCCTAGTGAAAGTTCTATTACTTTTATCATAGTTAAAAGTTCTTTCCTTTCTGTTTTCTTTTTAATTTTAGAAATATAGAATAAATTGAGTGAAGTTTTTATATAATAATTTAAGTAATCTGCTTATTCAAGCCAGAGTGAAATTTGTGAATATTAATTTTTTATGAAGTTTAAAATGAGACTTTATTTGAAAATCTTTCATCTATTAAGCTCTTACAAAGAAGGTAATGAGCAATTATTATAATCTGTAAATATTTTTTAAAGCCATCCTAAATACATATTTTATTTGGTTCATGGATTATGTTTTTAATCTTGTACTTTTTGTTTATTTATTTTGGCAGTACGGGGGATAGAACCTAGGCCCTCACACGTGCTAGGCAAGCCACTATTGGGCTACAACCAACCGCGAATCATGTACCCCTGAGCTATAAAAGAGACTTAAATTAGTTTTCACTGTTTTTTAAAAAAAAATAATCTGCAACTCCATTTTGAGGGCTAATGGCTTTAAGAAATATGGAATTACAGGTGGATGAGGGACAGAAATGATCACAGACCAGAACCAAGTAAATACTTGTTGGTTTGACGTGAATGATTTGTGCCATTGAACAACTCCGGCTTCATGTACTCCAGTGGAATTGGTATACATATTTTAAGCCTCAGACTTGTTTGCAGTGATTCTAGAGGATAGAAAGGACGGTTGGCATAATGACTTACACAGTATCTGGTGTGGGACTCGTTACTGCATTCACTTTTCAGCAACATTGATGAGCAAATACAGAAATCACAGCACTCCAATTCCTCATTTTGAACATAATTAGTCCTCATATGTCCAACCACAATTTTTCCTGATAACATTTTTTTTTTTTTAGAATTTAAGAGACATGCAAGGAAAAGAAACTTAGAATTCTTATTATTCCCCCAAAATGTTGACTTTAAAGGGGAAACTGGCTTAATGGGATCAAAAAATTTTTTGCTATTTTCTTCTCCTTGTAATATATGTGTCTGACCATGGTCTTTAAATGAGATATAGATGTGCTTAGCACAGTATCTGGTCCAAAGAGCTCAACATATACTATCTACCTACTTCCGTCTCCTTTAGGTTATCTATCTCCTTTGTGTTAGTTTAAGGTTGTCATGGGCATTGCTGAAGCAATGGTCAAAGGCAGAACACAGCTCTTTGACTTATGGCGGGTTTCTGTTCTTCCAGAACAGTGCTGTGTGAACAATATCAGTGTAATTTCTAGCGAGTGAACATATTTTAAGAGAAAGGTTGGATCTTTGATCACAAATCCTCTTTGGGGATGAAGTGCCTTTGGAAGGTGAATGGGAGTCGCCGTTTGAGGAGTGGGACCCCATTCCAATGAGACAAGATGAACCTGACCCACAAAGCCGGAAAGTCAAGCTCCCTGCTTGCCAGCTTGGGTGGGGGAGGACTCCAGTTTTCTTGGCTGTAAGTGAGCTCCCAGGCCTTGCCTTAAAGTCTTGTGAAGACTGGGGGACTGATAAGAAGGGTCATTGCATGTCCTGGCACAAATGAAGCACTCCAAATGCAAGTTCATATTAAAAACAAAAAATAATTTGGAAGAAAATATCTAATAAAAAATAATGTGGGTATGATGTGTCTGACGGTGGCGTTTAAATGAGATGTACTTAGTGGAGAATTTGGTCCAAGGAACTCAATGTAGATTAGTGATCCCTGTTTTGTCTAGGTTAAGTTATCTGAAAGTTGGTTAACATTGTTTAACATACCTATCTTTTTAGCTATAATGTACTATACAATTCAACTTTTGAAATTTCTCATTTATCCCACAAAATGGTTTGATTTACTCTTCTTTCCAATACATGTTTGTTGAGCACTTATTATTTATCAGATATTGTACTGGGTTTCTGGAAATGAAAGTTGTCTAGCTAGCAGAGAGGATGAATCCAAAAATAAATGAGTTCCTATATTACTGCTACAACAGTAATACATGTATGCATGCTTTGCCTTCGCATCACAGATGTGCCTGAGTCCAATAGGGTCATAAAAGAACTGACTCATGACTAGAATATTGATGGATAAGTAAGCTATAGGTAAATGGAAAATTGTCAGACAGATCTTCCAGTCACAATATAGTAGAGCCATATTTACTTAGGGGCTTGGGGTTGGGGGTGTAAGGAATACTTGTGCTGTCCCAAGCCACAAGTAGACAGGGATTGCTGGAGATAACAACGAAAAGGCAGACCAAGGTGGCTGAACTTCACAACAGCTTCAGTTTAGCTCTGAGAGCCATGAGGAGCTCACAAGTGCATTCAGGCAGGAATGGATGCAGCTCAATGAGACACCAGCCTGGAGGCGGAGGCTACTTAGGGTGGTTTCTATGGAACCCAGGGGTACTTCCAAAGAAATAGAGTTGTGTTCTATTTTAACAGGGCAAAATTTAGACATGTGCTGCCAAGCCCACAAGAGTCTGCTTGCCTTTCTCTGTAATCTTTGAGGTATAGCAATGGCAAGTTGGAAACGGGATCACAATTTTACTGCTGAATTAAAAGTGGGAAAATATTTTCAAATTTTGACAGTGGAAGGTTTAGAAACCTACATAAGAAACTTTGTAAACTTTCTACACTTAGTGACTTGGTCTCCTTTTATATAATCGCTTAAGAGTTGAGTGAATTTATCCCAGTTGAACCTATTTGGTTTACATCGCTTTTAAAGTTAGTCTGTCTATCTATGTGTTTTTTCTATTGAACTACAACTAATAACAACTTCAGATGACAAATGAAACTGCACTTTTCCTTTTTCACTTATACGCGCATCAATTAATTCTATGTAAACAATCATTCTAATACTCAACAGGAACGAGACTTTAAAGAGATCTCAGAAGGAATCCTTCAATAATGGGAGTCACGTGCACAGTGCAGTGCACCCCATTTGTTAATTTCATAGTCAACTCCTTTGTCTTCTGCTACTTCTTAAAGTGGGTTCCACCTACATTTACAATATCCAATAGGTCAGATGATGAGATTAACTGAGTACCGTAGCCATCCACAAACGAACCAAGTTACTAATTTGTTGACATTACCAGAAATGAGTAAATATTTACTCTCTAAACTAAGAGAAAATCCATGGAACCTGACAAAATGTATTTGCCACTGCTCAACTCTAAGCAGAAGCTAATGGTCAAACCGTGCAGAAGCCAATTCTGGCAACCATTAGGTTATAATTCTGTGTATAGTTCTGTTGTAAAGTGTAGCTTTTCTGTAGCTCAGAAATAACCCTTTGCTCTAACAACCTCAGCACCAGGAGAGGAAAAAACCTGAAACGAGGATCCTGGGATGAAGAGAAAAGCCAGTGCATTCTGAATATTCATATAATCTGAATGCCCTGTCTTTTGCTGAAAGCCACTGGCAGGTACAGACCAAATAAAAATTCCTTTCAACTAAGAGCTAATTTATTTGTGGATGCCCAAGCTGATTCCTTGTGGGGCTGTAGACAGCATCCTCCTCCGAAGACATTAGCCATCCACAAAAGAAGCAGTAAGAAGTGTCTACAATCCTGCTTCCATGACAAATGAAAGTGCACACGATGCTTGAACAGCTACATTTGTATTTTCTTCTTTGGCTATTTAACGGAATTTCCCAGAGCCTACTTAAGTGGAACGCTCACTTACGTCAACCATCTATCATTCTGCTCTGCCCGGAGCTGAGTGTTGTGAAGCATTGGGGCCAGGCAGAAGAAAGAAGTATAAATGCACTTGTTTTGAATTGGGGACAGGAAAACGAACCTTATGAGATTAACTCCCTGAAGAATCATGCAAAAGACTTTTTCTCAGCAGACAAAAGAGCAAGAAAGAATTTGTTCTTATTCAGTCTGAAAGGTACCTAGGACTTCTAAGCTGGTTAAAACAGATGGCTCAGGGAATTATCCTCCAGTTGACTGCAGAGAGGGATGTGGGGATGTTAGCTTGTTCCTAAGACCTTCCTCCCTGTCAGAGATACAGCTTCTTCTTTGCTGCACAGTTGAAATCAATAAGGGCAAAGTTCCCCAAGCTGACTGTAACAAAGATCCCAAGACTGGAGGTCAACTGGCAAAGTATTAGCAAATCTGAAAGTGAATTTGAGAGCTCTGCCTATAAAACCCACAGGCCTGGCAGGACTTGCTCTCAGTGCTGGTTAACGGCTGCAGGTCCATCCACTTTTGGACCACTCCTGCCTGAAATGCAGCTTTGTGGAGTAAGTACTATTGGGCCAATCACTTTCATTCTGAGGGCTAAAGCCCCCTACTTAGGTTCGCACTTACATTTAATTTTCTCATCAGTTTTAGAAGGTTGGAGGAAGTAAATAGCTTGCCTATGCTCTACTGATCCAAATGATATCATAGGTGAAATTAAGCATTTGAAAAGGCAATCAAGCCATAAAGTGTATAAAATGATCACTTTATTGGTTTTTGTGTCAATAACTAAAAGTGAAGTTTTGAATTGTCATGACTGTCACATCATCTTCAGGAAAGCAGTACTAAAGTACTTCATGCAAATTAACTCAACTTCAAGCTAAATATTACTTAAATTCATGAATGATTCAGTGTAGGTGGTATGCAAAGAAGTATCCTAGTCACAGCTACCCTCACAGTTAATTACTCTTTTCTTTATGCTAGAAGCCACATTCCTTCACTAACTGACATATTGAGGTTGCTCCTCTGTCAGGCTTGTGGCCAATGGCCCCAGTGATGGGCCGCTTAGTGAGGATCCATCCTTGCTATATTCCTGTCCAGGAGGTCCTGTACTCTAGTGAGTGACATAGATACCTGCCAAGACAATGACTGGAGAAAGACCATAGAAGAGCTGTGCATAAAGCTCCTTGGAGCCCCATAGAGAGCTAGAGGTTTCACCGAGGAGGTGCCATTTGTACTCCACATCTCTGGGGGCTGAGTGTGAGGGAGGCCCTTTAGATAGACACGGATAGAAAAGGGCATGGCTGACTCTTGCCAAGATAAAGCCTACAGAATGGCTTCTATATTTTATTTATGCATGTTTCCACACCTCCCATATTACTCACTGCAGTGAAATGGAAGGTGAGCTCTATGAGAGAGAGATTTTTTTTCCAGTCTTGCTAACTGGCATGTGAATATAGATATGCGGTATAGATGGTACAGACAGATGTATCTATATGCACACATAAGCTTAGACTAACATTAGCACATAACAAGTACTCATCAAATACTTAAACTAATGAGTGTGCATGTACGTGTGTAGTAATTGTATGACTTGAAATGTACTCATATCCAGAAATTTCAGTGATTTTGTCCAAATGGTATACAACGAACCTAGGTCTTTTGCCCTCTTACTCTTGGAACATTTGGCCTGTAGGATGGCTTGTTTGTAAATAAAATGGTGTTACTTTATTTAAGCCAACAGCAGCAAAGTTTCGAAGCACTGAAATTTCTGGCTGGTTCTGAATAGTACTATAAACTATAGTCAGAATATGGCAGCCTACCACTGTGTCTATCACATATGTAGTAAATATTCAGGCTCTGTGACATTTTAGGAGCTTCAGCTCAAGGCCGTTGGTGTTTTATTGATTCCAAGTAATCAATCAAAACAAGGCTCCCCCTATGCCCTACAGTCTTTAAAAGGTGGGTGTTGTAATGGCTCACAAGCTAGATGAAGCTTCATAGTAGTCCAGGGGAGAGTCAGTAGGCAGCGTTTCTCAGTGAAAACCCAGTAATATTTCAGTCCCTTTTCAAAAATCACTTTCTAAGACAGGACACATCTTAGAGTTAGAACTATAATTCAAATATTAAAGTACTATAATCTTTTGTCACAATGGCAATTATTTCTTTTTTTCACAAGGGCATTAAAAGCATGCTGTGTGTGTGTGTGTGTGTGTGTAGGTATACATATGCATATATATGTGTCTGATATATTGCTAAGAAAAAGTCTGGGGTATAGAGCATACTGAGAAATCACCCTTTGATAGTTTCTCCTTTCTCTCTTTAACAAACTTGAAATCAATGAAAAAAATATACATTAAACATATATATATATATACATATATGTATATATATTGAAAACATAAAATATTTACCTTTCCCAGGGTAACATACCTTATGTATACTGATCTATTCTTCATGAGAAATTGTTTAATGGGTGCCCCATCTCTGTATTACAGAAGAGGTTTTGATGATGTTAATTTTCCTGGAACACACACTGAGCAAAATCTGAATGAAAATTCAGTTCTGCATGACTCCAAAATGCTGCTCTTTCAGCATGTGTGAAATGCAATTTGCATAATTACTGATTTCTTGGTAATAATTTTAACTTTTAAGTCATCATTTATAAGCATATAAATATTTAAATTGTAGTTAATGAGTATATTTACATTGCTTTGTGACCTTTATAAACAGAAAACATTTATTACCCAGTTTGTTGATGACTAATGATCTTGTCTAAAAATATTTTGATTGCCCACAACAGCAGTTAACAAATTCTCATGGTATTTTCATTATGGGCAAGGAGAAGTCATATAGACATTGTAGTTAATAAGTGAAGAATAAGTCATTAACTTCAGATAATGAATCTTATATATTTCAGATCCAATTGATGGATATCAATCATCTATCAATAAGGATCTACCTTTATTTAAAGTCATTGATCTGTCAGTGTTTATCAGTCTTGTCATGGAAACTCAACCAGCAAGGTCAAAGAACTGTCAAATGGAAAATGGAGAAATAAGGAAATAGAGAAAGGTCATTACATACTTAGACATCAGTGACCCTATTTGTCAGTAGACAGTGGAGAGTGCACAACATGGATAGCAATGAAGGTAAGAAATATATTTTAGGTGGAGAAGTCCCAGTAGCATGAATTAGAAAAGAAAGTCTGCCTATGGGCAAAAGGAGTACTCTACGGTGTCTGATCATTACATAAAACATGTAATTATAAGGGAAAAGGTATACTAAAACATAGACACTTAACAAGTATAAGTTTGAATCTATAATGTCTAGGATGGTACGGCTGACAATCTATAGTTATTAAATGAATGACTAAATAAATAACCCAAGACATCCAGCTCATTTGGATTAGTCTAGCTTCAACAACGGACTAATTGGCTCAATGTGCAGGCTGGGTAGACTCCTTCCTCTAGCTCTATTGCATTTCTGGTTTGACAAGGTACACAATGTACTTCTTACAAGGACAGGAAACCCGTAGAATGTGTGTTCTCTGCTTTCAACTCCAACCTCTACCAGGGAAAACAACTCCACCTCCACCCAGCTCTGAGCAGAGGAAGTCAGACCTCATCTTTGTCAGTGCCTCTTCAACTCCTCCCCATCTCTGAACCTCATAATGGAAAATTTTGACCTAAAAAGTGTCTGGTCTTTGAATCCATTTATTTGAACAAAATTCTAGAACTTGTAGTATCCTTTCTCATGGCTCTTAAAGCCAACCAATACCTATTCCCTCAGTGGAAACGATACCCATACCATAGGGCCTATGGCCAGTGTGTCCTCACTCCATCCCTGTTCTATCAAAAGGTAGTGAAAGCTTTCTGGATGAGATGGAGCAAGTGAAATCAGGAGTGATCCTGTCCAGGGATCCATTTAGCATGTTTCAACAACCCCAGGCTCTTCTGTGCCTAGGTGAGACAAAGAAATAAGTAACCTGCAGTTCTTCCTCTGGGGAGCTCAGTCAAGCAGGGAGAAAGCAGATGTAAGCAAATACAGCCTGCGGTCTGGTCAGCATCTGCCATGAGAGGAGCTTTTATTCCCAGGAAGCAGCAGGCTGCGTTGAGGGAAAGGACAGGAGATATGTGGAAACATGAAACAGGGCAGCAAATTGAGAGACTTGAAAGATGAGTTCACGGGGAATCCTGACTCATACAAGGAAGGGAAAGTTAGGAAATTAATCAGGCTGCATATCAGGTAAAGTCTGTTGAGACATGCTAGGAGAGAGGGTTGGTTTTTTTTTTCCCCCTCCATAAAAGCTTTGTGAAGTCTCGGAGGTCTTGGGCAGGAAGCACTGTGTCTAGGTTGGTGATTTACAAGGATGAAGACTAAGCTTAACAGGAGAAACATGAATAAGGCTGCAGCCATAGTCCTTAGTGGTGACATGAAGTAGGGGACTTGCAGCCAGAAAAGAGGAACCCAGCTCAAGAAAAACCAAAGGGGGAAGCATCCTGGTGGCTAGGTAACCTGGGCATTTAGACTGCTTATAGCACTAGCAAGCTTTGGCAGGCTGCTGGCTCGGAGTTGGTTTCCCACAGCTGTGAAATGGCCTTAATTTGATTATTATTTTTTTTTCTACTGATAGTGGTGATTAGCTGCAGGAAGTAAGACTAATTCTCATGTTGGTAGCTGAGAGAGAGGGAGAGAGGAAGGGAGGGAGTGGGAGAGAGAGAGAGAGAGAGCACATTACTTGGCACTGAAAGACAGTAATACACAATTTTATGCAAACATCTGAAAACAGTGACGATCACATTCAGAGTCCCCAAGGTGCTTTATTTGTGTATCCTTTCAGTCTGTAACATTGTGCCGATGCAGTCATTTAAGAATATGTACCTAATAGGAGATGGGATTGCTATACAGGCACATCTATTAGCTTTCTATGCTTGTCCGAATACTATTATGCTAAAAGCATAAATGAAGAATCCAGTGGTGGATCAGTTAAGAGGCTCAGCTGCGTTAAGTTGTCTGTTTCGCAGACAAGTTCGTGAAAGAGTGTTTAAAAGGAAATTTATTTGTTTCAATCCAAATAATAAAGAGCACTTTAGATCCCTGCCATGGGTAAACAGGACCCATTTGGCAAGGTGTTTTGTCATTCTCCATTGTCCCTAACCCAAACTCTGGTGCTGACACTTAAGCACATGCTTAAGTCTTTACGCAGTGGCCTTTCATTATTTTGGAGGGAAGGTGGGGGGTCTGTTATTAGGTCTGGTTTCTTTTGGTCCTGTGTGATATTAGCTGAGAAGAGAGCTTTAGCACCAGCAAATAATATGTTGTGTTTATCAACAACAAAAAGCAATTGGCTCTCTTATCTTCCTTCTGGCTTTTATTTGGAATGATTGTGAAAACATGTTAATTCCCCAAATGCCAGTTTCTTTTCAGTCAGTTGTTGCAAGACTTCTGATCTACTAAGTCCTTAAAGGAAAGGAAGACGGTGCGATCTGTGTCACTAGTTTTTCTGGCTACTTGACATGTGGACATCTCTTAGACATTGTCTTTTATTTATATTTTTGAGACAGGTGGTATCTTTAATGCCTGAACTTTTAAATGCAAACTACAGAGTACTCTTAAATAGTGTGATAAATGAAACATTAAAGGAAATTGTTCCCATATTTTAATTAAATATTTTAGTGAGCATTCTCCTGCTTAACTCAGTTTTAATTGCATTATTAATTGCCATGAAGAAAATATTCCTAGGGAAAAAAGCCAAACCAATGTTCTAATTGCAGCTTTTACTGCTTTGCGTGATAAAATGCCTTTGATTGGTGCTGAGCCAGAAGGGCTTGATTTAAGATAATATCTGTCTCGGATGTCACCCTGGGAGAAAAGAATAAAACCTCAGTAGACATGGCGCATTGCAGCTGTCTCTGCTGCTCCAATTTCTCTGTCCCATTGACGTCATTGGGAGGTTTCAGAGCCGACCAGGGTGTCTAGTAAACCAGCAGGTAAATGAAAGGAAGAAGAAGTAGAAAATCACTGATTCATGTGCAGCCCTCACTCCAAAGAGGTGGCTGCCCTGTTCGGTCAAATAATGAGCAGAAGTTTTTCCTTCCTTGCACAGAAAAAAAAAAAAAAAAGAGGGAAAGAAAAGAAATATTCATCAGTTATCCAGAAATGTGGGAAAGCCTCCACGGGGAATGTGAGTTGCATAAGCCATTCTGAAATCAGATTACAGTGCCAGGAGCCACGTTTGTCCTGGGTTCTCAGATGTCATAACCCCCATCCAGCTTGTCTCTAATCAGGGTATGTGAAGCAGAAAGTGGCCTAGGAAACAGCCTTCCCTGGAGACAGGGCTATTCCAAACAGTCTGGCTAAGCACCAACTCTCTTCAGGTGCAGACTTTTTTCAAAAGTACTGAACTCAGGGCTCTCTCCAAAACGACAATAATACTGACTAGAGCTGCAATATTTTCCAGGAAGGGGCTTTTGTTTGGGGACTATATTGATCAGCTTAACATATTATATGCATGCTACACTCTAACCCTCTAGACACTTAGCACAGAGAATCTTTTCTAAATCCTGCCATATAGCATTTTTGCGACTTGGCTGAACACTATTGTTAAAATATGATTAAATGCTAATTTTTCATCTGCTGAGCAATTTGGCTGCTGGCAGAAAAATGGGAATGATCGTCATTCTCCCCTTCTCATTCTCCACCAGCAATCATGGGGAAGGCCTCACGGTAGCCTAGTAGATTTCATTTCACAGATGCAGGCAACAAACGTCACGACATCCATTCAAACTTAAGCTGAGTGCTTCCTGTTCATATGCGGTTACAAACCATTAGGGTTTTCACTCTCTAGATAATTTAATTGTCATCTTTTCTAATTCTATGCCCTACCTTTGGTGGGTATTAAACACTGGTTGACATGTGTTTGGTGCTGTGAGGTAAGAGATAAAGAGGGCTTAATTATTGGTCTTTATAAGCGTAGAAAAGTGAGGAAAAGACATGGATCCTCACATTCCTGTATCACAACGAAAATAAAGCTGGGTGAAGGTACAATATCTGACAGTGAATTTGGATTAAAAGGACATTTCCAAGAACCATTTAAAGACTCCTGAGATTTCTGGAGATAAAGGTAGTAGAATCACAGTAGACTAAGTGGGCTATGTGATCTGAGGAACGACATGAAGCATACAGACACAAAGACTCTTTTGAAATCACAACTCTGGAATCTAGTGACAGCAAGGCTGGGGCTCTTGGTGGCACCTCTTAAATGCTAGTGTGGGGGATTTTAGAGGTGAAGAAACAGTTACTCCCTTCAGCCAGGAAATGAAACTCGTCTGGGCTTTCGTAAAAATGACTAGGAATGGTGTGTAAAGCATCTAAGAGAGAGAGAAAAAAAATCATGGCTCCATGGAAAGCTATGGGGATAAAACCAAGTAAATGGGGTCAGAAGAGTTCGCTCAGTGAAATGTATTATTGAGCGTGAGCTGTCTGTCAGACAACGTGTAAGTCTGAGATTCTAACAGTTACAGACAAGTTTTCTAAGTCCTTTATTCAGTAAAGGTAGGAACGGGAAGTGGGGCTAAAATTCAGCAAATGCCTCCAAGGAACACTTAGCACAACGCACAGCACTTAAGACAGGCGTTTTGAGTGGAAGAAAATTTCAGAGCTGGCCTGGGAGGTTCTGTGCTTGGAAGAACCACTCACTCAAATAACGTTTGGGACAACCACACATTAGCAGGCGGACCTCCTGTGGACACTGCAGGGGCACCCGGCACGTGCTGTGTGTCCTTTTCCCGGGACAACGTGAACAAGCACTGGTTTGCACCAACAGACCAAAGGAATGGTTCCATTCAACTCTAGTTCAGTAAACCAATGAACATAATAGGAGCACAGGTGAAGGGCTGCCTACAAGGACCTAAAGAGGGATTAGCCACAGGGTTATCTACAGGACTATGAGCATCTTACCACGTGACTACCGTGCTGCCTCATTGACCACTCATGAGCTCTCTCTCTAGGCAATGTTAGTGGGCACCGCCATTTGAGAGTCTCCTGTGGGTAATCACAGATACTCTGATTTCACGACAGCAATGGCTTGATGAGCTATAGGAATGGAAACATCACTGGATATAAATTATTCTCAGTAGTTGAGAATAGCTGTTTTAGTAGATTCTTATCATAGCACCATCATTAGCAGATTTTTTCCTATTTTACTTATCATTTGGAAAACTTGATTGGAATATATTTATATTCATTGTATGCTTTTGATAATCTCATAAGAATTATTTTAAAAGAATGTTGGAAGTTTCTCTCTCAACAAAATCACTGTATCTTGTTGCCCTGGATTTCTTCCCATATATTATAAAAGACACTACATGTGTTATATGAAGAGCTCTTAACACTTGCAACTAGAGTGCCAGTGCCCAAATATTTCAGTTTAAAAATTGTTAATGTTTGTGAGTTGTCTTCATTTTTGCTTAGAATGTAGATTCAGTGGAACGGCCCTCCCTCCTGGCTCTCTCATCCATCTCCTTAAGTTTATCTGTTTAAGTGATACTGTCATTTCTGGCCACAAATCCTTAGAAAGCATGCCTTCTCCTACATATCTGTAGGTCACTGAGTGGAGCCTCTGTTACATGTTCAGTCCTTAGGAAATATAGGAAATGTCAGTTCACTTGAAGTTTCTTTCATTCTCTCTTTCTTGCTTTCTCTTTCTTTCTTTCTTTCTTTCTCTCTCTCTTTCTTTGGATATTTTCTTCACTTACAATTCAAATGTTTTCCCCTTCCCAGGTCTCCCTCCTTTACTATCTCCCCCTTCCCTTGCCTCTATGAGGGTGCTCTGTCCCACCCACCCACTCCCATCTTCCTACACTGGGGCATTGAATACCCCTAGGCCCAAGGGCCTCCCCTCCCACTGATGTCTAACAAAGCCATCCTCTGCCACATATGTGGCCAACACCATGGGTTCCTCCATGTATATTATTTAGTTGGTGGTCTGGCCTGCTTCCTCCATGGGGCTGCAAACCTCCTCAGCTCCTTCAGTCCCTTCTCCAACTGCCCCACCTGAACTTTCTTATGGCAATGTAGACATAGGACTTTCACAGTAATAGGAAAAGGTTTCATTGTCTCTGATAAGAGCCTTTTGTGCTTTATATCAATGTAAAGGCTGTTTTCTCTTATGACCTCTTTCTGTAACTGCCCAGTGCTGGGATACATGCAATGATAATAGCAGCAGCTGTTACACTTCACAGAGATTTTAGTATGTGCCATGCTTGTGTGTGCCCTATGATAATAACTCACTGAACCTGGTTCAAACATCAATTTATAGATGAAGGAACAAATGGTTAAGTTACTTGTCTAAAGTCTCTCAGATCTTTAAAAAAGAATTGAGAAAGTTGATGTTAGTCAAGTATTTTCTGTCTCTAAAGCTTACTTATATGGATAATGGCTAGTTAACACATTATGAGTTATGGACTTTGTCTTAGTCAGGGTTTCTAGTCCTGCACAAACATCATGACCAAGAAGCAAGTTGGGGAGGAAAGGGTTTATTCAGCTTACACTTCCATACTGCTGTTTATCACCAAGGAAGTCAGGACTGGAACTCAAGCAGGTCAGAAAGCAGAAGCTGTTGCAGGGGCCATGGAGGGATGTTCTTTACTGGCTTGCTTCCCCTGGCTTGCTCAGCCTGCTCTCTTATAGAACCCAAGACTACCAGCCCAGAGATGGTCGCACCCACAAGGGGCCTTTCCCCCTTGATCACTAATTGAGAAAATGCCTTACAGTTGTATCTCATAGAGGCATTTCCTCAACTGAAGCTCCTTTCTCTGTGATGATTACTCCAGCTGTGTCAAATTGACCCAAAACTAGCACAGACTTTATCTGTGCTAAGAGCTCTGAGGCAATGGTCTCAGAAATAGGATGACTGTTGTACACATCTGTCAGTGTGGGAAGCTATCTGATTTTATCATCATAGTATGAAGAGAGCCAAAGGTTTCTATAAGGAATTTGGTGGTTTCTCTAACCTCTTCAACACATGGATATATCTTGAAACATACTCTTTTCTTTTAAAGTCTGATTTTGATCTTGTGCAGAGAAAAAAATATGTTTTATGAAATAGTGACTATGCAGGGAGTCAAAGGCCATGAATTCTATCTCAACTTTGTAGATCGAAGCTGGGGGATCCTAATCTTCCGCCCTTCTGGAACCCATTTCTTAGCTGTTAGCCCAGTGAATTACATGGAAAAAATGTCTTCAGCTCACTTTGCCACATCCCTGCATGTGTCTCTGTTGTGCTTCGTTTTGCTACCAAGAAAAAGGAAGCCCATATCTGCTTCATTTGGTGAGCTAAAGACTGTAGTTACTCTCTCCTTAGAATGATTATAGGAATCTTTGTGCAGGTGAAAGAAGACTCGAGGTACACATGAAGGTCTTTTCAGCAGCTAAGCCCATCATACTGATAGAGTCACGAGACCCAAAGGAGAATGGGTAGCCATCTAGCCCGTTTTCCTGCCTAGGGCCATGTCCCATTTGAACCCTGAGAAGAGATTAAGACTCCCCACTTCCCACAATCCCCTCTTTTTCAAAGGAGATCACACAACCTCCCTGGGTATTTGGTTCAAAAACCAACCATCTCACCTACCAGAAATCATTTTGCATTGATAACCTAAATACTTAGGAGCTGCAATTCAAACTTGCTTTCTTCTGTCTTTAGTGGCCAAAAACAGCTGGCGCAATCACCTCTGTTCTTCATGAAGACCTTTATGAAGATATTATTCAATTCTTGGTCATTCCTTCTTATTCAAAAGCTTTAAGCGGCTTTTTGGACATTTGTCCCTCAAGAGTGTTCATCTTCTCATCTGCGAGACCCAGAATGCACGTAGCCATTGTGCCCTAGAGCATGCAGAGATGACTATGTAGACATGATAGCTTAGGTTCTGGTTCTCTTTATCCATCTCTAATAATAACTTTTCTTTTGCTGAGAGTCATAAAAGTTAGAAGGGTCTATATTTCCTTAAAAGTTCCAACCTGGGGGCTTAGTTGATTTAAGAGTTAAGAGCCCTTGTTGCTCTTGCTTGGGACTTGAGTTCAGTTTCCAGCCCTCACACAGTGGTTCACACCATACTTCATGCCAGTTCCAGGGTTTCTGACCTCCCTCTTCTGGTCTATATAGGCACCAGCTACAGATGCAGTGTGCATACATACATGCAACAAAACCTTCATATACATAAAGTAAAATTAATTAAAAATTAATGTTAAAGTTATAAATATTATTGCTGAAAGCTAATTAGCTAATAGAAATAACTAATTAAAATATATCCATGACTATTTCCCTCTGAATCCTTACTTCCATGATGATTTCCTTTAGAGTTCTTCTCTTTACAGTCTTCTATAGAGAGACAAGGGGAAATTTTGGCATCAAAAATTTCTGGAGTCAACTCTAGATGAAAGTGAACTCAGATATACTAAGTAGGCAAGTATATTCTAACTTCTGAGTTGATTTAATATTTTAATATATTTACGTAATATTTTTATATATCATGTTTTTTATTTTTCTAGGGAAAAGAACATTTTTTATTTATGTTTTTGTATCTCTAGGACATATCCCAAATAAAATCATAGACTCACATTTGCTAAATGTTTGAAATTTACTTCACGGATGCTTATAGCATTCACTAAAAATTATGTATGTGAAAATATTTCATCAACTGTTGAGCTCAACATAACTTGAATTATTACCACTAATAATTTTAAAATGTTCAGTATTAGCTATGAATTTAAAAAATTGCCGAAAGCAGTTTGATGTGCTCTTGTCTCTAGGAGTGTATATTATCCACTTGTTATGGATCTTATAAAATGTTATCTAAAATGAGTTTTGTAAAAGGAATGATCAGTGGTGCATAGCTGCTATTTGAAGTTCAGTGTACGGCCTTTTGTGATGGGTAATCTGTATATGACAAATGAACCTGATCATGATGACGGCCACCCTCTGAAGCCAGTCAAAAGTCACCCTAGCACCAAGAGAACAGGTTCCAGAATAATTTATGTTTTTCTAGGGTGTCCATGCCTGTGTACATGTCTCTATGATGGAGAGAAAATCATGGGTATCTGATAGAAAGACCACCCAAAAGTTTAAATCACACTGCTTTATTTATTATTAGCATGACTGAATGAGTCTTTCAAACACTTGGCCTTCATCTGTGGAGGAAATGGCTCAAAAGTCGGAGGAATAATACAGACTTTTTTTTAATGTTAGTGACTTTTAAAAAGTAGCATTTATGAATAATGTCTTAGCTCTTTCTCAAGATCCCCCATTCCCTGTCGTTTTACTTGGTTTGCAAATATTTGCTTCAAGATAATGACATTTGGGGTCAAAGTGGCTCAAGTTGTTTTACCTCTGTCATGCGAGTAGATCCTTGGGAAAATTACTTGTGTCTCCCACTTCAATTTTCTCTTCTGTAAAATGAGAACCATGTTGCCTAGATCATAAGAGCCCTCATGCTCTCAGGTCTTTTGTAACATCAATAATTCCTCTGCCTCCATCTTCTTGTCCTCTTGCCTGTCTAGTTGGTCAGAGTTGATTGACTAGTATAAAGTATATTAGTAAGCATTAATAAATTAATAATAAAGTATAATAATAAGCCAGAATATTTGGGGGCCTTGAGAAACCCAGCAAGAATAGCTGAGACCCCTTGACAGAACATTTTATTGAATTTCTTTCCAAGGGTGATATTGATTGCTTAATAATGACACAAAGCTATAAATTCCTGAGAATGTGTTGCTTTTTGCAGAAAATAGAATAGAGAACCTTAAAAGAAAAAAAAAATTGATTACAGCCTGCCAAGGCAAAATAAAAGAGAAGGAATTTTGGCAGGGAGCCAAGAGGCCTGGGTTCAGGCCCAGCCCTCTCCTGAACTAGATAAACTGTTCTTTCGTTCCCTGTTCTTGTCTCAGCTCTCCAATGAGAAGGGAACAAGTCTGAACTTTGCCTGCATCAACAGCTGTCAGTTTTGGGATTCACATGCTGTCACTGTGCAGGACATCCAGGAGCTGTGTGCATGTCCCCATAAGGGAGAGAAAATCAGGGGTGCAGCTTGCAGTGTGGAAGGTTTTGATACTCTGTAACTGCAGACTTAGAAGCCATGTCCCTCTCAGACCACCATACCTCTAGGGGAGAAAAAAATAGTTGTCCCCATGTAAGCAAAAGGCCATTTGGAAGGTACTTTGTCTTTTACATTTCTACTGTACATGTAGGTCTTGGTGACTCGTTTGGTGAAAGAGACTGTCATTATGCACAAGGCAGAAGGAACCACAACACCAAAATAGAAATTAAAAACAGCAAAGAGAGACGCGTGAGCAGGAGTTAGAAAAAAAAAAATTTAAAGTAACAAATGGAAACCGTGATAATTTGAAACCAGGCTGGTAACTGACTTTCTAAATCAAATTTCAAAGATTGAAATCTGGATGTCTTAGGTTGCTGCAGTCCCTCTTGGATTTGCCAAACAGGGATATCACTCTTGGTAAGTTAATTTTGACAGAGCTGGGAGGTATAGATATTTGCGAATCTCCCACTTACAATCTAAATTAGATCTCTTTATTTAGAATAAAAAATGTGTTTGAAAAGCATGTGGGTTTTTTCCTCCAGGTTTCTGCACTTGAAAAAGGACTGTGTCTAATTATATACTCAGCCTAGAGTCACATTCTTGGCCGTAGCCGATGATAAATAAGCTTAATTCTCTCAACTGCAGCAAAATAACCTATAGCTGGTACCTCTATCATTTCAACCATCATGTGTTCCTGTTGTTAGAGGGAATAAAAAAAAAATCAACCAGCGTCTCACACCATATTCATGCTTATTTGTAACAAAACACCTAAGAATGATGTCTTTCACAATTAAAACTGAGTCGAAATTCTACAGAATTTCCCCTAAGCTGTAGAATTGCCTCACCTGCCAATGGGGAGAAGCTCAAAGAGACCCTAGCCTGAATCTTAATTTCTCTACCTGTATATTCATTTTGCCTTTAAAAAGAACATTTAAAAACAAACAAACAAAAAACTTCATTATATGAAAAAAAAAAAAAAACAAGAAAATATGAAAGGAACCCAGTATTTCCAGTAACCTGGGATTTCTCCTGAGATTCACACATTTAATTTGATGACAAAAGAGAAGACCTAAGTACTTCACACTTTGGTTCAATTTTACTGTCATTTCACTGACGTGGAACCCTGTTTCTGGAGCACTGAAGTATGTGTGTTTGAACCAAAAGTGGAAAGAGAGCCATGGAAATCAATGCTGTTGCTCTCTTTGCAAAGAGTTGGGTTTTGGTTTTGTTTTCTGTTTTTAAATCAAACTGATGACTGATACAGGACTCAGTACAAGAAAAATGTGAGTGGAAATCAGTAATCTGTAGCCTCATATTAATACATCATTAATATTTCTCAAGTTCACTTGGGTTCAGGGATTAGCCAGCCGAGTAGCTAATATTTGGCAGTGCACCCCGTTTCCTTCCCTAGAGAATCTTAGGCATAAGAGTGTTTGTCTTTTGTTTTGAATTTGGGTATATGTGTTCTTAATTTTGGTTCTCAAAAAAAATCTGAGTTAAAATTCTGTATCTTGCCCGTGTATGCAGCATGTGTGTGTGTGCAAAGCCTTTGGAAGCTAGAAGAGGGCACCGAATGCCCTGGAATTGGACTCATGGCCAGTTATGAGCCATTAGATGTTCAGTGCAGATGTTAGGAACTGAACCTGGGAACTCTGCAAGATCAGCAAGTGTTCTTAACCTTTGAGTCAATTCTCCAGCTCCAGAGGTGTTTTCTTAAACATGGTATAAAAACAGACTCTCAAATGACGGGAAAGCAGCTGGGGTAGAATCCTCCATCTTCCTTTCTATTCATTTCCAATGCAAATGATATTTTTTGGACTTTTCTTTTTCCTGTTTATAAAAGAAAGACATTTGTTCTATGAAAAGCTTGTAAAACAACAATAAAGTATAAAAAATCCTTTGTATTTGATAAGAAATACAGAAAAAAAACCCAAAACATATTTATGCATGTGCTATAGGTATAATGATGTCTTAGGAAATCCACTCTAGAAAAATAAGGGACTCCGAAGCCAAGCGGAACATGAGGTTCACTTGTGGCTCTCCCTCTCTTCTCTACACTTGCACAGTGTTCTTTCTCCATAGCCCTTGGTACTCCAGGCCTTTTAACCCATGTGACAGAAAGCATAGCAGCATAGCATTAGAATTTGTGACCTAGTTATAAAAGAAAAAAAAAGTTTTCTTGTCATAGATTTGGTTTTGGTTTGTTTTTCTATAGCTAGATACTTTAGAAAGGAATACATGAATTCACATTGTTCAACCAATAGACCACCTTCTGGTTATAGCTCAGGCTGGGTGGAAGGTTGTAGATTCTGTCTACAACACCCAAGGAGGCCAAGGATTGAGACAGATGTTCCAATAATTCTACCTTCTAAATCTCTTAATTCCTCCTCTGAGAGGTGATTTCTTTCTTTTTTTAAGAGGACTTCTCATGCCTGTTATTGGAGGTTGTGTTTGGTGGTCTATGTTTCCTGGGGGGGTACCTTGACACCTCAGAGAGGAAAATTCCAGTTAAATTTTATTTGTACATCTACACATCAATTTATATAATATTAAAGACATTTTAGGTAGACAGTAGTAAATTATGACTTTTCATACACCCTTATTTTTAACTATTATAATTTTCAAAACAATAAATTTAAATTTATATTTTTCATCAACTCAAAGAAGATAATTCAATTTCAAGTTTTATAATTTTAGTTGAAATGGTCATGTTTTATTTTATTTTTTATTAGATATTTTCTTTATTTACATCTCAAATGTTATCCCCTTTCCTAGTTTCCCCTCCAAAACCCCCTATCCCCTTCCTCCTCCTCCTGTTCACCAACTCATCCACTCCCACTTCCTGGCCCTGGCATTCCCCTATACTGGGGCATGTAAAAGAGGTGATTTCTTGAATGTTTAAAATATTTTCTTCCTGGTTCCTCCATTAAGGGAACGTTGTGAAGATCAAATACAATTTAAAGAAACTGCAATTTTTACAGTAAATCTATTACAAATGATATGAAACTTGATTCATGTTACTCTGGGTAGGTATAGCCCACACTTATGTTAACATATCCAAGAATTTGTGAAAATTCAAATAGAAAAGTTGTTTATCTTGGACCATGTATTAAACCAAATAGGTTAAGATACCAACAAATTTTAAAAATTGTTGACAAAAATTGCTTTTGCCAATTGATATTTTGTTACTAGCATCCATCCATAATTTAATGTTACCAGTAAGGGCAACAATGGATATCAGGTACAAAGCCCCCTGTTGTTAAGAACATTACTCACCTTCATGGCAGAGTGATATTTGTTAACTAGTGTCCAGTTTGTTATGGTTACAAAACAGTTTCCTAGCCACCATCCCATGGTATCGTGCCAATAGTGCTGTAAAAGAGCAGACCTGCTGCTATTAATTGTCCTATTTTGTAAATGAGAAAGGAACCCAAACGTCATTCAATTGGAAAATAATCCTTTCTTGTCAGATTTCAAATTCCATTTCCTGAAGTCTATACCATGATGCCTCCCCGGTATCTTTCTGTCTTCAGCTACACTGACTGTTCATTTTGTCTCTGAAGAACTCATTTATGCAATGGTCCTTCCATTCTGCCAGGGACTTTCTGTATATGCAGAGTGCCTAAAGGGACGGAGAAGGCTGTAAGGTGCAGAGAACTGAACCAACAAATATTGCAGGCATCAAGGGTTTATAAACTCTGAACTCCACAGTCCTGGGAGGTGAACAGTGACCACGTGACTCTCAAGCCATTATCTCTCTGATAATCTCTCTCCCCAGACATATGTTTCCCTCTTCCCCCGAAATGCCCACATGCCAGGACAGTATCTCTCAGGAATACCTTTCTGTTTCTCTATCCAACCCAATTTCCTTCAGAGGCACTCTGGAAATTCTCTACAAGAAAGATACGTAATTACCAGCTAGGCACAAATGGCCAACCAGATGGCTTCTGTCTACATGTTCTTGAAAACCCAGCAAAAGGCATTCTGGCTCTACGTATTGAGCCTTGTCTCAGACTGAGCCAGAGACAAAAGAATGGAGGTGTGTCTCCAGTCTCAGGGGCCTAATCAGTAGAAGAGAATAAAGAGATGGTAAGGGCCTGAGGAGGTGGAGGACTCGGAGGAAACTGTGTCTGATACATGGATGCAGCACATATTGTCCATATTGAACCTGTACAAGTCTTATGTGCATTGTCATAACCTTCATGTAAGAAAATTCCAAGACTGAGAAAACTTTGTGTCAAAAGGTTAGCAATGTTTGTACTCAACAGAAATTCAGAAAATTCTGTATTTTTTTCCTATTCCTGTAAATAGTAGTATCACTGGTTAAGTATCCATTATAGAACAAAAATATTTACATGTTCTTAACTGTTTGTGAATTAAAGAATGAAATGTGGTTTATTTTGTTTTATTGTAACGTGTGCCTAATGGTATTTTTCATCCGTATCTATGAGTATATATTTATACTTTTCATGCCACCACTTGGTACTCCTAATGTGTACATTCATAACGGGATCGTTGTAATGTTTACTGGTTGAAACACATGAAAATTAAATGTCTTAATGCGGTTTAAAGCAATTATTCTCATGCATTTAGGAACTGATCCCCTATTATTTACACAGATGGCATTTTTGCCGTTGTAAGTAGCCACTGGTCACTGAGAATACAAATTAATTTCCCACCAAACCAGACAAGCTCTTCCAGGCAAATGAAAAACATTTCAAAACAGAAATTTCTTGTTTAATCATAGTTTACTCTAACTGTATCTTGTAACCGGAAGTCATCTCGGAAGTGGGATCAAGTTTAGTGAAGTGTCTGAAAGGGTTTGAAGTTACTAGAAAATAAAGTCTGCTTAATTTCTCCTATGTACAAAGGGGAGAGGAGAATAGCCACTGTTGTAGGATATGAGGCAGTCCTGGTTAAAACAGTGAGTCACCGCCAGCAGAGGTCCTAATGACAGAGGAATCTGCTTAGTGCCATTCTCTAAGCTTCACACATGAAGCCATGCAGAAATTATATAATTATTCCTCCTGGATGGATCTTCTTATTGGCTTGTAATTACTAAATATGCCTTGAGTATCTTCATATCCTGAAATTAAGTCTTCAGAACTGCGTAAGGAACTGTAAGGTATGATCTCCGGTTGTTTATGATCTCAGAGTTGATTTTACCAATTAGTATGTAGCTTCCGGGGTCCTAAAATGTGACCTTTCTAGTTTCTGTATGACTCAATTACTTAGACAAAGTTTAAAGCAATCCCAAGAGAAACCTCTGATTTGCACCATAACGCTGTGTATTTTCTACTGCATGCAATGGCCTCCTGTGGACCTAAGCAGCTGTCTTGTTGATAGTCTACGCTTTCTATGTGTGCTTTTAAAAATATTCCTTGCCATTTTGGAACATTACTCATAAATAGAAACAAATTGTCATAAATTTGTCTTGCAGAAAACAGGAGGGGCACATAAAAGCTCCCTTACATGAAACTATTATCTACACTGACTGATTTTACCATCCTCTTCTACCAGTGCACCAACTAGCAACTTAGTTGGCTGTGCATGTGTCAACAATGGAGATTAAGTAATGGATCCCTAGGAGATTTATTGATCCACTAGCTAGAAATATCACTTAGCCTAGCTAGCTGTTTGAGAGGTGGAGTTCAAGGCATTAGTGTATGTTTACGCCCTTTAAGAGTCTCCTAGGATGGTTATACAGGTAATGGCAAGAGAATTTACAGTAGCCCCCTTCAGAAGGTTCTCATTCCTTGGTAGCTAGCAATATGGAAGAACCTGGGTTCTACTTTAGCAGAAAAACTTATTGTTTTAAAATACTAAGCAATAACCTCCCTAATTTCCTATGATATACAGTTTATCCTTCCAAAGATACATAAATATTCCAATGTGGGTTTTCTTTTCTATTTTGAGGGCCAGTGAAACAATATTGAAAAGATATTAATTTACTAGTTATAACTTAAGGCTGGTGATAAATGTTGGATTTATATCATCTTATTTAATTTATACAGAAACTCTTTGAGGTAGGCTTTTATTTTCAGATGAAAAATGTAAATTTGGGAAATAGATTTGCATGTTCCAGTTTTTCAGATATTAAGTGGCAGACCAGGATTGTGACTCCAATGAATGTGCTCTAATTCTCTAGAGTTTCAGGATCTTTCACCAGTACCTGATAATTTTCAATAATGGATGCTGGGAGACATCCATTAGTCTCACAATGGACCATATGGGTCATCTGCATTCCTTTCATTTGAATTTTATGGGTAGTGACCTTTGGAGTTGATGATTGCTTCTTATACAGCAATCTACACATAAGGAGCTGCTAGCTCTTGCTTTTCCAAGAAAGAATGATGTTGGGTTCCTTGTGGCACCATGAATCTGATTCTATGTCTTATTGAAATTATTATCTATTGACCTTCTGCTCCAATCATGGAAATTTCACATGCTATTTTCCTTAACTTAGTTACACTACGAAGATTCAATTTTCAATTACCTGCACAATGTGCTCAAGGACACAGCCTTATCTTATGGACAAAGTTTAAAGCATGGGTTCCTGCTCATATCTGAAACTCATGCTGTCTGTGAACACTTTTCTTTCGTGTATTCGCTTGTACATTTGTAGCAGCTACCATCCACACTGCAGTATATTCTGCCTGAGGAACTGCACTGCTCTTTGTGCCCATGGTCTTTGCCTTTCTCCTGTGAATCATATCCATCAGTGTTTCAGTCAGCCTCTCTAGTTTCAAATAACAGAAACCAATCCTGAGTTCCTTTGAAAAATGACCATTTGTTGGCATGATACAGGATAGTCCATACAATTAATAGGGTTCTATAAAAGGAGTTTTGGCAGACAAGTGGAAGCAAAGAACAGGAGGCACCTGCCAGGACTATGGCCAGGGTCCTATCACACTCGCAGGCTGCTACTGGCACTGCTGTCACAGCTGTTGCCATGGCTCCTTCTAGTCCTGCTCCTGGCGATAAGACCAAAATTGCTTATGCATGTCTCACTTTCCAGCACTTAGTGCCTTACCCTTTTGCCCTCAGACAGCTGCACCCAAGAAACTGCAGTAAGACCTCTGGGGTTGACCTCATGGGGAGTTCCACGTTAGCAGGAATGCACACAGGAAGAGTGCACCTATAGCCTTTGTCTTAAAATTGTGTTTGAGATTTCATGATCACTGAGCAGCAGCATATGACAGACTTTAAGATAAGAGACATGCTAGACAACCCACACACACAGGCCTGTCAGAATCACATGTCCCATAAACATATTACATGGTCTTCTAAGACTCAGACAGTAGCCATATCTTCTCAGTTGTGCAAAAGCCTTGCCATTTACAGGCCATTAAACAGCATATTCTCCAAAAACTCCGGATGACAATCTGTGTTTAAACACTCACTACATTCCCTATATCCCCACTCTTCTTTCTAATCCACTGAGACACTAGGAAGACTTCATGGGCTTCCAGTTGTTAGCATCTACCTCAAATACTCTTCTTGCCTATAGGTGAATTTTCTATACTTCTACTAAAGACAAACTAAATAACAATGCTGTATAGTGCAGTCAATGATGTTGGCTTATTATAGTAAATAAATTAACACTGTCCTAAGTTATATGAATACAGTATCTCATTTGAACCTTTTGATAACATTTACACATAACCACTTCATTTTGCTTTATTTTCTTTTTAAAATAAAGTATAGTTTAGGGGAACCAAACAAGTTGTTTGATGTTTCCCAAGTGTTAATGTGACATTATGGTAGATCACAGTTCATACAGCCCTAATTTTATTCCCACCTTACGATTTTCTGTGTCATAGAGCACAATGCTGTTGCTCAGGCAGCCCGCCATTTCAATTACCTAAGGAAGCTCTGTTGCATTGCAGTTGGTGGACATTCTTACCCAGTGGGAAACACAAATCTTCATCCATGAAATATCCCTAAGATCCCAAATATGTAATAAGTGTTGTGAACCTTGCTTGCCTTCTTCCACTAGCCTCGGAGTGCTCAAAAGCACTGAAAGAGGATTTCTCAATCTTTTCTCCTGTACCTTTTGTATGGCAGCACCTACTACCCACAGCTCCTGTCTTCGTTCAGAACAGACAGTAGCTAAGTAGATCTCATGAGGTTCAGTAACTCAGAAAACTTCAGTTTCTCTTTCTCACTCTCCTCCATGGCTACTTTCAGGTTACTTCTCTTATTTGAGATCATAGACCTGGTCTACATCAATACTAAGCCTTTGACTCCTCCTTTGACCATTTATATCCTGAGTAAAGGCCCTATGGGCTTAGATTTCTATAACTTATCTGTTTTCTAAGTTACTTCTTATTTTGGCTATATAGAATTCCATAAATGCATATGCACACATACACACACACACACACACACATGTGTGTGTGTGTGTGTCCATTCCTGTACCATATCCATGTCCAAGTGGATGAATCCTGGCATCTCCTGTGCTTCAATTGTACATTCAAACGGAATTTGGATCTCTATCTAGTATTTTTATTTTTCCACAGACTATTAATTTCTAATATACTGTATAGTCAATCTACTCTTTCTCTTCTCATTATCTTTTCCCACTGTCAGTGTCTGAATGCCATTTCTCTTGTATTCCCCACCATATCATGAGCCCCTTCAATAATTCTGACACAGGTATTAGACTTGCATTGGGTACTTGTCCCACTGACACCAATCCTTGAGCGCTTCATCTTAATACTCTTTCTGAGTCATGGCTTGGTTTCCAGATAGTCCCTTGTCTGTGCTGACACTTGGAGTTCCATTGCATAAGCATAGAATAGGGACAAAATGTACTAGCTGCCTGCACTGAAAACAGCACCTCAGCAAGGTTCTTTACTGCCCTGCATTTTCTTCCTGGAGGCACCCAGTGAGGAGTTTGACAGCACCCACAGGTGGCATCAACCACCTCCGAGTCTGTGGGAGTCCACTTAATTCTGATTCTCTTTCTTTGCAATATGTTGGTCGGATCTTATTTTCTGTGCCTGTATTTGCCTTTACTCTGTCTTTTTCTAGCCCTTCCCCTTTTTTTCTCTCCCAATCAAGCTCTGCCATTTGCTTGAGCCCATGGATGCTTGCCTTGCACCTCTGTAGACATTTCTTTCTTGCCCATCATCAATCTTGCGAAGGACACTATGGAAAGCTCCCAGAGACAGGCCTGATGGTGTTCCAGTGGCACAAATGGCCTGATGGTTTGCCAGTGGCACAAAACAAATTACTGTTACCCAAAAGGACCATGGTACCTTAAATCTCTTTTGTCAAGTGCATCTGCTACCCTAACACAAAATTTTCCAGGTATTTCCTTCCTGACATTAAGATAAAACTATTAAGCATCTTTTCCGATGTTTGTCCTAAGATACCTTTAACTCTTCCCATAGTTTTTTGTTTGTTGTTGTTTCTAAAGCTTTATTTTTGCAACATGCCTCTGATATTTCTAGTATATATGATGTTGGGGTGGAGGTATGTGTGGCTATAAGTACAGACATTGGTGTGGGTGTGTAACATCTGTGTGTTCATGTGTGGAGAGCAGAGATGAATTTCAGGGGCCTTCCTTGACCACTTGTACCTTACTTTGTGAAACATGGTTTTTATTGATTGACCTGAAGTTCATTGATGGGATATGCTTGCTACTCCACGAGTCCCCAGAATCATCTGTCTCTGTCTCCTAGCACTGGGATTAAGAACACCATAGTGTCACGCCTGGATCTTCACATGGGTGCTGTGGATCCAAACTCAGCTCCTAAAGCTTTTACTACAGTGGTCGTGCTATTCCTAGAACCATTTCCCTACATCCTGGATATTTTTTAATAGACATGTTTGATTGAGCACCATAACAATTGGTACTGAAAGGCCCTGCAAGCTGCACAGTCTTCGGAACAAGCATCACATCATCTGTGCATTTTCCCTTTAAGCATCTCCTTTCTAAAGCTTGACTACATAAGCAACTGCTTACTATATGTATCAAGACCCTTTTTCCTGTCTTGCTTAAAAGAGACCACAGGTATATATGGACTTCACAGGTTCATTTAATTTTGAATGCCTTGTGGCTTTTGGCTCTCTGTATACTTATATTTTTGGTTGTGAGCCTAGCCTTTAACGGTTGAGCCATCACTCCAGCCCGGCTCTCTGTATACTTATGTTTCGTCATGTCTCCTTCATTTCTGCATCATGTTATCCTGATGGTTATTTTGAAGATACAAATAAGGATTATCTATTATTTCATTTTTTTCTTCTCTATCTTCACCACCCCCTCTGTGTATGTGTGTGTATGTGTGCACACTAAAGTACATGAACATGTGTGCAGGGGTCCATGGAGACCAGAAGATGGGTGTTGTATCCCCTGGATCTGGAATTAAAGACAGTTGGAAGCTGTCCAGCATGAGTTCTGGAAATGAGTCTCAGATTCTCTGCAAGAACAGTACACATTCTAAAGTGCTGAGCCATCTCTTCAGCCCCCAATTGTCTAATTCTTAACACACATATATATATAATTCCATGATCCCCTGTCACTCTCAGGAGGAAAGTTTTAAGCAATTACCCTAACCTATCATTTACTGCTGATTGTCTTTCCAGACTCTTCTACCAGCTGTACAGCTACTTGCATTTTTCTGTGTAAGAAATATTTCTGTCAAAAATGAAAATGTCACCCAAAACATACCTGGGGTAAGAGAAATGCTACTATCTGGGGAATGCATCAATGGAAACTGGGGCTAGAGAGACACCTCAGCAGTTAAGAAAACTGGTGCCTCTTCTAGACGATTGAGATTGTATTCCCAGTACCCACATGGAAGCTTACAACATCAATTCCATGGGATCTGACTCATTTTAGCATCCAAGGCATACAGATGGTCCAAAGACATACATTCAGGCAGAACATCCATATGCAAAAATAAGTAAATAAGCATATCAACCAATCAATCGATTAATCAATCAAAGCTTTAAAACAGGAAGCTAAACATTTCCTTTTAAAAAACAAAACAAAACTGGAAATACTTCTTTGGTTCTTGGTTGGCATAGTTTCCCCTCACTCCAAAACTTCAGCACACATTTAAAATTAGTTCTATGTTTAGACTGTTAACGAAGAAAACTTCTGATTGTAAAACAAGTCAAAGGTATATCCGCATCTTCTATTTACCCTATTATTGCTCTCTGGAGTGTTTTCTTAATTTGAGCAGTGTTGGCAGGGTTGAGAGGTAGTAAGATTTTAAAAAGTTATAGACATGACAGAGTTGAGTTTGAACACCTATTTGCTGTGTACATATGGTTACTGAGGTACCAGATGGAGTAGTTATACACATATTATTATATCAGTTCTAAAATTCCATTAAATATTTATGTCATAGGTATCTTAAAACCCATAAGGTCCTATATTTTATAAAATGTCTCATTTAATCTGAACATCAATTTTATTGTTTTGCAAATCAAAAAAAACTGTGTAGATTAGGGAGATTATTTAGCCCAAATTTAAGTGGCAGAAGCATCACTGGAGCATGGCCTTAGTAACCCTAAACATTACACATTATAGAAACTGCTTCCAATTTAATTAATGCCTGCTATTGGGATCTCAAACAATGTAAACTGACCAGAGAGTTCCATTGGAAGCTAGATGAAACTGAAGATCATTGTCTCTCACATGATGAGGTTTGAAGGAGCAAATTCTAACAGGAGACTCAGGTAAAGCTCTGGACACATCTCTAAGAGAATGACAAGATGGAGTATGAGGGAGATGGAGGTTGAAAATGAACAGGGCGGTATGTGAATGTAAAGAAGGAATCTAGAATTTAGTGACATGAAGAGAAACTTGCTGTGACAGCTAAGGGGATGTTTTCAAAGAGGTAATGGGGTTTTGACAAGCAGATAGAGCTAGGAGATGGAAATCTCAGTACAGACAGGGTACAGAGGCAGTCAGAAATCCTCCGACATCTCACAAGCTGGGGATCGTAGGCAGCCAGTCCATGGAAAGATTATAGCATAAACCAATGCCAGCATATATTTACAGAGTGCAAATCATTGTGACATGTGGTGACAAACGTGACTTTTAAAGGATAATACATTGGTCAAAATCTGGAGGCTGGGAGATGCAAGAAGGAGATGAGGGAGGTAGCATTAGCAATGTGAAGTATCCTAGGCCTGATATTAGAAGTTCTAGTTCCTGGTTACGCCTCATTAGAAAGAGGAAGAATTACATTTCTGTAGCTCTGTGACCACATACAGCAATGATTAATAATGAAGGTTTGAGATGTAGGCTTTCCTGATTATTTTGGAGAGAGCATGGAAAGCATGCTTTATTGTTGTAGTTGTTGTTGTTGGTGGTGGTGGTGGTGGTAGTGGTGGTGGTGGCAGTAATGGTGATGGTGTGTGCATATGAGTTCATACCCTAATTGCAGTTTCTTTCCTTCCTCTCCTCCAGGTCCTGTTCCCTTCCTTCACCTCACCTCCCCCACCTCCATGTCCCGGTTATTTGCTGGTGAAATTGCACTTTATCTACCACAGAACAGATAGAGATTTCTGTTAAGGCCAAAGATCAATGCGGTAGAGCCATCAGATATAACGAGTTGACCTAAATCTAGACATTTCACATGAAAACTATGTACCCTACCCTCTATCAAAACAGATTACTCACATGAGCCAGAGGAAGACTAGGGAGAGTTTCCTGGACCAATGACTGGTCAGTTTCATACTATGTCCCTGCCTCCTTTAGTTCACTTAGCATCTCCCTTAGCCCTGTGGACATTATATCTTGAAAGGAGAAATGACAAGGTGATAAGAGTACCAGACTCTGTCTTTGCACTGGGCTAGGACAAGGCATGAAAGATGGAAGCCCAAAATCCTAGCTAGTGAAGCACAAGGTAATAGCATGGTATTAAATATGAGGCTGGAGACTTAAAGGTGTACAGACTGCACCCTCTAAAACGTCTAATGCTTGCACAGAACTGAGGTATGTCTACAATGTTATTAAGGAATTGTACCAAAGGATAATGAAAGGAAGAAGGTGAGGAAGGAAGTACACATTAAGCATCCTTAACCAGACACTCTAAAAAACCTTGGGGATCATTAACACAAGTATTCCAAAATCTGAAAGGCATCAAATCGCAAACGCTTCTGGACCCAAGCATTCCACTTGACGTGTATGTTGGATAGTGAGATTTATGAGTGTCTTGGCTTGCCTCTTCAGACATGCTATTTGATTAAACACTGCTCAGGACAGCTCTGTGATTGTGTTTCTGGATATTAACATTTTTCTTGGTGGTTTGAGGGAAACATTTTGTCATTCTCTCCAGTGTAGGCAAGCTTCATTTCCTGTTGGCACTATTTCTTTTGAGAATCCAGACTAATAGAGTACATTTTTTAATTAGAAAAATTATTCTTGGTTTATTCCCAGGAGAGTTGGGATTTTGCAGCAAGTGATTGCAGCAGTGTTATAAAAATAGCATCACTAAACATAGTTATGAATATTCAACTACATTTGTGAATTATCTAAGTAACAACAGTTGAGTACAGTTCAATATGTTGAGCCAATTACTCTTTAAATATTATATTTCTTTTGTCAAAAGTACATCACAAGCATTTTGGGTATGACCTTACTGTCCTAAAATATATGAAAAAAAAGTCTCAGAGAATTGATTTTTAGGTAAGAAACGAATCTGATGCATTTCTTCCAAAGTGGCTGATTTGCAGTAAGCAAGAGAAGAAAGGAAAAGCAAGGCTGGATAAACAAACTCCTTTTGACAAAAAGATATGCCTATGTTTAGAAGATTGTGTTGAGGGCATCACATTCTTTCCAGATTTGAGCATTGTTCTTTGGGTATCATAATCTCAGCTCCAACAGTATTACACTGAGTAAGATAAGGTGAAGAGAAGGCTCCAATCCCAGCTCTGAGTTCCCTTTCTTTGGAAATAAATAAAATATTTGGCTTAAATTACTCTCTTTATGCATGACTTCCTACCTACTTCATTCACCTCAAATGTATTTTCCCAACCTGGAAA
This sequence comes from Mus caroli, assembly GCF_978045245.1. Taxonomy (NCBI): domain Eukaryota; kingdom Metazoa; phylum Chordata; class Mammalia; order Rodentia; family Muridae; genus Mus; species Mus caroli. Next base: position 53,159,323 of record NW_028227261.1, on the reverse strand, counting down.
CAATAGCTAGTCATTGAGCAGGAGAGGAATATACAGAGGTGCTCTTGGCTTCCTTTCCCAGTCTCTGCCTAAGTATGTCGTCATGGCCACATTTAGTCCAATCTCATTCACTTTTGAAGGTTAGAAGAGGTCATTACACCTGTTTGCCCCAACATTGTTGCAGTCATTGACCAGGCAGAGACCATCAAGCACAGCCATCCATCTGGGGGCTGAATGGCATTTGGACAAAGAGTTAGTTGTTCACAAGGATAATATTAATTTTTCTGAATCAATAAGGGATGCTGAAACATCCAAAGATTACTTACTGGGAAGTGATTTGTACTGGTAGTCCTGAGGATCAACAGATGGGAACCTGGTTAATGTGGGATACAGTATACAGAATACAGAATCTAGCAGCTGCCAGACTGCATTGACAAGCACCTAGAAGCACAAAAACAACTATACTCACTTATTTCTCCTCTCTTTGAATGGTGTCTCCATAACCAAAGGCAGAGGGTATGGGAAACCATCATTGATCACCTAGGCAACCAAGAAAGGTGTAGGATGGATTGAGGAATAAGGCTAGAGAGTGGCAATGGGGAATAATCAACAGGACTTTTAGGACTTAAATTGCTTAGTTTGTTAATTTTATCAGCCTCCCATTTATTACTGAAATACTGTTTAATCAAAATCTTTATTTCTCTGTGGAACCTTAGGTTTGGTCCTATAATTACTATTTGTTATCTACTAATATGCTTGATGCTGAAGGTACATTTGAGATCTTCCAAACAATGTAGCACTTAGTCCTCACTATGATGTTGAAAATATATTAACTCAATTTTTACAATGAAAAACAAGAACTGAATCTGTGAATGAAGAAAGGCAAATATTCCCAGTTCACCTGTATTTTCAGGCATCGCAGACATCTTTCCACATGGATGGACTGTGTGGAAGGTCTTTAATACATAACATGTATTCATTTGCCATCTATCCATTCAAAGGGTATTCTGCATAAGGGAACTGGGATTAAGTTGCTGAGTACTGCTCAACCTTACTCTTTATGTGAGCCTGAACAAGGTCCATTAATTCTTTGAGCCCAACAGTATCCTAAAACTAGTATCCTGATCATAAACCTAATTCTAAAATCAACAGGATTACAGCTTAGGTGCCTTGTGGAGTTCTCTTTCCTGAATCTTGGCCCTGCCTCAGTTTACCTTCAAGGGTTCGTGGAGTGTGAGTAGCCAGCCACTGGCTCACTCCCAACTCCTAAGATCCACCCCAACATTCTGTAGATTTAAAAGAGGGGCGAGCCTTTCTGGTTGTGTTTTCAGTAGCACTAACGTCAACACACTGAGTAGTAACTAAAATCAGAAAAAAAGAAATGTTTGAAACTTCTTAAGTTAAGGTCAATTTGTAGAAATCATGGAATTTTCCAAACCTAAGTTCTGACCAACTCCACCCTCTCTGAGTCTGCTCTCTTAGCCTCTTGTTTCCAAATTTTATTTCCACTCTTAAGCCACAATGCTATTTTTTAAAAATATACCAGAAATAATGCTATAAAATCAAAATATAGACAAAAGAACAGGCTGTAATCTCTCTATCATCCATGTAAGAAAACCATGAAGGAAAAATTGCGTTTCAGCTTCCTGTGTAGCATGTGGTAGATCTCCCAACACAGACTATTTAAATCCTAAGTATCATGACTATTACTGTGCACACACGATCATTTATTAATTGTATTTTGAATTAATTTAAGATCATTAAACAGGTAATTCATAAGACTTCTGGGTGTCACATCTAAAAATGAATCATGGAGCATGGCTAGGATTTGAAGAATGGGAGAGCATTGATCTCTAAGAGGAATGAAAAACACCCAAAGGCTGAAAACTGAATTACACAAATGGACCTGGAGAAATTCTGTTAGCTGTTGGTTAACTCTCTCTCTCTCTCTCTCTCTCTCTCTCTCTCTCTAATAAATAATCCTGACTGCTGTTTCTCCTCCATCCTCTTCTTTCAGCATCTTCTTCTCTACCACCATCTCCTCCTCCTCCTCCTCTTCCTCCTCCTCCTCCTCCATTTCTCTTCAGAAAAGGAAAGTTCTCCCATGGATATCAACCAGCCCTCGCATATCAACTAGCAGTAAGACTAAGTGCATCCTCTCCCATTAAGGTTAGATGAGGCAATCCAGTAGTAGAAAAGGGTCCCAGAGTCAGGCAATTTAGATGGGAGACACGAAGACACTGAACAATGTTGATCAAGGAACTGGCATCTTTATTCAATGTTACAGAAAGATTAAGCAGGTGACATTCTATCAGGTACATAACAGAGCAAAAGCAAGGAGATCACTAAAGGAAGCAACATTATATTTACCTGGTAATAACCTTGGTGCCTTGGTCAGGCATGTAGGCATCAATTGCAGAGGGTGGGGGGTGGGGGTCACTGTCCAGTGCATGTATCATGCTGTAAGAGGCAGTACCCATCCAAACAGCAACTTCAATGATGAGAATGAGGAAAGGGGTGAACCTTGGTTATAGTCATTCATATTATCAGCCTCTATGTCCGTCTCCCTGTCTGTCCCTCTGTCTCTATGTCTCTGTTTCTGTTTCTCTCTGCCCCTGTGTGTGTTTGTGTGTGTTTCTTTTTGTCTGTCTGTCTGTCTTTCTCTCTTCCTTCTTCCTTCTCCTATATTTAACGTAGAAAGATAAAATATAGGAGAAGGCTCACTGGCAGCACTTTGGGATCAGTAATTACCATTCCTCCTTCTCCTTAGTCCTCTTGTTTGAAACACATTATCCTCTTCCTAGATGTGCAGTCTTTTCAGGATCACTGCTCACCAACCTCTCTTGGCCCCAAAAGTGTTAATTGTTCCATGACTTTTCTAGGAATTCACCATCACCTTTCAGGCAATGTGACCATGGCAAAAATCCATGTCCTGTAAAGGTTCTTGAGAGCAAAGATGTTATTTATCTATCTTAACATACTAGCATATTGATCAGGTGAGCATTTGGTATAACAAAATTAAGTCAATCTCGGTTGAATAGTTGTGCTGTTCTAGGGACAGCAGTAAAAATATTTTTTAAGTTGTTTACTAAGTTTTAACTGTGAAGATCAAATTATATTTCTCAATTTTGAGGTAAAGACAGTCACTGTTAAGTGGACTGATTTTTTTTTCTTCAAGCTGAAGAATGCTGAAGGCATGGCCATTTTGCTTCACAGCATTTGTCTTTGATGGATAGAGTAGCAAAGATTAGAAGGCATACAGCTCAGAATTGCTACATGAGTTTATTTTTTAAAATCTCTAAAATGTAGGTCTTGCTGAAAGCCAAGTTGCTCTCCCTAGCATCCCATCTCAGAGGCAGACACATAAGTACGAATGCTTAGCAGAACTAATGATGTTTTGCTAAATGGACATGTTGGCAAAATGCAATCTAGATTCCTGCTTGTATCCATAGATTAGTAAGGCTCTCAGCCTTGGTCAGAGATGCTTCTTTTTGTATTGGGTGGAAGTTGATGTAGAAAAACCTAACAAGTCAAGGTACTGACAGTAAATAACTATTGAATGCTCATCCCACAGAGAGAAATCTATATCAACCTTTCCACAGCAAAACACTGTGGAAGCTGGAAGGAGTTAAAGCAAATTTAAGGGTCAGAAAAATAGAAAGAAATCCTATGAAAGTCTGTCTTCTGGGCTCAACATGCCTGTTGTAATCATGAACTCATTGCTGCTCCTACTCCCTATACAAAACCTGCAGAAGACTGGGTGTATTAACATTCCTTCATGGACACAGGGGGTGCCCACAAGGCCCCACAACTCCCTGAGGATCTATAGGCAGCTAATGGTTCTAAGGGATGCAGTAAAAGACATTCAGGTACCTGGTGCTTCAGCATCCTCTCGTGCACCATGGAACTGAGAGGCTTCTAAAGCAGATGTTGTTTGTAAAATCCGATTATTCAAACTTCAGTGTAGCTCTGTATGATGCTTGGACTCTAAGTTAGATGGTGATATTGCCCTCTTCTGCATTATAAATTAAGGTGAAGGTTCTCTCTAGGTGCTGACATGTTTTTGTACATGATTTATCCTTCTTACACTTGGAAACTGCTTTTGCTGCTCTTCTTAAAGCCACAAGCATGAATTTATTGTGAGTGGCATAGCAAACTCAAAGCTTTAGAAATGTGTCTCAAAATAGTTGTCAAGAGCTTTTGGGAGCCGGTCAGTTAGCAACCACTGGGAATGGTGCTTCCTTGAAGGAAAAGAAGTAGAAGATGTTGCCCAGGCACCAGAGAGAGTCATGGTGTTGGTATTTTCATTTTTTTTTTTTGAGCAAGTCTTGGAGTCAAAAGTAAGAAGCAGCCATAAATGTTATTCCTATGAATAGTAGCACTGCTAATATTTGTATGTCTCTTAATGTTCTTGGTACAGTTTGATTTCTTACAGCAGATATTGCCTTTGACTAACATATACAGAGGGAAATTTATAAAAATCTTGAATGTCCTAAAAGGCAGTGCCAGCCCAGAAGGTAAGCTTTAAGTAGGCAGTTACCAAGGCAAACCTGGAGATAAATCAGGGCTATACAGGCAGTCTCCACCCAGCACTGGCTGTGAAGGGATGCCTTTTGTCTCTTCCCCCTTTCATGGGGTATTAAATTTCAAGGATTGGCCCCCTCATTTGGTCTACCTGGAATGCCATACAGGCCACTTGTCTCATCACGCAGGACCTCCTTAGTCATTATGTTGGCTGACTTTATTAGGGAAAGAAAAAAATCATGATATCGTTAAAGTAGAAAACAAATGCTTGGGAATAAAAAAATAAATCCTGTGGGCTTTATTTTCCATAAAAAACATGGAATATATTTTCTAACCCTGTATGAACTTTCTGACATATGCAGGCAATAGTATAACTGTTTTATAGATTAGATAATTCAAAACTTAATATTATCAGATGAGCTCTCCCAAATGATACAGTTAAATGATAATAATGTTCAAGACCAAGTCTCCTGTCACATGACTTTCACTTCTTTGTTACATGCTCTCCTGTCACATGACTTGCATTTCTTTGTTACATGCTCTCCTGATCCATCTTTCCCCTTCTGCTTTCTGCTCCCCTCAGCCTCTGCCATCGACACTCTCCTCACTATTTGTAGAGTCAGAACAACAGCAAACAAACATGGCTGGAGAAACCCCTGACCATGCTGCTCTGGCTTGTTCAGTATCAATGACTGCAGTCTTAGATAAATTGCCAGCTCCCCTACAGTTTTACAACATGCCCCCCCCCACACACACACACACAGGTCTTCAAAACAACTATTTTAGAGCATTCCATCATTCTTTAGATTTTCCCAATATGCCAACTTGCCAAGCTCTTACTGACAACTAGAATAACTCACAAGACAACTAATGTGGATGTCACAAATCCAATGTTTCTACTGTGCACATCTTTCCTTGCCTCTTATAGACACTACATCTGCACCTGTCTCTTCTCTCATTTTGATCCTCAATTTTGATCCTCAGTCTCTCTCTCTCTCTCTCTCTCTCTCTCTCTCACACACACACACACACACACACACACACACACACATGTAACATTAAACAAACTCAATGAACTTGGTCGCCTCTAATTTACTGCTCCATGTCTAGTTTGCATTTCACCACAAACTGCTTTGAAAGTTGTACGTATATTTCTCCACCTTCTATTTTTTGTGCATATAAAGCGAGTAACAAGTTGGGAAAGGTTCTTATCACAGGGACCTTCATTCAGGAGCACACAAAGAAATTGATGAAGAGTTATAAACAACAGCTAATACAATAGCATTAATCATGTGATCTCCTTTGGGATGGTCATGCAGCAGTTGGGTCCTATGGATGGGGAAGACAAGGAGGGCTTTCCTGAGGAGCTGCTGTTGCTGTTTACTCTGTAGCTTTAATATATAAACAAGCCACTCTGGGAACAAGCACAGAGGAGTATCAAATAGAATCACAGCCGGAACAGTTTGGTTTACTTAAGAAAAGGAATGTAAATATGAATAAGAAATATGGTGGTGTCAAATGAGGCCAGAAAGGCAACAAAGACAATATCATAAAGACTCACAATGCCATTGTAAGAAGAGCATTGGGTTTATTCTGACTGTGCTATTGACATTTTAAAGTTTTTTCAAGTTTAATTTTTTTTTTTTAATTTTAGTCTAGGTAACATGATGACATGGTGTATAGGGATCAGAGAATAGACACAAAAGAGCAGTAGCTCCTGAAAAAAGTACCAATAGCAGACAATGGCAATTCTCTTGAGGTTTAGATTTATTACTATAGTAGAATATGCAATAAAGGGCAGATGTTAGACCCAGAGCTACTGGCCTTGCGTGTAGTCAGATGGCAGTACTTTCTCCTGTGATGGGAAGGGCTGGAGGAAAAGATTCAGTTGTGGAAAAGAGACTTGGGCTCAGCCACTTGCAATCAAAGACACATATCAAAAATGTACATGTGTAAATGTTGAGTTGGCACTGGACACTCAAGTCATCCTGTACAGCCCCATCATGAATAAGGTACTTGAGTTTCTAAGTCAGGCACATCAAGGAGGTTAGAGACATTCATTCAAGAGTTTAAAAAATAATCTGTTTCAACCCAGATTCTGCTATTCAACAGCTCTGTGACCTTGGGAAGGATTAGTAGGTTGCTGTCCCTCAGAATGTTCATATTCTAAGTAGTTTGAAATCTTACATACTTCAACCACATGTGGTGATGAATACTTGTAACCTCAGCTCTTGTATTCTAGAGACAGGAGGATTAAGAGTACAAGGGACTAGAGAGATGGCTCAGCAGTTAAGGGCACTGACTGCTCTTCCAGAGGTCCTGGATTCAAATCACAGCATCTACATGTCAGCTCACAACTGTCTGTAACTCCACACTCTCACATAGGCATATACTCAAGCAAAACACCAATGCACATAGAATAAAGGGGAAAAAAGACAGTACAAGGATAGCCTGACCTGAATAGTGAGATCCTAGCTAGCCTTGTAGCTAGCCATCTAGAAAGATTGATAGGAGCGTAGATGATAGATAGATAGATAGATAGATAGATAGATAGATAGATAATATAAATGATAGATATATATATATAGATGGTAGATAGATAGATAAGATAAATGATAAATATATATATATAGATGGTAGATAGATAGATAGATAGATAGATGATAGATAGATAGATAGATAGATTAGATAGATTAGATAGATAAGATAAATATTACATAGATAATAAAGATGCTATATAATGGGTATGGGTAGATCATCTTGAACTACAACAGACATTGTCCCACTGCAGTGACAGGGCATCAAAGGCTGTGTTTGTCTCCTGCATCAGGAATTCCAGGGGCAGGTAGTCTAAGGCTGTATGTCACTGGGTGCTATCACCAATCAGTGGTAAAAAGATTATACATCCTTTCCTTTTCCTCTGTCCTTCCAGCACTTACCTCAGTGCCTCAGTGCTGAGTTGCTGCCACTGGGATCTAGGAATCAAGTGCCCATTTCTCTCTCTCTCTCTCTCTCTCTCTCTCTCTCTCTCTCTCTCTCTCTAGGAATCAAGTGCCCATTTCTCTCTCTCTCTCTCTCTCTCTCTCTCTCTCTCTCTCTCTCTCTCTCTCTCTCACACACACACACACACACACACACACACACACACACACACGTGCGCACACACAAAGGGTATAGAAAACAAAGGTGAAGGAATTCTAAGTATTGAAGATTGTTTTCTATATGGTGAACCATCTCCAATAACTGGGATTTTTTTCCTTCAATTTCTGATATAATTAGATGATTTTCCTCTTCACTTTCATCTCCATAGAAATCTCCTGTATATTCCTTGTTATGAGATATACTACAGTGAGAAGTTACCTGCTGGAGCCATGCCAAGATGTCACCCTGAAAACTTATGTCATGCAACAGATTTGGCACAAGGAGACCTACTTGTGAGGAAAGGAGGGGAGTGAGGACCAGGAGAAGGGGTAGAGGCAGTAAGTGGATATATAGACAGACAGATAGACAGGCAGACATGCAGGCAGGCAGGCAGGAAGACAGGAGCAGAGAAGAGGATGGACAGAGGGGAGAAAGGGGGGAGAGAGAGACTGTTTGGGAACACGTAGGAAAGGAGAGAGGGATGGAAGGAGAGAGAGAGAGAGCTCACTGGAATGGTGGGGCAGTTCTTTATTTCAGTTATTTGAGTTTTACTGATATTTAGGAAATATTTTTGAAAATGAACAGGAAACTTGATGGATAAAAATGTAGCTGTGTTTTTTAAATTTTATTTCTATTAGATATTTTCTTTACTTACATTTCAAATTTTATCCCCTTTCTTCATTTCCCCTCCCAAAACCCCCCTATCCCATCCCTCTGCCCATTCCCCTACACTGTGGCATAGGGCCTTCATAAGACCAAAGGCCTCTCCTCTCACTAATGTCCCACAAGGTCATCCTTTGCTACATATGCGACTGGAGCCTTGAGTCCCTCCATGTGTACTCTTTGGTTGGTGGTTTAGTCCCTGGTAGCTCTGGGTGTACTAGTTAGTTAATATTGTTCTTCCTATGGGGCTGCAAACCCCTTCAGCTCCTTGGGTCCTTTCTCTAGCAACTCCACTAGGGGACCTTGTGCTCAGTCCAATGTATGGCTGTGAGCATCCACTTCTGTAATTGTCAGGCACTGCCTCTCAGGAGACAGCTATACCAGGTTCCTTTCAGTAAACACTTGTTGGCATCCACAATTGTGTCTGGGTTTGGAAACTGTATATGGGATGGATCCCCAGGTGGGAGACTCACTGGATGGCCTTTCCTTAAGTTTCTGCTACAAACTTTGTCTCGGAACCTCCTTCCATGGGTATTTTGATCCCCCTTCTAAGAAGGATCGAAGTATCCACATTGTGGTCTTCCTTCTTCTTGAGTTTAATGTGTTCTGTGAATTGTAACTTGGGTATTCAAAACTTCTGAGCTAATATCCATTTATCAGTGAGTGCATATCATGTATGTTCTTTTGTGAATGGGTTACCTCACTCAGGATGATGTTTTCTAGTTCCATCCATTCATGAATTCATTTTTAATAGCTGACTAGTACTCCATTGTGTAAATATACCACATTTTCTGTATCCATTCCTCTGTTGAAGGACATCTGGGTTGTTTCCAGCTTCTGGCTATTATAAATAACACTGCTATGAACATAATAGAGCATGTGTCCTTATGACATGTTGGAACATCTTCTGGGTATATGCCCAGGAATTGTATAGCTGGGTCCTCAGGTAATACTATGTCCAATTTTCTGAGAAACCACCATACTGATTTCCAGAGTGGTTGTACCAGCTTGCAATCCCACCAGCAATGGAGGAGTGTTTCTCTTTCTCCTCATCCTTGCCAGCATCTGCTGTCACCTGAGTTTTTGATCTTAGCCATTCTGACTGGTGTGAGGTGGAATCTCAGGGTTGTTTTGATTTTCATCTCCCTGATTACTGAGGATGTTGATCATTTCTTTAGGTGCTTCTCAGTCATTCAATATTCCTCAGTTGAGAATTCTTTGTTTAGCTCTGTACCCCATTTTTAATAGGGTTACTTGGTTCTCTGGAATCTAACTTCTTAAATTCTTTGTATATATTGGATATTAGCCCTCTATCAGATGTAGGGTTAGTAAAGATCTTTACTAAGCAAGTCTGTATGAGAAGAACTTCAAGTCTCTGAAGAAAGAAATCAAAGAAGATCTCAGAAGATGGAAAGATCTCCCATGCTCATAGATTGGCAGGAATAATATGGTAAAAATGACCATCTTGTTGAAAGCAATCTACAGATTCAATGCTATCCTCATCAAAATTCCAAATCAATTCTTCATAGAATTAGAAAGAGCAATTTCCAAATTCATCTGGAATAACAAAAAACCCAGGATAATGAAAACTATTCTCAACAATAAGAGAACTTCTAGAGGAATCACCATGTCTGACCTCAAGCTGTACTACATAGCAATCATGATAAAAACTGATGGCATTGGTACAGTGACAGGCAGGTAGATCAATGGAATAGAATTGAAGACTCAGAAATGAACTCACACACCTATGGCCAGTTGATCTTTGACAAAAGAGCTAAAACCATCCAGTGAAAAAAGACAGCATTTTCAGCAAATGATGCTGGTTCAACAGGCAGTTAGCATGTAGAAGAATGCAAATAGATCCATTCTTATCTCCCTGTACAAAGCTCAAGTCCAAGTGGATCAAGGACCTCCACATAAAACCAGATACACTGAAACTAATAGAAAAGAAAATGGGGAAGAGCCTTGCGCACATGGGCACAGGGGAAATTTTCCTGAACAGAACACCAATGGCTTATGCTCTAAGATCAAGAATTGACAAATGGGACGTCAAAAAATTGCAAAGCTTCTATAAGGCAAAGGACACCGTCAATAGGACAAAGAGGCAACCAACAGATTGGGGCAGTTCTTTTATATGAAGCTCACACCTGAAGCATTTGGCAGCAATTGCAGATGATGACAAGCTATGTCCCTGGGAGGAGCCAAGTGAAATCACCTGTAAGCTAACACTCCTTGATTCTTTCCAAATTCATTGCCTCTGCTTTCATTAATTGTTGTTATATAAATTTTGAACAACTTCCCAGTCTGTACAATGTGTATGTGGTTTGGGGGCTGACCAATTGTTAATATAAAACTAATTGATGTGAACATTCCCAGGGAAAACTGTCTTCCACTCTCAACAAGCCTTAGTTGCTTATAGATTTTGTGTAGGATTGAGGCTTCAAAATTTTTCTCCTTTATCCATGTTAGCATGTCTATTGGTGTCTGTAGGCATAATGCTTTTATGCACTGTGTAAAAGGTTATCCTCGTGTTATTCAAATGCTGATTTCTCTGCCCTCATCTCCTGTTTCAATCCTGGGCTCAACATTGTAATGCTTATTTCTAGAATCTCCTGTCTCTAGTTTGTGTAAACAATTCTTACTATTAATTCTCTGCCTTGTCAATAAATGCTGATCACCCATTGGCTGGGCAGAAGAGACAATAGGGTAGAAACTTCCTCCAGCCAGCCAGAAGAAAGATGGGGGTTGGAGGGAGGGAAGAAGAAAGAGAGAGGGAGAGGGAAATTGAAATTCAGATCTGTCACGGGAGGGTTCCAGAAAAGAAAAGAAAAAAAAATCTATAACCTAAAGAGCCAGATCAATAATAATATACAAGTTTCTTGGGAAGGGCTGGGAGGTAACCAGATTAGCATAGGGGGTTAAAGTAAAGCATTTAACTGCCCAGATATTGAGGTACAATTTGAATTAAAGCTTGGTTTTTCTGTGTAGTTATTTGGGGAATTAGCTGGTTAAGGAATGGCTGCCACCATACTAATTTTTTTAATCTATAGTAATAATCATTCAACAGATGTCATCTTTGTTCAGCCCATGTTTAGGCAGTCATGTTGGTGAGATAGCATGAATACAGCTGCTAGCATTTCTAGGAGGAGAAATCTCATAGAAAATTCCCTGATCCTCTGGCTCTTACAGTCTTTCTACCCTATCTTCCACAATGCTTTCTGGGCCATGGGGTGTGGGAGTTGTTTTATAAATGTATTCTTTGGGACTGGGTTTCCCTCTGCATTTTAATTGGTTATGGTTTTCTATATTGGTCTCTATCTGCTGCAAAGAAAATATTCTTTGATGGGTAGAGGACTACAGTTACTGTGGGTATAAGAACAAACATTTAGAATGTTGTTAGATATTGTGTTGATTTGGTGAAGTGGTAGTTGTAGGTTCTTCCATAAGACCTATTACTTCACTAGCCCTAAGTAGTTGGCTACGTTTCCTGTGCCAGGCATGATTATCCTCTTGTGGAATGACCTTAAGTCCAACTAGATAGCTGTTGGTTACTACCAAGGCATGTGTGCCACTATTGCACCCTTAGTATTGTCGTGCCATATTAGTCACTGTGGCTGGTAGGTGTGGTAAGTAGGTAGCACTGTTTTTTTGCTTTTCTCTTTTGGAAGCTTGTATGGTGCCTTCGGGTACCATAAAAGCTAGTCCTGGGGAGGAGGTGTTCAGCTCAGCTTCAGTGCAGAAGGCTCTGGGCCCTGGGATTGATATGCATGTTGTCTTGAGCAATAGGGAATTAGCTCCTTCCACATATGAAGGACAACCAAGAGCATTTGCAGTCTTCTATAATGTTTGGGGAGGCTCTTGGATAACCATGATCAAACAACAGTGAAGAGGGCTTCTCATGCCTGGTGTTTGGGTTTTTATTTGATGATCTATTGCTCTTGGAGAGAGCACTGTTATCCCAGATATTATTATTATTATTATTATTATTGTTATGTGTGCTTTCCTGTGTGTATACACTGACTTACATGTATTATGGACCTTTTTAGGTAGGTAGGTAGGTAATAACATGATTCCTTTTGACTTTCCAGACATCCTTCCTGTTATTTTACCCTTTTTTCTCCCATTTTTCTCCCTCCCCACTCCCTATTTAGAGCCACCTTCTTTCCCATTTCCTCATAAGACCACTTTCTTTTCCACCCTCAGCCTGACAATGGTCCCATTTCACTGTCCTAGCCTCTGTAGTTACTCTGGGATATGTGCTCATATCTGATGGTTTGGACCTAGGAGTCTCCACTGAGAGAGTTCAGGATCTGTCTTCCTAAATCTGCACGACTTCATTTGATATGCTCTTTTTGAGTACTGTCAATTAACCTGTAAATTTCATGATTTCACTCTCCCTTGTGGTCAAATAGTATTCCATACTGTGTGTGTACTGCATTCTCAGCATTCGTCAGCTGAAGGACGTTTAGGTTGTTTGCATTCCCTAGCTATTGTAAATAGAGCAACGATGCACACTGCTGAGTGGAGTAGGGTGCCCAGTCCCTCTACTAGGTCATATGGTAGATTACGTTTAGCTTTTGCAGAGCAACTGGACCAGTTCACCATTCCATCAGCAGTGAAAGGAGTCTCCTTTTCCCCACATCCCCTCCAGCATTTGCTGACTGTTGTTTTGTTGATCTTTGCCAGTCTAACCTGGGTAAGATGAGATCTCAAAGTTGTTTTGATTTGCATTTCCCTAGTTGTCAGGAACAATTAACATCTTTTGAGACATTTCTTAGCCCTGTTTTTTCCTCTTTAAGAACTCTCTTCTCAGGGCCCAGTCTTGTTTTTTGTTGTTGTTGTTTGGTTTGGTTTGGTTTGGTTTTGGTTGTTGTTGTTGTGTTTTGGGTTGGTTTATTTTGTTGTTTTTGGTTTTGGTTTTTTGGGTTTTTTTGAGTGGGTTGCTTGGTTTTAGCTTTTTGTTTGGGGTTTTTGCTTGTTTTCTGTTTTTTTTTTTTTACTTTTTGATTTTTTTTATAGTCTACATATTAATATATCTAATGTTCTCTCCAATTCTATGGGCTTCCTCTTCAATTGAAGCCTTTTATTCATTTAGAGTCAGCTTTTATGCAAGATGATGCATACAGGTCTAATTTAATTTTTCTGCGTGTGGACGTCTAGTTTTTCCAGCCACAACTATTGAAGATGCTTTTTTTTTCCCTATTCATGTTTTTGGTTTCTTTGTTAAATGCTAAATGGCTGAAATTAGTGTACTTAGTTTGAATCTTCAGTTTTGTTCTATTGGTCTACATGTGCTAGTACCAATAGAACAATTAATTTTTGTGCTAGTACCATTTTGTTTTTATTACTAGTGCTCTGCATCATATCTTGAGATCTGGAATAATAATCTCTCCAGTATTGTTCTTTTTGCTCAGAATTCTTTTGGCTATTTCGATTCTTTTATGGTTCCATGTGAATTTTAGGATAATCCCCCCCCCCGCCGCCGCCCATTTTTGTTAAGAGTGAGATAGGGGTTTTGTATTTCCATTTTCTTATGTCTCTTAAGGATTAAAGTTTTCATTGTAGAGGTCCTTCATCTTGGTGAGGTTTATCCCTAGATATTTCATCATTCTTTGAGAATGGGAGTGTGCTTATGATCTCTTATCTGAATGTTTGTTGTTGACATATAGAAATGCTTTTGAATTGTGTAAGATAATTGTGAATCCTGCCAAATTGCTGAATGTGTTTGTCATTTCTAGAAGTTTCTGGTAGGAGTTTTCAGATCTCTTAGGTATGATATCATGTCATTTGCCAATTTGAATAGTTTCACTCTTTCTTTATATATTTGAATCACTCTAATCTTCTTCTCTTGCTTTATTTCTCCAGCTAGAGTTTACAAACAATATTGAAAAGGAATGTAGACAGTGGACAGACTTGCCTCACTCCTGGCTTCAGTGTGATTGCCTCGAGTTTGTCTGAAATTCATGATGATATTGACAGTGGGATTCTCATATAGCTTTTATTATCTTGAGATATGTTCCCTCTAGTCCCACATTCATGGGGACTTTTATCACAAAGGAATGTTAGATTTCATAAGGTATTTTCTAGGTGTATTGAGATAATTGTGATTTTTTTGTTTTAAAGTGTATTTACATGGTTTATTACATTTATTGACTTGTATATTTTGAACTGCAGTGATAAAGTCAACTTGACCATGGTGAATTAAACTTTTCAATGCATATCTGTACTCTGTTCACAGTTATTGTACTGAGCGTTTGTGGATCCGTGTTTATTGGGGATATTAGTCTGTAGTTTAACTTTGCCATTGTGTCTTTACCTGGTTTGGATGCAATGACTAATCTTTAACTACACTCTAAATCATAACCCATGACAGTTTCAATATGATCTGACACATTATTTTAAAGGAACATCAAAAACTCTTGCCTGCATCTCACTGACTATAACCATGTCCCTAAGGCATCCCTAGTTTCCAGGCAATTAAAAACTGTATGAGCCTGCTTGACAGCTGCATCAATGCCAACCACCCTTGCTTTAGCTGCCCCTGAATCACTAAACCTTTCAAAAACATATTTGGCCTCCTGGCTCTGGGCCATCTTCTTGGGAACCTCTGTCCCCAGGTGACCACCATCCCTTCACAAGCTTAGCTTTTACAACAAATACTGCTAAATTTGTGTGTTATACATTAACAGCTTCCTGGTGTGCATAAGGAATTCTGGGCTGCATGTCCAGATGAGACAAAATGGTAGGATTTCAAGTCTCCCCTCTAAAAAGGCCTGTATGTCATTTCTATGCTACCATTTTGGTCCTGTGCCGTCATCGCTAGAAAACTACAGCAAATAGCTGCATTGTTACATGTTGTTTAACAGTCCCCACAGTGGTCTTTCAACTTTCTCCTCTGTCACAGCTTTATGCTTTGTCTCAGAGAACAGCCATCCAAGATCCTTTAACTGGCAAAGGGCAGAGCCTCAATTAAATCTCAGGCCCCCTCAGCGCAACACTTTTGGCCAATCCAGAGCAATAATTCAACACTGTTTATAGGGTCTCCTGAGTCCCTCTGAATATTTCTTGATCATTCCAGAGATTGGAGGTTTTTAAGTAGATGTTTCCATTTATAGTTGCTGATTTGAGTTTTCTATCTACCATCTCAGATTCTGCTCACACTTGCATTAGGGTCTGTGTAATTGCCAGGAAAGATGTTCTAGGTGATGAGGATAAGGTAAGAGTATGTAGAACAAAGTCAAAAGTGAGTGAGCCCAGTGCTAGGAGAGTGCGTGACTCAGCTTGGTTTAAATACAGACCAACAGTGGTGGCATACAAGTCTTGGTAAAAAAAAAATCAGACCATGTTGTTAGAGCCCAGCTTTCAGCAGTGATGATGAATTTGAGGTTTAGATAAGGACAGATAAATGCCACTTTCAGTTTTGTTCTATGTGTTCCATTTTTAATAATTCACTGAGTCCAAAGTACATGTATTTAAATATACATTTAATGTAGAGTGTAGAGGTAAATGCAAAAGTAGATCTCTGCTGCAGAGATTGCAAAGGTTGAGAGTTTCTGTCTTTTTCTGTTACAAGATTTATTTTTTTCCAAAATAGCAATGCGATTTGTAGCTTGTCCACTGGCACAGTTGTTAGTCTTTATATCAATGGTATACAAAATCAGCTATCATGCACACAATTGTCCCATTAAGTACACACATTGGTTCTGCCTACATTAGATAAATGTAAATGGAATACCTCCCAATTCTACATTCAAATAGAATAAACATGTAAAACAGCATAGGAGATGAAATGAGTGTCTGAGTTTTCTAGTCTGCTGGGGAGCAGAATAAAATGTTTAAAATTATAAAAGAATAGCGACTCAGTTATAAAATTGAAAAGTAGTGTATACTACATATACTGAGGCTGGTAGGGGTGTCTCTCATCTGTCCACGTAAATCCACAATTCTTGAAGTGGCACTGAAACCAGGATATGCACCTGTGAATCCAAAGTAGAAGGGTCAAAAATGCCGCGTGGAAAGTCAGCTGTCCTTTTGCTTACTGAAAGTGATATTCTGGTTGGACCAGGCAACTTCCCAGTCAGTGACAATAGTGTTATAACAAAGAGAAAAATCTATGTTGACAGAAGTGGTTGTGAAAAGCCAAAAAATTTAAAAAAAAAAAGAACAAAAAACAACAACAACAAAACAAAACAGGGTTGGGGAGGGGGATGGGATTATTGGCAAAGCTGTGACGTGCTTGTGGATGAGTGGATGAGCCTACCAAACAAGTCAGCCCTTCAAACACTCTAATCAGCTGCGTGTGAGTCTGCAAACAGACCTGCAGAAGCAGTTGGAAGAGACGCTGCGCAGTTCTGTTTCCTCAGGCTTCGATATGAAGGTAGACACAGTGTCTGCTATTGAGAGATGACTTTTTAAAGTACAACACCTTTTAGGAATGGAAATCTCAATAGGAACTGACAACTGAAGAAGAAAAGGACGTTGCATTGTTTTAAAATAAAAGGTAGATGGGGGAGGTGGGGCAGATCTAGGAGGAGCTGGAAGAGGGGAAACTGTAATCAGGAATATATTGTATCAAAATCTACTTCCAATAAAAATAATAAATAAATAACAGGAACAAAATGAAGCAAGAGCTTATGTGTCACCTTCAAAACACTGGTGCTCTGTGTCACCTTTGACAAGGATGCTCCAGGCAGGAAAGTTGAAGCTTGTTACAGTGACTTAGGATTCCTATGCTGTGTGTTAGCACCAAGCACAAGGAGAGGATGGCCACTTACCAAGGATGCTTCAACCTGCCTGGTCCCTTCTCACCTTAGCACTTAGGGAGTTAAGCAGAGGGACTTCCCCTGGAGAAGGACAAGCTGAGACCAACTCAGGGCCTGTTGGTTTCAATCACAGAAAGATTTAATTTGTGAAACTAATGACCAATGACGCCAGTGTGAAAATGACTGGGGACAAGGCCTGAGAACTAATGTAATCACAATGCCATTTATTTTTGGAATGATGACATTTCTTAAAGTCTTCAAATGCAAAATCAATGCTGTGCTGGCTAGCTTTATGTCAGCTTGATACAGGCTAGAGTTATTGCAGAGATAGAAACCCCCGCTGAGAAAATGCCTCCCTAAAATTGGGCTGCAAACCTGTAGGGCATTTTCTTAAAAAGTGATTGATGCAGAAGGATCATGTGGGTGGTGGCCATTCTTGGGCTTCTAGTCCTGGGGTCTATAAAAAAGCAGGCTGAACAGGCCATGGGGGCAAGCCAGTAAGCAGCACCCCTCCATGGCTTCTGCATCAGCTCCTGCCTCCAAGTTCCTGCTTTGTTTGATTTTCTCCCCTGACTCCCTTAAGTGATGAACCATGATATGGAAATATAACCCAAGTAAACCATTTCCTCCCCAAGTAGCTTTTGGTTATGGTGTGTACTGGCTGGTTTTGTGCGTCAACTTGACACAGGCTGGAGCTATCACAGAGAAAGGAGCTTCAGTTGGGGAAGTGCCTCCATGAGATCCAGCTGTGGGGTGTTTTCTCAGTTGGTGATCAAGGGGGAAGGGCCTCTTGTGGGTGGGACCATCCCTGGGATGGTAGTCTTGGGTTCTATAAGAAAGCAAGCTGAGCAAGCCAGGAGAACAAACCAGTAAGAAACATCCCTCCATGGCCTCTACATCAGCTCCTGCTTTCTGACCTGCTTGAGTTCCAGTCCTGACTTCCTTTAGTGGTGAACAGAGGTTTTAAGGTGTAAGCTGAATAAATCCTTTCCTCCCCAACTTACTTCTTGGTCATGATGTCTTGTCCAGGAATGGAAACCCTGACTAAGACATGATGTTTTATCACAGTAGACATCCTAGCTAGGACACATGCTAAATGGTTTTATAGGGACTTTGTGCATTTTGCATAACAATTACACCTGAACTGAGGACAACAGTACATGTCTTTACAACAGCCTAAGTCTCAATCTGGGTTTCCTCAGAAGCTCAGGCTGGGAGCCTGGGAGCCTTCTCTAATCCTTGTCCTTTGGACTGCCTTTGCTATCCTCCAGGTTTGTGACTTCTTGCATTGGCCAGCTGTCACCTTCTTCCTCTAGTTGTCATTGCTTCAGTTATATCAGGGAGTCATGAATAGATGAAAAGATTGCATGGTATGAAATTCTCAAAAATATTCTAGCTAAAATATAATAAACTGCCATGAAAATGAAAATAAAATAAGAAAGTAATTGCACACTGAATTTTTTGATCAATCAGAAAAAAATGTATTTATTGAGTCTCACAGTTACAGTTGTAAATATTAACATCTAGTTAGTAAACATTTTTATTCCCTGTTCAATTTTCATCTGTGATGTACATGCCTTGTTCTGCAAATACAGCATTCAAAAATGTGCACCCTGAATACTATTAACTTATTAACAGTTAAAATGGGGTAAATCAGATGCAAATTATCCTTTCATCCTTAATAGCATTTTTATGTTATATAATAAACTTATAGGATTAATTTCTCCCTAACACCAGTTCAATAAAGATGCATTTGAAGCTTTAGAAACAGCATGCTAGAGAAACAGAGCACCCACTATTACACTCAAGTGTGCCCCTTCCTACACATTAACTCACCTGCCACTGAATTACAGGAACAATACATTAGTAACCACTGCTTATATTGCCAAGCTTGGATATTGTAAACGACTTATACTGAAAATATGCTTTAACACTCAGGAAGGCTAATTCTGGATCTAAACATTTCACAGTTATTTGCTTATGCCTTGTTCTTCTTCGTGTTTTAGTTTTTAAATTTTTTCTTGCAAGGGAGGAAAGTTTTTATTTGGCTTACACATCCCTAATCGCAGTCCTTCGAGGGAAGCTAAAGCAAGAACTCAAAGTTGGCAGAAACATGGAGGCAGGAGCTGATGCCCAAGCCACGGATGTGTGCTGCCCACTGGTTTGCTCCTCCTGGCTTGCTGAGCCTGATTTCTTCCAGCACCCAGAACCACCAGCCCAGGGATGTGTCACTGGCCTTTTGCCTAGCAAGTATTGAAACTACTCAGGGATCAAACAGTTGCTTTGCTTTAGTCCGTGTGTTTGAGATTTCCATGCAGTGTTGTGGGGATCTATGAGACAGTAAAGCACTCCCTACAGTCAAGGAGAGTACATTCTTGTAATTGTACATTTTTAGTTTTAAAAGAAGCTAAATCTTCTCATTTAACAAAAACCTTGAACATAAGAGAGGTTTGTGAACTTTAGTCTTCATGTTGTAGCTTGGACCATTAGGTTTCTTCACCTTCCATGATTTTATCTGCTTTGCCCTAAATATCCCAGTTTCTTCTAATCTGAGAATTCTTTCCTGTTTACTTGAGAGTGTTCTCTCTCTCTCTCTCTCTCTCTTTCATGCGTGTGTGCTCTCTTGCTCTCTCTGTGAGTATGTGTGTCTGTCTGTGTCTGTCCTTCTCTCTCTGTCTCTGTCTCTGTCTCTCTGTCTCTGTCTCTCTCTCTTACACACACACACACACACACACACACACACACTCCCACATATGCACTTTTGAAATTATCATTACATTCCATTTTTGGGTGACTTCTCCTAATTTATTCTGAATAAATATCTAATAACATTTGTTGATAATAAATCATAAATAAATTATTTCTAAACAGTTCTTTGATAGACATCTACTTTTAGCACTTAATGAGATGAAAGAAAATATAAATGCTAAGGAAATGGGTGTGCTTGTTTGTTCTTAAATAAAGAAGAAAATATTGGCTGAATATTTGATAGTACAAGATATAGAACATCTTGATACTTTTTCAAAGTCAATCTATTGCGATTTTAAATTGTCAGTGCTAACTAAGAACACCACTTCACAAAGACACAAAATGGCACAAATGCCTTTAGAGCCATTTCAGACACTGCTGGAAATTGTTTCCTAATCCAAAGCCAAAATTTGCTGGATAAATTTTTTGTGAAATCAGGTCAGCAACTCAAGAATTTAAAAAAAAAAAAAAACTCAAAACATTCTAGTACAGTAGAATCCAAGGATACATTCACATTAGTATGGCACATGCTGAAGAATGTGAGTGTTTGGGGGAGGGGGGTTGATTCCCTAATGAAGTGGCTGTTTCTGTAAGAACAGAACACTTTACCTGTGAACAGTAAAAACACTGCACACCATACATACAATGAGAATCTGGAGTCTGGCTCTCATGTGTTTCCAGCAGGGCTCACTGGTGTGCATGGCACAATATCATGTGGAATGCAAGGTGACCATGTTACATGTTCAGAACCAAGGCAGCAGGGAAGTCCCACCATGGTGTAATAAAGGGGGCAGCTGCCAGGAATGTCCTGAGCCATTACATGCTTAATTTTGAGTTAACTTTTGGTCACTTTGTCCAAAAATCTTTTACCATTGCCAAAAGTTTCTCAACCTCCATGTTCAGTCACCTGACCTGTATAACTTAAGCAACTGACGTACAGGTAAGTTTTAGCTTTAAAGGTTTTATGCAAATAAATCCTCGAACAAACATTCTTCTATCTGCCTTTTTTACCTTGACACAATCAATTTACTACTTACCTGGGTTGATGTGGGTATAAGAACGTATTCCTTCCAAGTGCCGCATGGTGATCCATTAGATGGTCACATGACAGGTCACTTTCTCATTCACCCGTGTCACTTGTGTCATTTCCAGCTGTTTCCTATGCAGAGGCTGAAGTGAATGTTCTACCTGTTAGCTCTGTTGCATCGTCCCTTCCTGTGTCTAGGTCGTGCATGTTTGTCTTCTGTAGCTGCATTACTTATAACGTTCAGCAAGATCCTGAGCACAGATCGTAAGAATAAGCATTCTTCCCTTTTCATATTTTTGGAGAAAATAATTCAGTTTTTCATCTAAATTATGATATCACTTAATGGGTTTCGCTTGACTAAAGGATATCCCTTCTATTGATGGTTTTTTTAATCTAGATTAGATGCCAGACTTTTCCTGCATCTACTAAGATAGTTGTTTACTTTATTTATTATCTAGGCTTCGGTATAACAAATTAGATTGGTTTTGAGCATTACAACATTTCATTTCTTTGAAAATTCATATTTGTCCATCATAAGTCATCTTCATGTTTTATTGGGCTGGATGTTAACAGTGTTTGCACCTGTCATCTGGGCATGCTGTGTAGTTTTTCTTTGTAAAGGTTCTTTTTTTGTCTGACTTTTCTATTAGAGAAATCTTGACATTCTGCAATGAATTGTAAATATTCTCTCTATTCCAGCATAAGTAGAATCAGTAAAAATTTCATTAATTTTTTGCATGCAGTCTTTTTTGTGAGAAAGTTCTAAACCTCCATATCAATTTTTGTAATAGATACAGGCCTCTTCACATTATCTCTTCTTTTATGCACGAACATTAGTAGCTTGTATAATTTAATGAAATTATCCATTTTATAGAACTCATCAAATTGTATTGGCATAAAGCTATTTGTAACCCTCCTTACCATCCTTTGTTTGCCTTTAGAATTTCCTCTGGCATCTTTCCCTCTTCTTCCTTATGTTGGAGGTTTGTTTCTCTCTAAGTCATTTCATTTCTTGCTCTCATATTCAAAGAGATTCATTCCCTTCTTTCTCTTTTTCCAAAATTTATTAAAACATTACCATGAAAGACTTATGAATAAAAACACCACACAATGAAATTTAACCAGACCCAAAAATCTATATATCTTAATGAATATCTGTACAGTTAAATTAGCCATTCTCAAACTATGGAACTTCACATTGGATTACACACACACACACACACACACACACACACACACACACAGGTTTTTGAGACAAGGTTTCTCTGTGTAGCCCTGGCTGTCTAGGACTCAGGTTGTAGACAGACCAAGCTGGCCTCAAACTCACAGAGATCTACCTGTTTCTGCCTACCTAGTGCTAGGATTAAAGACGAGCACCCCAATGTCCAGTCAAATATATTTTATGCATTTAACTACCAGCAAAAAATGAAATACTCTTGGCAGAGTTAAAACTAGACATGGTCCCATGAGCCCATTACTTGTAGTCCGTCCTTCCTCAGCACTAGTATCTATCCTTTCCTCTTGTTATAGTTGGGGTTTCTATTGCTATGTTGAACACTATGGCTAAAATCTACTTGGTGGGGGAAGGATTTATTTCACTTACTTTTTGGTATAACAGTTCAACAGGGCAGTACCTTGGATGCAGAGGCCTTGGAGGGGTGCTGGTTACTCATGGCTTGCCCAGCCTGCCTGCTTTCTGCGCCCCCAGCCCCCCTTTCTCTTTTTACTTGCTTATTTGGGATTCTTATTTCCTCAATTTCTTAAACTAGCTACTAAAGCCATTTACATATTTATTTTCTAATAAAAAACCATTTAGTGCTGTGGCATGGTCTGTAGATATTCCTTACCTGTGTTCAACAAAGCTTGATATAGGCATTCCCATTTTTATTCAGTTGAGAATATTCTTTATTTCCTTTTTCTACTGCCCAGTATATTAGGGGTGTGTGTGTGTGTGTGTGTGTGTGTGACTTTTATTTTTTTACAGTCCAGTTGTTACCCCGCCTCCCAGTCCGATCTCCCACAGTTCCTCATCCCATTTCTCCTCCCCCCCACTGTCTCCAAGAGGATGTCTACACCCCCCCAACCCCCATTCCCCACCCTAACCTCCTGCCAGGCCTCCCCACTCCCTGGAGCCTCAAGTTGTTATTTCCTTTCTAACTTGGTCTTTGGCCCAAGAGCTATTTAGAATAAGTTTACTTTCTCAACACCTGGCCTTAAGGTTAATTTCTCATTTAATTTCATTCTGCAATGGGAACAAACTTTGCATGGCTTTAATATTTTTTAAGTTACCCAGCTTATTTTATTGCCTAATAGACCATCTATCTTGGTTAATATTCCATGCACACTTGGAAAGACCCTGCATTCCACCATTGCTAGCTGCAACCTTTCCTGGTGTCCATTAGGGGAAATGCATGGGGTTATGCATCCGTTTCCTTGTCTGCCCTAGGCTACTGTGCCTCCAGTTATCAATCACTGAGCTGATAATTCTGATTTTTCCTTTCTTCTCAGTCTATCCATCTTGCCTCGTGTATTTTGAAATTGTTGTGAGTTGCATAAATATTTAGGACTACTATATAATCCACACATATATTTTCCTTTATCATTAAGATGTGACCCTCTTCATGCCAGACAATGTGGAGGCCATGAAACCCTACTTGTTTGTATAAATTCAGCAATTCTTATTGCATTCTCCTATCTTCATCTTGGTACATTTCTTTGTAATCTCTTCCTCCCACCCTGTTTCTGTCTTCCTATGTATAGTGGCTTATTTGAAGCTGCATTGTAGTTGAGACATGTTTTCCACACCATCCTGAAAAAATGTTTGTCCTTTAATTTTAGAACATGGGTGATTTTATTTTGAAGATATTGTCACCCTGGTCAGGTCTGAACATATAATTTGTTCTCTTTTCATCTTATTTATCTGTCCTCTTAACAGATTTTAATTAGTCAAGAACAATTTGCATATTAGACAGCCTTCTGCAAAGTCAGAGGGGCTTCAGCACACAGTCAGTCTGGCTGTGTCTCGGACTTCTTGTGGACAAAAGAACGAAGTGAGATCAGAATGGTCTGATTGGACACACTTGGCTTTTGCCTTGTTTGAGCATGGTCTAGTCTCTGGATGGCAGCTGTGATTGGCTGAGGCTTGGCTGCTGGACCTGGTGAAACTCAACCCTGTGGCTCTAGTCTGTCCATTACTCAGCTAGATTGCAGGTCACCCCAAAGGACTCTACGAAAGAAATATATACGTGGGCCAATTTTAGTTTAATTCCTTGTATTCCTTTTTCTTCTGCTCTGTTTTGAAAGCTTGTCTATCATATGCTGCCATTTTCCTCTTTACTTATTCACTATGACTTCTCATTTAAAAAAATAATAGTGAGTGCAAGATTTACAGTAAAATAGTTAGCTTATGAGAGCCTAAGTAAAAGCAATGTGACACCATTTCATAGATACTATAAGGAACTTTCATAAAGTGTTTCCACCTCTCCCTTCTTTGACTCTATGCCTTTGTTGAGGTATACACACACACACACACACACACACACACACACACCTCACAACACATCTTAAAATTTGTGCATTTTACCCAACGATCTTTTATGTAAAACTAGATTTTCATCCAGTGTTACTTTTGGCAAGAAGTATTGTCCTCTACCATTCCTTGGACCTTCGGTTAGTGGGTAATTAAGGTCTTCAATTTCCACAATCTTTGGGAATTCATGGATATCCATTGGTGGGGGTAGGGGTATGTTTCTTTAGATAGATCTTCCGGTTCTGTTTGCTGGTATACAAAATACAAAATGATGATACAGGAAAGAGAGAATATGTCCAGAGGTGGAGAGAACAGAGTTCAGAACACAGAGGCTGATCTCATATAAAGCCATGAAAAATATCTGTAGAAGCAAGAAAACAAAAGAGATGTTTAAAGGTGACCAGTTAGTAGTTAATATATTCAATCAACACAGGTTTAAATCCAGGCCCTACCATCAAATTACTGAATGCTTGTCAGCAAGTTACACGCAAACCTTCTGAACTTATGTTTCTACATTCCTTAGAAGCAGTTTCCTGAAGGCTGGACTCGGCAGTTAAAAGCATTTGCTGCTCTGGCCCAGGACCTGGGTTCTATTCCTAACACATCAGGCAGCTCACAGCCACTATAACTCTAGTTCCAGGGGATCCAATGCTCTCTTCTGGCCTCTGCAGGCACCAGGCATGCAAGTGGTGCATATACTGTAAGCAGAAAAACAAACAAACAAACAAAAACAAAAAACAGTCTACACCTTCTAAACTTTTTAAATAAATACATTTTGAGAAGGTTCCCTCCTTCCTCACAAAGAGATCAGGTGACATATTGAGTCCTCGGCACCTGGTGGGGTACACTCAGTGTACGCTCAATGTGCCCAGCATCTTTGGGAAGAAGAAGTACAGTTTTTTTGTCCAGGCTGCCTCAGAGAGGAGACTTTGGAATCTTATTTTTTCCACTTGATCTCATGTCTTTTTCCTCCCGCTCTTCTCCCTGCTTCTTCCTCCCAAAGCACATATTTCAAATCCAAATGTCAGGCTGTCTGCAGGTGCAGAGCTCAAGACTGATAACATTTGGGGCCCAGATGTTAACTGACGCAAACGCTATTCGCGGCTCTGCAGAGTGGCGGCTGAGGCATTGATTTCCAATTTCATGATTATTATCTGAGTTACTACCACACCTTCTAGCCCTTCTACCTCAACGAAAAAGAAAATATGTGGCCTGCTTATCCCAGAGAGAATACATTCAGTAATTTAAAATATAAAATCCCTTAAATGTTAAGCAATTGCATTTTCAAGCAGAATTGGGAACACAGCTTTCAGACCAACCGACCCCTCATTTTTCCAGTGCCTCTAAAAGGCCAATGGCTTCTGATGCCTAATGGGAAAATAATCTCATTTTCAAAATCAACTCACAGTAATAACCACAAAAATGTGTTTCAAATCTGTGACAAGATTTATATCAGCCTTTAACATTTTTTATTAATTATTTTATCTACATTTCAAATGTGTTCCTCTTCCTGGTCTCCCCTCTGCAACTCCCCCACCCCTCCCCCTCCTTTTTACTTCTAAGAGGGTGCTTCCCCACCCACCCACCCACTTCTGCTTCACCCCCCTAGTATCCCCTTTTGCTTCAGCAACAAGCCTCCACAGGACCAAGCGCCTCCCTTCCCATTGATGCCAGAGAAGGCAATTCTCTGCTGTATACATAGTGGGGCCATGGATGACTCATGTATACTCTTTGGTTGGTGGTTTAGTCTCTGGGAGCTCTGAAGGGTCTGCCTAGTTGATATTGTTGTTCTTCCTATGGGGTTGCAATCCCCTTCAGCTGCTTCTGCCCTTCCCCTAATTCTTCCACTGGGGTCCGTGGCCTCAGTATAATGGATGGCTGTGAGTATCGCATCAGTCTTAGGTGCTAGCAGAGCCTCTCAGAGGACAGCTATACCAGGCTCCTGTCTACAAGCACTTCCTGGCATCAGCAATAGTGATGGGGTTTGAAATCTGCAGACGGGATGGATGCCAAGGTGGGACAATCTCTGAAGAGACCGCCTCCAGTAGATAGACATGGCCCCCAGTTGAGAGATAGGGCCATTTACCTTTCTTAAAATCTTTAACCCAGAATTGTTCCTGTCTAAAGGAAACACAGGGATAAAAAATGGAGCAGAGACTGAAGGAAAGGTCAACTTTTGTTTTAGCTTTGAATTGCTTTAGAATTTGTGTGGCAGCTCACTTAGTTAGGAAATGGGTAAGACAGCTCCTCCCCCAGATGAATGAAAGTCCAAGAAGCTAGTAAGCTTGGTGTTTGGGAATCGCCAGGAGCATCACTGGTCTTCAGTTATTCATTAATCCACAGAACAGGCAGCTGCTAAGAATTAGTGCTGTGTTCCAGACAAGGGCCAGGCACTGCTAGTTAAGCCATTGGCAAGTGCAACAGATTGCCTTAGAGTTGATAAGAATGGAAAGCAATTTTGAAAAAATAAATTAATTAAATGGCACAGAGCTATGGGAGATGTTGTGGGGGACGGGGGGGGACGGGGGGGGCTGTTTAAATAGTAGTTTGAAAAAGAAACTGTCTAGTAGGTAACTTACTCCAAAGCTAGAGAATAAGAAAAACAGTCACACAATGAACAAGAGGTCAATCAGGGTGAGAGGCCAGAGTTTATGCATTCATCAACAAATCGTTACTTAACACTTTCCCTGAACTAGGGTTTGGCCTGCTCCTCAATCAAAGCAGTCTGAGGCTGAATTCTACAGAACAGAGGAAGGGTGGTATGAGTAGATGTGGTCAGGGACCACAGAAAGAAGTTTAGAATTTACTCTTGGGACTACATCATGATTTTACTTTTGTGTTAGATTGATCATGTTTCTCTGTCTCTTTCTGTGGTGTGTGTGTGCCTGTGTGTGTGTGTGCGCGCGCATGTGTATACAAGGTGTTCTATGTTCTTGAGGAGCAGGGTCCCCCTGGGGACCAATGAGCAGAGAAGAGTCACACAGGACAAATGCTCTGATAGACACAAATAAACACCTGGATATCGATACAGGTGTAGCTGTGAGGGGCGGTAACACTCACAGAAGAGGAAAAGCATGGAAAAAGCTGACTCAGCAACTTAGCAATCATTGCAAAATATAAACTCGACTATTGTCTGACCCAGTTCTCCAGTTAAAAGCAGGTGTGGAAATGGCAGGATACAATGATACCCTGTCACTACCCGGGTCTGCTCTATCTTAGCTCAGACAGTATCATCGGAAGAAAGCAGAGGGCGTCTCTGTGGGGAATCAGGAGAGGGCTCTTAACCATATAGGGTGAACCTGTTCAGCACACGATTGAGGTTTTTTTTTTTTCATGGCATTAATATTATCTACAAATATCTTTTTTTGATTATAATTTTCTATTGCTAATTCTTCCTTAAGGGACCCTTTTCTATATTGCTTTAACCACTGGGTAAGAACCATGCCTTGTTTTAGAGAGGGTGCTCCTAAGTGTTTGCTGAGTGCCCTTCGTCACCATTGCTGCAGATTCACACTTAAAAATCTTTTTCTGTTAAGAAAATATCCATGAGATGTCTCATCTTAGAGGCACCCCAGAGATCTTTTCCCTTACAGATTCATTTCATATTGAAGTGTGGGGTCAGAGTACAGGGAGTCCCTGTTTCGGTGTATTCCCTCCAGAGTGGGCACTAGAAGCCAGATCCCCAGAGCCAGAGCTCTTCAGCATTCCAGCACTATCCCTAGTAAAATCTATGTGGAATTATTGCCAATTAATGCGATTTTCCAACCTCCTGCGGAAGGAGAACACATCAGTAGGAAGCTGCTTCTAGAATGTAGATGAACTGACCACTAGGCTCCTCATAGTGTCTGGAAGGAGAGTCATAGACTCTAGAAGTAGATTCTCGAGGCAACATGGCACGAGTCTGTTGTTACTATGCCCAGAGAAGTTTTGCTCTGCCTAGGGCATGGACTCATCATCATGATGTCTGTGATTTTGTACAGTTAAGCTTTTCATTAGGAAAGCCACCGGTTGGTTCTATAAACGTGGATCTCTGTTACTGTGAGTAGAGGCGAGGATCCCTGTCTAGCTTCTCTTCTACAGGACCAGAGAGAAGTACTGGCCAGTTTAAATACCAAGGAAATAGGTAAATGGTTATTTTTACTTTTCAAATGTTAAGCAAGTGTTTGAAGATGTTAATCTAAGTATAAATGGGGGGAAAAACCTTTTCTAATAGAACATTGATGAGACTGTTTTTTGTGTGTGTGTGTGTGTGAACAACATTCCCACATGTATATAATCTCTGTAGAAACTCTAGACACTGGCGCTCCTAGGGTGGCTTTCTCAGGGTGTTGTGGGGAGGATGGGGAAGGAAGGTTAATGTCAGAGGATTAGATCAGCTCGACTCAAGTACTCCACTGCGGTCTTTGACTGACAAACATTTTGACCCAAGTGGATCGGCCTGTCAGATAAGAGATGTCAACTGTGGGATTCTTGCATTCATCCAACAACCATGTATGTGTGTTCTGATATGAGAGTCAGCTCCAGGCTCTAGAAATACAGAAAGGAATTAAGGCATAAGTCTTGCTTCTAGGAGGCTGTGGTCTGGAGAAAGAAAGATCACTAAGCCCAGGAAGACAGTCCAACATGACAAACTCTGAGACAAAAATGCCTTGTGGAGGAAAGGGCCTAGGGCACAGATTATATAACAGTATAATAAAAAAAAAGAGGTCACTTCAAATGAAGTTGTATACTTTAGAGTCTTCGTTCTTTCCCTCTTTCAAATAGGTCACAAGGAATCAGCCTAGCAAACTGTGAGGATTAAATGATGCAGATGACGCTCGGTGAGTTGCTTTAAAAAAGAGAGCAGAAGGAAAAGCGGAGCTCAGTCCCCAGGGCAGTGTGCAGCTCTGCTGACCCGAGTGCTTAAATCTTTTTTCGTAGAGTTTGTCTTTCCAGTGGGAAGATGTGTTAGAGTCAGTCAAAGGAACTCAGCTAGAGAACGTTTCCACTGAATCAGAGCTGACCTATCCCTAGGACTCTGCTTTATGGCTCTTCATTACAGACAGCAGGTTTGTGCAGGTAATTGGGAGTCAGGACAGCATCCCCCTAGGGACAATGGCAAGGCCATTCAGTGGCCTCCCAGTTCAGCTTGAATTCCTGAAGGCAGAGCTGCTCCTGGTTTAATCAAAGGCTTCATGCACACCTTGCACTTCTCTTCTTTATCTCTGATTTTTTTTTCCTTCCAGGCTCAGGAAGTTTGATTTCTCATCTTCCTTCAAGGGCTTAAATTAGAGGCCAGGAAACCATGAGAAACAGTGGTGCCTTCTGCCATCTGCTGGCTCCTTCTTGTCACCAGCCCAAAGTTGGCTTAGCAAAGATTCCAAGGGATGAGAGGCGACACTGTCAGAGGAGGTGTGAGGCAGATGATGACCCTGCTTTAGCACAAAGCCTACTGAAGCTGGTAGTGTGGTACTCCACAAGCTTGTTTTAGGGAAAACACAATTGTCATTCTTTCAGATTTTATTCTTACATCATTACCACATCAGACTGATCAAGGAAAGTCACATTCTTTATGGATCCATTTGAAGGCAACAACAGAAGTCAATGCTAAAGATGTCGGAAGTAAGGGTAGGGAGTGAGAAGGAGAAAGAGGCCAGGAGAAACATGCTTCAGTGGATGCCAGTAATCTTTAATTGGTTCAGGAAACATTTTTCCCCCAAAGGATCTGTTATTTGCAAGATTCTGACCCAAATATCTGGGACACAAAAACAGGTAATATTGCCTCTCTTGACTATGACAATGCATTGGGAAGCATTTAAATAAATGGAGAATTAAACAGAGACCTTCAGGTTCTCTCATGCTATAGTTAGTCCAGCATATCCATGGGTTTGAGGATGTAGTCAATTGTGGCTAGAAAACAGTTGGGGAAATATGTATCTGCAACAAATATGTACAGACTATATTTTCTTACTGTGCCTTAAAGAATGGAGTGTATTGACTGTGTATCTAAAATTTGTGTTGCATTTATATTATACATAAGCCCTAAAATGATTGGAGTTACACAGGAGGAGCTGTGGAGATTACATGTCAATACTAAGCCATTTCATAAAAGGGACCTAAGCACCCACATCTTTGGGGTTTGGAAGGGGATGAGTGTTTCTAGAATTGAGCTCTTGGGAACAGCACAAACAATTGTTCTACATAAAGAACTGTGAGGGAGCACAGAGGAGAGGCGGCCATCAGTGTGGATCCCTGGAAAAGGTGATCCAAGATGATGTTAGAAGAGAGCCTTGAACTAGAGGCAGCAGTGGGAAAGGCTGCCAGTTCCAGGAATGTCACCATTGCCCAAGCAGCAGAGATCTCCCGCTAAGCAGAAAACAGCTGTTAGAGCTTGAGATATTAGATAAAATTCCCTTGGCTGTGTAGGGATGCCAATGGGGCCAGGAGAAGCAGGCCCAACCAAGTAGAGAGAGTGCATACAATGCTCTGGAGATGGGTGAGCAAGCCTGCTAGGATAGGTCTCTTGTCCTGGAAGGAAGGTGTCTTTAACCAGTCCTCCTGTTGGACATGAACAACCTCTTCCATACAAGCATATGGCTACTCACAAAGTCAGAAATGTATATGCTGCATCCTCCAAATTCACCTGAAATGTCAATGTAACTTCACAAATGGTAGATGCTCAACCTTACTACACCAGCACCAGTACTACCTGGAATCACAAAGACAGTCACCAAACGTAAGAGAATGGCTCTGAAAATTGTGGTATAGCTGCTAGATAAACAATTCAGTAGTACGTGGGAAGCTGTAATTCTAGAAGCCACAGTGAATGGTAAAAGCTTCTTTAAATCTATATTCAAATCAATACGAAAAATATGGGGCTGGGAAGAGAGCTCAGCTTGTAGATTGCTTGCCGTGGAGGGATACGGACCTGAGTTTGGAGCCTCAGAACCAATGTAAAACCTTGGTGAAGAAACAGTATGTGTCTGTAAGTGCATCGTTAGAGTAGAGGTAGGGGTAGAGACAGGCAGAGAGCCCTGGAGCTCATCCAGTCAGCAAGTACCCTGGTAAATAGAGAACAACCAAGAAAGACATCTGCCATTGACCTCTGGCTTCTGCATGCATGTGATGGTGGGTAACCCTCCCCCCCCCAACACATACATGCACACCATTCACTCATCCACATACACAATATAGACACATTGTGTGTATACATATATGTATATATACACATACATACATACACGTGGATAGAAAATACTGAACTACTAGCAATGGCACTTTTCTTCTTCTACCTATGTTTTATAGAGCTTTCTTGTACTGCTTATCTAATGTTTGAATATAAAGAAGCCTAAACTTGAAATGTGTGTCCTGATCAAGGCAGAGACAGGAAATGCCCTAGATAAATGACACTGTTTATGTGTTTGTTTCTGCCATTGCGGGTTCCCTTTTCTTCCTGATTGTATTCTGGTTTGTATGGTATATTCATTTCACTTGTTAAGGCCCCCTTCAGTCTTTCTCTTGGTCAACTCTGTCCCCTTACTCCCTTGATCTGTGGGATGTATTGTGATGTCTGCCCACTAATTTTTGCTGTGACTGGGGCTGGTGTCTGGTTGGTGATTCACGTTTGTTCCGAAGCCGTACATCTGTGCTGGTTGCTTTGAAACAGTGCCCCAGGGAATGTGAAAGGCCGTTTGTCTCACTGAAACTTCTTCTCTGCCACTGAGATCTCTTCCTGGCTTCTTCTGAATTCCAGCAAGCTCCCTCCCTTTTGAGTTAAGGCTACGGGGTTACAGGGTAAAGGAGAAAAAGAAAAGAAAACCAAAGAGGAAAGAGTTTGTGTGGGGAGGGATCTAGTGTCAGCTCATCTGGGCCCACGTGCTTCGTAAGTGTGGCAGAGCACCCTTCCCCCAGCCTCACTTTCTTCTGCTACTGTTTTGTGAACGTAGCCTCTGCATACAGGAAGGCTGATATCAGGAAGACAAATGAGCCCTACTAGAAAACTCATGGAAAAAAGTCTTAAGGGTTGGTATACTTGGCCAGATGCTGATGTAAGTACAGAGAGCATTGATAGTCATAACAGTGAGTGGCATCACATGAGCACTGACCAAAGCACTCAAGCTACAGACTGCCTGGCATCCCAAACACTCACCTTTTGGTCTTGCCCATGCTGGAGTTTAAGACGGTGGCTGTATGGCCACTCTTTAAAGTATTCTGCTGGTTTACTATGGAAAGGCTATGAAGATGTACACCAAAATGAATAATAATGATACCGTTTTACATAGAATTTAGAAGTTCACTTGTAGGCTTTGGCTGACCCCAGTTTCACCATTTAAGAACCTGCCCTCTTTGCCATTAAGAAGAATTCAGAAGGTTGGAGAGATGGCTCAGTGCTTAAGAGTGCCAGCTACCCTTTCAAAGATCCCAAGCTTGATTCCCAGCACCCACAAGGTAGCTTTTACCCATCTGTAACTCTGCTCTCTTCTGGCCTCCAGGGGAAGGGCCATGCATGTAATGCAAGACATATGAACAGGCTAATACCCATACACATACAAATAAATAATATACATATATATATGTATATATACACAGAGATAGAGACATAATATGTATATATGAAGACTTCACAGAAAGAATCAGGACATAAAAGATTTGCATGTCACCAAGAATCCTTCTTTACAAAATAACTGTTTAGTTTCTCAGCAGCTAGTAGAGATCTCACTCAAGGCAGGTGTGCAATGTGCTTCATTATACTTCCACTTGTTCTGAAGTACACGCCAGGAAGGCTGGCAAGAATGTGAGTCCAAAGGATTACATACCTGCCTGCAGCATTGGGAAGGTGCCCATCCCAGACCACTGGGCTTCTGAGAAGATCCATCTATGGAGCACATAGTAAGTGGCTGCAGCACCTGCTTGGCCCTTTGCCTAGGGCTCCTCAAGTGCTGCTTTCTATCAGCCTTTGTATGGAGTCTGAAAGCAGCTTTGATCAACAGTCTCTAGGGTGGCACCATACTCCCTCATCTGGTTCCAAGGGAAGCCAGAGTTCAAGGCAGTCTGCTGCCTCCTTTTGGCTTTTTCAAGAAGGTACTTTGTGTCCCTGGAGAATCATTCAAGAGTGGCCATAGACTGACTCTTACATACCAAAAACAACTTTTGGTAGAAAAGAAATGGCATTCCATTACCCAGCATGCCATTGTGTAACTGAGGGTGAGAACGGCTGTAAATATATGGAGTGGGAAAAGGCGCCTTCCAGGGTTCCATCAACAACTAGCTTAGCTCTCCCTCATCCGTGGTCTTTGTATGCTTTCCGCTGCCCATCATCAAAGATGGCTCAACACTATGCAATGGAAAAGTCTAGAAAGAAACAGTTCATGAGTTTTAAATAGCATTTATCACAGTATTTCTCATCTCAATAAATTCATGTGTGTGTGTGTGTGTGTGTGTGTGTGTGTGTGTGTGTGTGTACATGTGTACACATGCTTGTGCAAGACAGAGATTCACATTAAATGGCTTCCTTAAGAACTCTCTGCTTTATTTCTCAGCACTGGGTCTGTCTGCAAACCTGGGCTTCACTGATATGTGTTGACTAGCTGGCCAGTGAGCTTTCGGGATTTGCTTCTGTACTTCCGGTGCTGGAATTACAGCTGTGACCCTGCACTTATTTTTTCACAGAGGTGCTTCAGCTCCAGAGTCTGATCTCTGGGTTTTCACATAAAGAATGTATATCCACAGGGCTATGTCTCCATTTCTCCAGTATAGTTAAGAATTGTCTTGGTCATAGTTGATGTGAATCTCTTGCTGCGACTGATTTACAAACTTTATCACCAGTGTGTCTATATAGGAAGAAACAGCATGCATGGAGCTGCTAGCATCTGTTTTTTTCAGACAGCTGCTTAGGGTCTTAGGATGTATCCCCTCCATCTCAATGAGTTCAGGGAAACCAGCATGTTTCCTTAAACAAGATATTGATGTTTGGTTTTCTCTGTCTTATTTACCTCCAATGTAATGGAGTCATATTATAAAGCTTGCAGTGTGTGTGTGGCTTAATGAAATTATATACCAGAAAGTACCTTGTAAATTTAAGAAGTATAAGCAAAAGCAACAGAGAGAGAGACAGAGACAGAGAGAGAGAGAGAGACAGAGAGAGACACAGAGAGAGACAGAGAGAGCAGATTAGGATTTCTCAGAGGATCATGGCATCTGGATAAACATAAGGGAAACTGAACTAGATAAAAGACCATCCCCACTACCCATACCTCTCCCACAGTCTCTCAGCAGTGAGAGACAGCAGGAGGCAATGTGTGCCTGAGAGAAACTGGGCAAGGTGGGCTCTGTCTATTTGAAGCTAAGTGGAGCTGTGCATCCGGGAAGAAAAACATCTGGGATGATTAAAGCAAACTGGGGAAGGACACACTGCTCTACAGTGCTAGCAAGCTGGGGCAGAAACAAGACACAAAAAACCGCATAGCTCTTGTTTATGTTCAAGATACCAAGCTTCTAAAATAGCACTGGGCTTGAAGGTACCTCCCTGGGTAAGGGATACTGATCAGAATCTCCCTGCCCTCGGCTGTGACAGCCTGTGATGGGATTCTTCTCAGCTCAGCAGCCTGGGACAGTAATTTGGTGTTATCAGATTAATTAAGTAATTTATGTGGCTACATTTACATATGAATATTAAATATCAGACTGGGCTTCTCTAATCCGACAGCCAGTGTTTTCAGGGTAACACTTTGTTCCCAAAACATTCAGAAATATGCAAATTGGATTCTTTAATGAGGCTGATATTTATGTAAGGAAGAAGTCTTCCAGCTAGGAAGAAGCCTTCCCATGATATTTTTGTCTGACACCTAGAGCTATGCTAGATGCTTCCCTCTGGAGTTGCTCATTATCAACAACTTTATTTATTTATTTTCTGCTTTCCATTCTGAATCTGTGACAGTTGGTCAGGCTGTGGAGAGGTCATAAGCTCTGCCCTTGGGTCCAAATTCTGGGTTGCTGTTTATTAATAGTAAACCTGGGTAATGAGTAGAGTATTCGGGAGTTGGCTTTGTATGGACAGAACAGGAAGGACTGAAACCAAGAGCTGTGCTACAGACTAAAACTCTCTGCAAGGCTTTGCAGGGTGAGCCTGGCACACAGTGCCTGCCACCTATAAGTTCTCCATATATGTGAACTGTCCTGTGCAGTTCTCAACTGACCAGACTTTCCTGTTTTTCCTTCTAAGCTTCGATGTGGAAAATGGCCCTTCTCCAGGTCGGAGCCCATTGGACCCTCAAGCCGGCTCTTCGTCAGGACTGGTACTTCATGCCGCCTTTCCTGGGCACAGCCAGCGCAGGGAGTCGTTCCTCTACAGATCCGACAGCGACTATGACTTGTCACCAAAAGCGATGTCCAGAAACTCATCACTTCCCAGTGAGCAGTAAGTAAAACTCTTCCGGTTCCTCTCTGGGTTTGAGCCTCACCCTTGACCCTACTGAAGCAGCAGCAGCAACCGTTGCCATCCCAGTGGAGGCAGGAGAGAAACTGAAGAAGTAGCAAAGACATCCATCCATCTTAAGGACTTGCAGAATATAGACCAGGGTTCCCATGGTGTAAAAGAAAACAAATCATGGCAAGCACAGTGTTCAGCTCCTGTCTGCTATCTGAGAATGTTCACTGGGTTTATTTCCTGACCTGTTAAATTGTTTATAGACTGGAAACCTTAACGCCTTTGGCAAATCGTACTTGAGTATGTGGATGTATGAGGTCTAGGACTGGAACAAAAATGGCGGTTGCTTCCTAACCTCCCTCACAGGCCTTGGCTCAGTGACATTTAGGTAAGGGATCACCCAGCCACATGCCTGTGTCCCTTCTGTGAAACCTCGCCATCATACTTATCCTCTGCCTGGCTCCCTGGAGAGATACAGAGCAGCCAAAGCACAGTCAATCTTCTTGATTGGCTCATACTAATTGCAGATAACTGGTTTTTTTTTAAATTTATTTATTTAAAGAATGACAAAGGGTTTGTAGTGCCTGTTTGCTTAAGTTTCTGAACCCAAATAAAATTGGCTGCTGAAAGCCATGACTTGAAAGGTTTCTGGGCACACAATCATTTTTAACACTGCATGTTATGAAAGTATCAGTAACTCCCTAAAACCTCCAGTCTGCAAAAGTCCACTAGGTTCTTGTCCTCTGTTAAAAAGAAACCCCAAAACATTCGCCTTCTTGTGAAAGGGGTAAGGAATGTTTTAAAGTTGGCAGTAGGAAAACATTTTGCAGAGTCCCTCTGCTGGCAACTTTTATTGCAAGTACTCTAGTCTAGCGACTGGAGAGCTGACTCGGCTATTAACAGCGTTTGCTCTTCTTGCAGAAGATGTAGGTTAGGTTGCCAGGACCCCCATGGCTGCTCTGAAACTCTGGTTCTAGGAGATCTAACATCCTCTTCTGGCCTCTGTAGACGCTAAACATATGTATGGTGTACACATATACATGCCGGCAAACACTTATATGAATGTAAGAAAAACAAAAACAAATAAATCTGTTTTTTTTTTTTAGTATGTTTAGTATCTTTTTTCTCTTTTTTTAATTAGGTATTTTCCTCATTTACATTTCCAATGCTATCCCAAACGTCCCCCATACACTCCCCCCACCACTCCCCTACCCACCCACTCCCACTTTTTGGCCCTGGCGTTCCCCTGTACAGGGGGAAATAAAGTTTGCAAGTCCAATGGGCCTCTCTTCCCAATGATGGCTGACTAGGCCATCTTTTGATACATATGTAGCTAGAGTCAAGAGCTCAGGGGGGTACTGGTTAGTTCATATTGTTGTTCCACCTATAGGGTTGAAGATCCCTTTAGCTCCTTGGGTACTTTCTCTAGCTCCTCCATTGGGGGCCCTGTGATCCATCCAATAGCTGACTGTGTGCATCCACTTCTGTGTTTGCTAGGCCCCGGCATTGTCTCACAAGAGACAGCTATATCTGGGTCCTTTCAGCAAAATCTTGAATGTTGAACTCTTTTTTTTTTGATTTTTAATATTTTTATTACATATTTTCCTCAATTACATTTCCAATGCTATCCCAAAAGTCCCCCATAGCACCCCCCACTTCCCTGCCCACCCATTCCCATTCTTTTGGCCCTGGCATTCCCCTATATTGGGGCATATAAAGTTTGCAAGTCCAATGGGCCTCTCTTTCCATTGATGGCCGACTAGGCCATCTTTCGATACATATGCAGCTAGAGACAAGAGCTCCGGGGTTCTGGTTAGTACATCATGTTGTTCCAATAATAGGGTTGCAGATCCCTTTAGCTCCTTGGGTACTTTCTCTAGCTTCTCCATTGGGAGCCCTGTGATACATCCAATAGCTGACTGTGAACATCCACTCCTGTGTTTGCTAGGCCCCGGCATCATCTCACAAGAGACAGCTATATTTGGGTCCTTTCAGCAAAATCTTGCTAGTGTATGCAATGGTGTCAGCGTTTAGAAGCTGATTATGGGATGGATCCCTGGATACGGCAGTCTCTAAATGGTCCATCCTTTCATCACAGCTACGAACTTTGTCTCTGTAACTCCTTCCCTGGGTGTTTTGTTCCCAATTCTAAGAAGGTGCACAGTGTCCACACTTTGGTCTTCATTCTTCTTGAGTTTCATGCGTTTAGCAAATTGTATTTTATATCTTGGGTATCCTAAGTTTTGGGTTAATATCCACTTATCAGTGAATATATATTATGTGAGTTCTTTTGTGATTGTGTTACTTCACTCAAGATGATGCCCTCCAGGTCCATCCATTTGGCTAGGAATTTCATAAATTCATTCTTTTTAATAGCTGAGTAGTACTCCATTGTGTAAATGTACCATAATTTCTGTATCCATTCCTCTGTTGAGGGACATCTGGGTTCTTTCCAGCTTCTGGCTATTATAAATAGGGCTGCTATGAACATAGTGGAGCATGTGTCCTTTTTACCGGTTGGGACATCTTCTGGATATATGCCCAGGAGAGGTATTGCTGGATCCTCTGGTAGTACTATGTCCAATTTTCTGAGGAACCGCCAGACTGATTTCCAGAGTGGTTGTACAAGCTTGCAATCCCACCAACAATGGAGGAGTGTTCCTCTTTCTCCACATCCTCGCCAGCATCTGCTGTCACCTGAATTTTTGATCTTAGCCATTCTGACTGGTGTGAGGTGGAATCTCAGGGTTGTTTTGATTTGCATTTCCCTGATGATTAAGGATGTTGAACATTTTTTCAGGTGTTTCTCTGCCATTCGGTATTCCTCAGGTGAGAATTCTTTGTTCAGTTCTGAGCCCCATTTTTTAATGGGGTTATTTGACTTTCTGGAGTCCACCTTCTTGAGTTCTTTATATATATTGGATATTAGTCCCTTATCTGATTTAGGATAGGTGAAGATCCTTTCCCAATCTGTTGGTGGTTTTTTTGTCTTATTGATGGTGTCTTTAGCCTTGCAGAAGCTTTGTAGTTTCATGAGGTCCCACTTGTCAATTCTCGATCTTACAGCACAAGCCATTACTGTTCTATTCAGGAATTTTTCCCCTGTGCCCATATCTTCAAGGCTTTTCCCCACTTTCTCCTCTATAAGTTTCAGTGTCTCTGGTTTTATGTGAAGTTCCTTGATCCACTTAGACTTGACCTTAGTACAAGGAGATAGGAATGGATCGATTCGCATTCTTCTACATGTTAACAACCAGTTGTGCCAGCACCATTTGTTGAAAATGCTGTCTTTCTTCCATCGGATGTTTTTAGCTCCCTTGTCGAAGATCAAGTGACCATAGGTGTGTGGGTTCATTTCTGGGTCTTCAATTCTATTCCATTGGTCTATTTGCCTGTCACTATACCAGTACCATGCAGTTTTTATCACAATTGCTCTGTAGTAGAGCTTTAGGTCCGGCATGGTGATTCCACCAGAGGTTCTTTTATCCTTGAGAAGAGTTTTTGCTATCCTAGGTTTTTTGTTATTCCAGATGAATTTGCAGATTGCACTTTCTAATTCGTTGAAGAATTGATTTGGAATTTTGATGGGGATTGCATTGAATCTGTAGATTGCTTTTGGCAAGATAGCCATTTTTACAATGTTGATCCTGCCAATCCATGAGCATGGGAGATCTTTCCATCTTCTGAAATCTTCTACAATTTCTTTCTTCAGAGACTTGAAGTTTTTATTATACAGATCTTTCACTTCCTTAGTTAGAGTCACGCCAAGATATTTTATATTATTTGTGACTATTGAGAAGGGTGATGTTTCCCTAATTTCTTTCTCAGCCTGTTTATTCTTTGTGTAGAGAAAGGCCATTGATTTGTTTGAGTTAATTTTATATCCAGCTACTTCACCGAAGCTGTTTATCAGGCTTAGGAGTTCTCTGGTGGAATTTTTAGGGTCACTTATATATACTATCATATCATCTGCAAAAAGTGATATTTTGACTTCATCTTTTCCAATTTGTATCCCTTTGATCTCCTTTTGTTGTCGAATTGCTCTGGCTAGGACTTCAAGTACAATGTTGAATAGGTATGGAGAAAGTGGACAGCCTTGTATAGTCCCTGATTTTAGAGGGATTGCTTCAAGCTTCTCACCATTTACTTTGATGTTGGCTACTGGTTTGCTGTAGATTGCTTTTATCATGTTTAGGTATGGGCCTTGAATTCCTGATCTTTCCAAGACTTTTATCATGAATGGGTGTTGGATCTTGTCAAATGCTTTTTCCGCATCTAACGAGATGACCATGTGGTTTTTGTCTTTGAGTTTGTTTATATACTGGATTATGTTGATGGATTTCCGTATATTGAACCATCCCTGCATCCCTGGGATGAAACCTACTTGGTCAGGATGGATGATTGTTTTGATGTGTTCTTGGTTTCAGTTAGCAAGAACTTTATTGAGGATTTTTGCATCAATATTCATAAGGGATATTGGTCTGAAGTTTTCTATCTTTGTTGGGTCTTTTTGTGGTTTAGGTATCAGAGTAATTGTGGCTTCATAGAATGAGTTGGGTAGAGTACCTTCTGTTTCTATTTTGTGGAATAGTTTGTGAAGAACTGGGATTAGATCTTCTTTGAAGGTCTGATAGAACTCTGCACTAAACCCATCTGGTCCTGGGCTTTTTTTAGTTGGGAGACTATTAATGACTGCTTCTATTTCTTTGGGGGATATAGGGCTGTTTAGATCATTAACCTGATCTTGATTCAACTTTGGTACCTGGTATCTGTCTAGGAACTTCTCCATTTCATCCAGGTTCTCCAGTTTTGTTGAGTATAGCCTTTGGTAGAAGGATATGATGGTGTTTTGGATGTCTTCAGGATCTGTTGTTATGTCTCCTTTTTCATTTCTGATTTTGTTAATTAGGATGCTTTCCCTGTGCCCTCTAGTGAGTCTGGCTAAGGGTTTATCTATCTTGTTGATTTTCTCAAAGAACCAGCTCCTTGATTGGTTGATTCTTTGAATAGTTTTTCTTGTTTCCACTTGGTTGATTTCACCC
The DNA here is from genome assembly GCF_978045245.1 of Mus caroli. Lineage (NCBI taxonomy): Eukaryota > Metazoa > Chordata > Mammalia > Rodentia > Muridae > Mus > Mus caroli. The sequence continues at coordinate 53,118,504 of NW_028227261.1, read as the reverse complement.
CTGAGTTTGATTATTTCCTGCCGTCTACTCCTCTTGGGTGAATTTGCTTCCTTTTGTTCTAGTGCTTTTAGGTGTGTTGTCAAGCTGCTAATGTGTGCTCTCTCTAGTTTCCTTTTGGAGGCACTCAGAGCTATGAGTTTTCCTCTTAGAAATGCTTTCATTGCGTCCCATAAGTTTGGGTATGTTGTGGCTTCATTTTCATTGAACTCTAAAAAGTCCTTAATTTCTTTCTTTATTCCTTCCTTGACCAAGGTATCATTGAGAAGAGTGTTGTTCAGTTTCCACGTGAAGGTTGGCTTTCTATTATTTATTTTGTTATTGAAGATCAGCTTTAGTCCATGGTGATCTGATAGGATGCATGGGACAATTTCAATATTTTTGTATCTGTTGAGGCCTGTTTTGTGACCAATTATGTGGTCAATTTTGGAGAAGGTGCCATGAGGTGCTGAGAAGAAGGTATATCCTTTTGTTTTAGGATAGAATGTTCTGTAGATATCTGCCAGATCCATTTGATTCATAATTTCTCTTAGTTTCTCTGTGTCCCTGTTTAGTTTCTGTTTCCATGATCTGTCCATTGGTGAAAGTGGTGTGTTGAAGTCTCCCACTATTATTGTATGAGGTGCAATGTGTGCTTTGAGATTTACTAAAGTTTCTTTAATGAATGTGGCTGCCTTTGTATTTGGAGCATAGATATTCAGGATTGATATTTCCTCTTGGAGGATTTTACCTTTGATGAGTATATAGTGTCCCTCCCTGTCTTTTTTAATGACTTTGGGTTGGAAGTCAATCTTATCAGATATTAGAATGGCTACTCCAGCTTGTTTCTTCATACCATTTGCTTGGAAAATTGTTTTCCAGCCTTTCATTCTGAGGTAGTGTCTATCTTTTTCTCTGAGATGAGTTTCCTGTAAGCAGCAAAATGTTGGGTCTTGTTTGTGTAGCCAGTTTGTTAGTCTATGTCTTTTTATCGGGGAGTTGAGTCCATTGATATTAAGAGATATTAAGGAAAAGTAATTGTTGTTTCCTGTTATTTTTGTTGTTAAAGTTGGCATTCTGTTCTTGTGGCTGTCTTCTTTTAGGTTTGTTGAGGGATTACCTTCTTGTTGTTTCTAGGGCGTGGTTCCTGTCCTTGTATTGGTTTTTTTCTGTTATTATCCTTTGAAGGGCTGGATTCGTGGAGAGATAATATGTGAATTTGGTTTTGTCGTGGAATACTTTGGTTTCTCCATCTATGTTAATTGAGAGTTTGGCTGGGTATAGTAGCCTGGGCTGGAATTTGTGTTCTTTTAGTGTCTGTATAACATCCGTCCAGGATCTTCTGGCTTTCATAGTCTCTGGTGAAAAATCTGGTGTAATTCTGATAGGCTTGCCTTTATATGTTACTTGGCCTTTTTCTCTTACTGCTTTTAGTATTCTATCTTTATTTAGAGCATTTGTTGTTCTGATTATTATGTGTCGGGAGGTATTTCTTTTCTGGTCCAGTCTATTTGGAGTTCTGTAGGCTTCTTGTATGTTCATGGGCATCTCTTTCTTTAGATTTGGGAAGTTTTCTTCTATAATTTTGTTGAAGATGTTTGCTGGTCCTTTGAGTTGAAAATCTTCATTCTCATCCACTCCTATTATCCGTAGGTTTGGTCTTCTCATTGTGTCCTGTATTTCTTGGATGTTTTGAGTTAGGATCTTTTTGCATTTTACATTTTCCTTGATTGTTGTGCTGATGTTCTCTATGGAATCTTCTGCACCTGAGATTCTCTCTTCCATCTCTTGTATTCTGTTGCTGATGCTGGTATCTATGGTTCCAGATTTCTTTCCTAGGGTTTCTATCTCCAGTGTTGCCTCATTTTGGGTTTTCTTTATTGTGTCTACTTCCCTTTTTAGGTCTAGTATGGTTTTGTTCATTTCCATCATCTGTTTGGATGTGTTTTCCTGTTTTTCTTTAAGGACTTCTACCTGTTTGATTGTGTTATCCTGTTTTTCTTTAAGGACTTCTACCTGTTTGCTTGTGTTATCCTGTTTTTCTTTAAGGACTTGTAACTCTTTAGCCATGTTCTCCTGTAATTCTTTAAGTGAGTTATTAAAGTCCTTCTTGATGTCCTCTACCATCATCATGAGATATGCTTTTAGATCCGTGTCTAGCTTTTCCGGTGTGTTGGGGTGCCCTGGACTGGGCGAAGTGGGGGTGCTGGGTTCTGATGATGGTGAGTGGTCTTGGTTTCTGTTAGTAAGATTATTACGTTTACCTTTCGCCATCTGGTAATCTCTGGGGTTAGTTGTTATCGTTTTCACTGTTTAAAGATTGGAGCAGAAGCTGTGTTCCTCTCACCAGCAGTCTCAAAATCCTGCGGCGGGGGTCGTGGGTAGCTGGCGGTACCCCGGTGCTGGTCCAGCCGGAAGAGGCCTGTGGTCCTACTCAGGCCGGTTTTCTGCTTCCCTAACTAATGCAGTCTCTGGTCCCGCGTGCAATTGGATTGGAGCAGAAGCTGTGTTCCACTCACCAGAAGTCTTAAGATCCTGTGGCGGGTGTTGTGGGTATCTGGCGAGTGTCAGCCGACCCTGCGCCCTACCTATCCTGGTGCTTTTCTGACCGGAAGAGGCTTGTGGCCCTACGTAGGCCGGATTTCTGCCTCCCCAACCAAAGCAGTCTCAGGTCCCGCGTGATTGGACTGGAGCAGAAGCTGTGTTCCACTCACCAGCAGTTTCAAAATCCTGTGGCGGGGGTCGTGGGTAGCTGGCGGGTGTCAGGCGACCCTGCGCTCAAGCTACCCCTGTGCTGATCCGGCCGGATGAGGCCTGTGGCCCTACTCAGGCCGGTTTCTGCTTCCCTAACTAATGCAGTCTCAGGTCCCGCGTGCAATTGGATTGGAGCAGAAGCTGTGTTCCACTCACCAGAAGTCTTAAGATCCTGTGGCGGGTGTTGTGGGTATCTGGCGAGTGTCAGCCGACCCTGCGCCCTAGGTGCCCCGGTGCTTTTCTGACCGGAAGAGGATAAATCTGTTTTTAAGGTAGTATTTAGTTATAAAACATTCCAATCATGAGTGGGCCAAAATCCACATTTTTTTACTTTCTTGTAAAAAGATCTATTGACTCTGCTATACACTTTGCAGTATGCCAAGCTGCAGGTTTTTTTTTTTTTTTTTTTTTTTAATGAGCAAAATAATGTGAAAAATCACAGATGGGTTACAACCAGATCTCATTCCTCAAAAGTCTGTGTGCTCTGAAAGGAACTGCACTAAATGGCGATGTTAAGAGGGGCACACTAAACTCTGCAGCACAGGATTCAACTCACATTGAATGTGAGTGTGCTGTAGGCCAGGTTCCTTTACTTATGCTATCTGTTAGCCTAACATCCAAACCATAGACACTGCCAAGCCTACGTAGTCTGGATTTTATCATGGGAGAGCAAGGGAAATGCAGTGAACTCAAAGTAAGCACACATGCTGTCTCAGGTCATTTTACAAACAAAAGGCTAGCTTTGGAATACATGTATTTCCTCGATTAATTTTTACTCTACTAGTTCCCAAGCTCATTTGAGACTCCACAAAGAGCTCCAGCTCATGCAGCCTTTATAGAAGAGGCTAATAAAACCCTAGGCTAAACTCTCCCATTTCCTTATGTGGAATAAAAATGATACTGAGAGTTTAAACTTGAAGATAATTGAAAACTTACAAGCCAGTTCTGACTCTGGCTTATGAAACTACAGTTGTGAATATCTCTGCACCCAGCATTCCTGCCACTTGTGTTATCTCTTTATGATTTCATGGACCACTTAAGCATTCCCATACCTTTACTATTGCCTTTATGTCCCTACTATAGTGCCAACTTTGGTTCTGGACAAGCAAGAATTGTGTGTGAAAATTATCTAGCATCGTTCTTTTCAACTTTCTTATTTCTAGTAGTCCCCAATAGTGTGGTGTGTGTGTGTGTGTCTGTGTTGCATGCACATGGGTGTATGGATAACTATGTGTATGTGTCTGTGTGTGATGTACATAGGTATGTGGGTGACAGTGTATGTGTGTGTGCATGTGTGTGTGTGTGTGTGATGCACATGAGTATGTGGGTGACTCTGTGTGTGTGTGTGTGATATGCACATGAGCAGGCAGGTGACTATGTGGAGGCCAGAGCAGGATTCAGGAGTTTGTCTTTACTGTTGTTCTCTGTCATTTTGCTTTGAGACAGTCAGAGTTTGAGGTAGCCTTGCTGGCTAGTGAGCTCTGGAGATCTGCACATGCCTACCCATCAATGCTTGGGTTAGAGACACACTCAGTCATGCCTAGTTTTTATGTTGATGCTGGGGACTAAAACCTACTTCTTCATTTGCAGAGAAAGCACTCTTTCCATTGAGTGAATTCCCTCTTTAAAGATAAGATTAGGCTGGCGAGATGGCTTAGCAGGTAAAAGCACTGACTGCTCTTCTGAAGGTCCTGAATTCAAATCCCAGCAACTACAAGGTGGCTCACAACCACCCATAATGAGATATGACGCCCTCTACAGTGTACTTATGTATAATAATAAATAAATCTTTTAAAAATGTAAGATTATTAAAAGTAGGGAAAGCATGTCCCTTCCCAGGAAAGTACAGGTGCTAATATCTGTCCTTATTCAGAATATTGATATCAGGATACATTAAAATCTTCCTGAAGAATGAGGACCAAAAGTTTTGTTTTGAAAATATTTCAACATAACTGCAAGAACTTTTATGTTTTCCAGTTAAGAATTTATTCTTCTCCATATGAGAGACTGTAGAGTTTAAATAATATTCAGTTTCTTCTGGTAGTATACTTTGTCAGAGCCACATTGGAAAATTCATTTTGACACTGGTGTTTGCATCTAAACTAAAGTGATATTCTTTTTTTTAAAAAAAAATCCCATTTTAGGAATATACATTTTCCTTTATCTAATTCCATTGTATCCTTTATTTTTAAAATAAATTATTTTAGTTTTTAAAGTATTTCAACATTTTTAATTTTTATTTTATATGCATGGGTATTTGCCTGGATGCATAGCTACATACCACACATGTTTAGTGTCTGCAGAGGCCAGAAGAGGGCATAGCATCCCTGGAACAAGGCATCCTGTAGGTGATGGGAATCAAACCAAGGTCCTCTGGAAAAGCAGCCAGTGCTCTCAACTGCTAAGCCATCTCTCCAGCCCGGTGAAGTGAGGCTCTTTAACTCCCTTTCTCCTAATTATCCCTGTACAGGAAGAATTGAAATCAATACAGTGACAGTAGCCTCTCCTTTTTCCAATGCTCCTGCCTCTGCCAATAGATCCAAGAACAGGGGTCATGGCAACTCCAGGTATCCTGATGCAAAGGCTGCTGGGATGTCTACAGAATGGCTTTTCCTCGGGAGCCCTTCCAATCTAGTATAGAGGAGTTACAAATACAGACTCATTTTAAAAAGTGGAAAACTGTGCATAATTCTGCCGCATTAAATCCTAGCACTAGGAAAATGTTGGCTTTGAAATGTTACTTACATGGATTGGCTCAGTAGAATAGATGGAAATTACTTGTAGATTAGGTGAGAGTAGGTGAATGAGTAAAAACAAAACAAAACAAATGTGAATGGGGGGATGTAAAATGGCTTCAACTTTTATCAACAAAGACTAGATTGCAATAATGCTTTCTAGTAAGAGAGAACTAAGTTTTCTTGGCTCCCCAAAGGCCAGTGCAGCTGTGTTCCTGAATGTGGCGATCTGTTGGGCTCTGCTCCATTCCTGGGCTGGAATCATTTCTAAACAAATGCCTTCACATATTTTAGTTCAGGTTTCTCAGTGGAAACACAAATTACTGGAAATTAGAAGGGGCAGTTTTTCTTCCAGAAAACTATGGCAGAAATTTGCTCTCTCCACAATGAGATTCAAAGCCCACCTGCGAAACCACAGGGAGGGGGGAGCCTTATTTTTCTCATCTGATCATCCCATGTGCAAAGGCTCAACCAGGGACCTTTCAGAAGCTACCAGATACAAAGGCATATGTATGTTCTAGAGGGAAATAGCACCTAAAATCCAGGATAAAAAGTAAAAATGTTAGGCCACTTAAATTTAAGACCTGTTTATTGATGGAGGGCCAAAAAGTACAATGGGATATCAAAGACTCAAGTTAGAGCCACAGCTGTTTCAGTTGATTGCCATGACTGTTAAGACATGGGATCTCCCTTATGGTCTAAATTATCTGTAAGTAAAACCATACACTGATGAAACATTGCCGGTATGTATGCCATATGCTAAAGTACTTTACATATGTCCATTCATTTAGTCTCCACAGCCTCGGTGTGGTAGGGACACGGTTTTGTTCTGCTTTGTTTATGCAGATAAAGATGAAAGCATGGGACATGGAATAAGAAGCCAGGCTTGTACCCTAGAAATTCAGATGGGAATCCAATCCAAAGACATAGGATTTAAACTAAACAAGGCCCTAGATACGTGTATTAATCAATGACATGCCTACCTTCCAGCTATTAACATGTTCACTCTTTCTTTTAGTGAGTATGTACTTAAATGTAAACAGTTTGTGAATAAATAAGACACTTTCTGTACCTTCATAAACCTAAAGGATATATAAGACAATTAGTAGCATTAACACCTTCAGAAATAAAGACAACACTAGAGAGGCTTGTACAGCACTTTAGAAAGCCTGGCGAGGCTGGGTGAACGGCCTATTGGAGGAGGTTCAGCTGAAGTAAAAAGACTAGGTCGGCTGAAGGGTGTGCACGGGAGAAGGCTGCTCTGCCCAGCTTTCTAGCTAGAGGAAGGACTGTGGAGGGAGGGCTGAGGCCAGTGAGGCAACAGCCCCCCCCCCCCCCCCCCCCCCGTGTAGTGAAAGGCCTATGAGTTGTTTTGCGAGCTGCAGGTGAGCAGTGCTCCAAAATGTCCTGTAGGGAGACCATCAAGAGGTGTCTGGTTTGAAAACCATCTCAGGAGCTGAAGAGTTGAACCTAACTAAGCAAGCAGCTGGGGCAACCGTGGCCTCCTGTGCATGTAATCTCAAGAGCTCAGACTGACAGCAGTGAAGGCTTGGTGGGCAATTAATAAATATTTGCAAATTGCCTGACAGGGCTTAGTGGATGCTTGTGAGGCAGAGAAAAGCTTTCCACCGGGCCAGCATGCTAGATGCTGCATCTGGAATTAACATCTTTCATTAACGATTAGGCTCTTCCGTCTGTTACACACAGCAATGTCCGTGAAAGCATTTTGTAACTATACTATACAATAGAAACATAAGTTCTACAGACTGCAATAGGGCCAGTCATACAAATCTTAAAGAGGCTATTACCAGGCAGAAGACAGACAGGCAAAACTGCCTAATTACCATAATAAGGATCCACTACTGAGGGCTACCTCATTGTTCACAGAACCCCGTATGCAGATGAAGAAGTTAAGGCACAGCTTGTTTAACTCTCATGGATGATAATAATATCTTAGAAACAAGACAACACTGGCCAGAGGCAGGCTCAAGGCAACTATTAGTGCAAGATAATTCCACATATTGTAAAGAAACAGAGAAATGGGGAGTAAGTTAATAAAATTCAGAGTATGGTGGTAAGGATCGGCATGTTTTGTTGCATTTTAAAAAGCCATTTCATGGTTAAGATATGACCTACACACTCAATTCCAAGATCCAATTGCAAGATGTCATTCCATACTTGGGAGTCCTCAAGTTGGTTTGTAAGGGTATAATGCTCCAATTCTGTCACTAGAGGGTGCTTGTGTAACAGTTCTGAATATTCCACTTTGCTGTTGAGAAGCTTACACTGCTTTCTCCAGTGAGCTGGGAAATTAAATAAATAAGTAAATAAATAAATAAATAATCTGTTTCCATAGTCAAATATTTTTCTATTGCAATTGAAGTCTATTCTTAACTTGTAAAATAGCATATTATGATTTCAAAATAGTTTTATATTCTAGATTATTTGTTTGTTTGTTTCATTTTACTTAGTTTCTTCCTTGATACTTGCTCTACATCTGCTTATATCTCTACTGGCTATTATTTGATCTACAGCATTAGGTTAGTCACTCTAACGATCTTACAGAGCGAGTGCAGGTGATCTGCCAAAACACCTCCTCCCTCCCCCCAAAGTTTCTGAATATCCTGCTGTCCCAACTCCAAAAGGAAGTCCACTGGGAAAGCTTTGCTGATGCTGTGCTGTGCTGTGCTGTGCTGTCTGTGCTGTGCTGTGCTGTGCTGTGCTGTGCTGTGCTGTGCTGTGCTGTGCTGTCTGTGCTGTGCTGTGCTGTCGGTGTTGTGCTGTGCTGTGCACCCTCTTTAATTGTTAGTTTCTATAGTCATACTCCCTCTCCAGATCACTTGCCCCACATCAGCTCCATGTGAGTTGATGGGCCTGGGTCTTACTGGATGATTTGATACCCAGCTCAGTGTGTGGTGGGCTGTCTGTCTCCCTAAATGACTTGACTTCCATTCCGTAATTAAACACCAGATATCCAGGGGCCACTGAAGAGCTGCATGACTCTGAATCAATTTCCCTGGGCTCCAACTCACCCTTGCATGTTATGAACCATGTCAGCTTTATCTCAGAAATCTGGACAGGAAGATCTTTCCCCCATCTGGACGTTTGCCATATGAAAATGCAGGCAGTTGGGGGGCAAGTTACCACATGCCATTTCTAACAACCATTTCTCACTCCATTTTTATTCTCTCTGCTTTTAGCCCCTTTCTGAAACCCCCAGGCCTCTCCTCTGGCCTCCTTAACTACAGATACTGCCTTGAACGAAGCCATCCCCCACCATAGCTCTCCCTCCCGCCTTGGCGAAGCCTAACTCTGTAGTATTATCAATCCCTTGTTAACACCACCATCCTGGTCCGTAGTGCCACCTGGGTGTCCCTGATCACCTTAAGCTCAGCATGTACCCTAAAGCTCCACGGGTCCCATGAAAATTCCCAAGTCCTCTGCACTTTTTTTTGTTTTTCTCATGACTATTTTCTCAGATGCTCTTTTTTTTTTTTTTAAGGAAAATACTATTTCCTTATGCAAGCAAATGCTGAATTCTAACAAGATCCCTGGCGTCTCTTCAATGCATCATTTCCTGTTCCCTTCTTGGCGGCATCTCCTCTTTCTCATTGCCAGTAACCCTCTCTCTCAGCGGTGCTCCCGGGGCTCTCCCTGAAGTCCTGCCCCTCAGCAGCCACAGCGTTTTTGATTAAAAAACAAACAAACAAACAAAAAACAAAAACATTCTTGGTTTGTCTATCTCACCCCCCCCCACACACACACACACACTTCACTGAACTCCCTCCCTGGCTTACCTGGTCCTGTGGAGTTAATCACAACATCATAGGCTTTTTCCCCCATATCTCGGGTAGGGGGACCTTTCAACCTTATTCTTTACACACACCTATAGTAAATGTTTTCCTCTAGCCACCAATGATTCTATTCACTGTTTTTCCATGTGAAACCCTCAGCCGTTACCATTTCTCTCATTAGTAGCATCTATCATCTCTGCCTTCTTACAGAGTACACCCCTGCCCCTAAAAGCCCATCTCAGACACTACTGACTTAGCCAAGCCCTTCTTACTTCCACTAATCTAGAGTTAATCTCTCTTTTGGTATTCAGTATTTCATTCATATTCCCATTCAGTACCCACTGTGTGTATTTCTTTCTGTGTGTGTGTGCATTTTTTGATCTCCTTCATTACGTTTTTATTTGCAAGATTGTGGCTTCTGCATAATTTGCTTTGCCAACTGGGTCATCATATGCCATCATAAAATCACAAGTATCGTGTCAAAAGCACAGATCTTGGGGAGCAAAGAGGCCCAGCTACATGCTAGGTAGCAGCTACTGACTTGATAGCACCTGCGATATGCTTGCCTCACAGCTGCACGGCCAATAGTAAATGTGCCAGTGCACACAGCGGCCAATCACATAAAGAATGCTTACTGCTTGCCAACACACAACAGCCAATCACATCAAGAATGCTTACTGCTTGCCAGTTCCCTTTCTGGTTCTTATCACTGTTCAAACTGGGCCTTCGAATCATTTCAGAGAATGCCTGACTAAAGACGAGGGTGGAGACTGCCACACTAACAAGGCACTTTGCTAAAGCCCATATCAGAGAAGGGTAGTCATAGACGCACATGCTCTGCCACTCTGAAACCCAACGTTGCACGGTGCCTGGTACCCGAAAGGTGTTTAATTATTGCAGGGTACCCTCACATGACCATGAAGGAAGCACCACCTTTGGTGTGACGGTAGAGGACAGAGGAGGTAGGCCAGACAGGGAGGGGAGCTCACTGCCATCAGCTTCCATGTTGCTGATTCACGGGGTGCCAGCAAATTAACCTAATTTGGTGATGGTGGCTAATGCGGTTTCCCAAACCTTCAGCTGAGAGCTTGCTGAAGGCAGTCTTTTGCAGATTAAGGGAGCAGATGCCAGCGCACAGAAAGCGCGTTGCTGCAAACACAGTTTCACTGGTCCCAAGCGCAGACTGATGAAACAGGAGGTAGAGCATAATTATGTCTTTGGGACCAGATGAGTGTCAACTGTTACTGCTTAGGAGGCTCAGACTGCACATTCCCATTAAAATTTTTTTCCTTGGGTACTTTAAGAAGAAAAAAAAAAGAGTATATTAAAAACAAAAAGTAATGGAATTCCCAGACAGAAATCTGTATTTAAATGGTATAAAAGCTGTGGTTCAAATCAACAAAAGCCAGGAAATCCAATGTTACCCTTTATCCAGACTGTTATACCATTTTTTCCAGTGCACAGTGTGCCTATGGGCAGCCCTCCCTTTGAGTTTCCTGGCTCAGGCAAGTCAAATCCACAAGTCAGTATGAATTATAGGAATCTGGGCTTGCCATTTAGTGGGACCGTATGCCCCAAGGGCACACGCTTACTTGCCAAAGCTTTTAGACAGAATCACACAGTAAGGCTCGGAGTCACGAGCTGGGTACTGTTTTTCTCTTTCAGGTTCATGGGCTCCTGCCTTTCTCCCAGAACAAGTAGGTCACTAACACTGATAAACTTAGTGTAACATGTGTGTCGCAGTTGATATTCATCTCTTCTGCTTCTTTCTCTCTCTTTTCACCAGACACGGCGATGACCTGATTGTCACTCCTTTTGCCCAGGTACGTAGGTATCATGCTTGCCTGAACTTCATCACTGGTGTGATTTTTAAATACAGTCTTTTGACCCTAACCAATTCTGAAACATTCTCCTTGCAGGTTCTTGCCAGTTTGCGAAGTGTAAGAAACAACTTCACCCTGCTGACAAACCTTCATGGAGCGCCAAACAAGTAAGCCTCGTTGTTCTGCAGAATTTCAGTTCCCTCCCACAACAGCACAGAACGCTGAAGGACACTGGACACAAACATTAGAAACCAGCCCTATAAGCTGAGTCACAACACACACCCCATCTGGAAATATATAGTCTAAGGACCAAGAAGTTCAGTTGTGTTTCAAAGATCATCATAGCCTCAGAGGGTCATAGAATCCACGGTCTTGGCAAGGGTTAGGAGAGGGTTGCAAACCCATGCATTCAACCTCTGGTTTAGAGAAGGAAACCTTGAGTGCTCAGGAATCTCGGAACTAGCTTGTGGATGTACCGTGGGTTAGAGAAACATTGGATCTGCCGCTTGATTCTCTTGCTTTCCAGTCGGTAGTTACCACAGCAGGATCTATATTCAGTCTTTGTAAAGTGATCCATCCATCATTTGACTTCATCCAGATTCTGATGAGGCAGGTGATAGGACATGCAGGTAGAGCCTAATTGGACAATTACCCTCCTCTCACAGTCCTGTGGTTTGTTCTGCAGTAAGTCCCCTTGCAAGAGGAAGTTGCATACTGCTGTGGCATCTCTCCTATCCTGGTCTCTCCACTGTTCTGCAGGCTCCCACCAGAGAGCATTATCTTACACACTATTTGTGTGATCATGCCCATCTCTGGCTAGGGCATTGCAGGGGACCACTCTTTGGGATGAAAAGTAGATGCTTATACATTGTAGCTAAGATGCCTTACAACCCAGATTAAATTAACATGATGGAACATTGGTTGTAGTATATTTAGAAAAAAAAAAAGAAATAGTTGAGCATTCCTATCAAAAAAATCCAAAATTCAGACTTTTTGAACTCTGATATGATGCCAAGAATGAAGAGATCCACATCTGGCCTCGAGTGATAGCTTGCACAGAGTTGCATTATAAGATCTCCATTGGGTTATTTGTGGAATGTGCACATAAAACAAATGAATTTTCTATTCAGTCTTGATTCCCTTCCCTAAGATTTCTCACCATGCATATTAAGATATTCCAGAATCTGAAATATAAACAAAAAAACAAATCTGAAACTTTCAACACTCAGGAATACCCAGCCAATATGTGGAACTTGGGTTTGGAGCCTGCATGTACCTAATTGCACAGATCCTTACTGGCCATTCAGTTTATATCAAGCACTGATGATCTCATAGTGGTCCACACAGCCAAGGTCTCTCTCTGCTCCTTTGTGGCTTATGTGCTAACAGGAAGTGCCGGTGATTAATCAGTGAGCAGTCAGATCACGTCTCTGCCACATGGGCTGGAGCAACTGGGACCCAGGAGTTTTCTGTCTATTCCTCTCTGCTCTTTCTGCTTAGACTGTCTTTTTATACCTGTCACTGTCAGATTAGCCATGTTCCGACATCTTTTAGGTTGAGTGTCATCTTTCTCAATATGCTTTTCTGAACCTGCTAAGCCTACCTGAGTGATCTCAATTTGGCCCCAAGGCATGCTAATGACCTAGCGCACTGTCTTTACTGGAAATTAGGAATTTCCTTAGCATTGCATGTTGTTCTCTGGGTAATCGGTTTCTGGGACTATTCATATTGGCCACAACATTCAGTTCTGGAATCTGCTTAGAATCATTCTGCTTGGAAATCATATACATGGGCAAGTTAATTATCTTTTCTGGGTCTTGGTTTCCTAAACCATAAGATAAGGTTGTACGGGGATTAAGTGAATTAATATTCAGGAAGCACTCAACTGGCATATAGCATAGTAACTGCAAGCTATTATAACTGATAATTCACCTTACTGAACCTAGAAGGGTTTTCATATCAATTATCTCAGCAATGGTCTCCGCAAGCAATAGTCGTGACAGATATTAGTACTTCCACTTTACAGATAAGGAGTCAAGGCTGAGATAAAATGACCTGACTATGATCAACCACGCAGCTTCTGGTGAGCACCTGTTCACTCACCCTGGGTGCAGAAAAAGCCCTTGGATGGCTTAAACGTTTATGTAGGAGCCATGTATGAAACAGAGGACAATCAGAGAAGCTAAAGTCAAACATCAACTAAGCCAGTGTCCTGAGGAATGTAGCCCCAGGTCAGAATGGTACAGGTGGGACAAGGAAGAAATGATGAGTAGATTTCACAAGCTTCTCTAGTAAACCATATTTGAGAACAAACTGATGTGTTACACAGATCCAAGTAGACATGGGGTTGGCATGATATTTTCAATGCTATTTGTTAGCATAGGTGTGGCTGTTCCTCCTCCATCCGTAGCATTAGAGACAGCCTAACCCTGATAATTGATACATTGAAGCTGCTTCCTTAAGAATTGGGTCTTCACATCGCTGTGTGTTCTGGATTACACAAAGCTCTGGGAAACAGGTATCTTAAGACCCTAAACAAATATCGTGCACAGAATGTACCTAGAGGCATGATCACCCTCAGACTGAGAACCACCTCTCAAACCATGACGCCTTGTGTCACATTTGTCCAAGACAAGACATATTTATAAAAGGGAGTATGTCTCCAGCAATTAGCCCTCGGCATCTGCTGATCTTCTGCAAGTCCATATCTGTGTTTTATAGAGTGAGTCTTGCCATGTATTGTTAGACTTTTAGATTATCTTATTTCAAGATAAGGTTTCCCTCTATAGCCCCAGATGACCTGGAACTCACTAACTCACTGTGTGGCGCAGGCTGGCCTTGGCCTCATGGCAATCTTCCTTTCTCAGCTTCTGAAGCACTGGGAATACAGGTATGAGCTACTATCTTCAGCGTGATCTCACGTATCTCTATAATCAGCTTCAAAGGACAAAAACTTCAGGAAAGGCAGATCCTCTAACACTTCTCCAATAGGGGCTGAGAGCACTTCTGTGAGGTTCTGGCTAAGACCTGAGTGGTGTTGGTTTTAAGCCACAAATGGACCAATATGGTAGGCGTAGGTTGGAGAGCTGAGAGTCCACTGATACAGGCCACTCTACTGCTAGGTGGTCAGTGCCCACCAACAAATAAGAAAAGCAAGTGAAGATAAGATTGTCTCCCAGGGGTGCAGACAGCATACAGAAAGCATTCCCCCTCCCCACTACATGCATTAACTTATGTTAACAATTGGAGCTGTAAGATCCATGGAATTTCGAAGTTGCTTTCTGGGATATTTAACGTGGGTTCCAGGGTGCCACTCCCTGTCTTGAATGTAGCATTTAAGCAGTAATTATGTCCTTGGCGTGGTTTTCATGAGACATCTGGCTAGTGTGGTTTATTATGTGAAAAGGAACTCCCACACAGAGTTATACTTCTCTTAACTTACGGTTTCTTTTATCTTTTGGCTCTTTGCTCTGCATAAAGCGGTCCATTGTCTGCCCGAGCTTTGCCACCCAAAGGGTAAAAAAAAAAAAAATCTTAAAATTTCTGCTAAGGTGGTTTCCTTTCCACCTTAATGAAATGAAGGACCAGGACTGTATTTCTTGGCTGCAAATAAAAACTTACACTTCCGTTGTCCCAGGAGTTAATTTTGAAAACTGTAGCATTCATTTGGGGTTGTTAACCAGAGACATTTCCTTGAAGTACTTGATGGCTTCCAAAAGACCAGTGGTACTGTTGAGAGTGCTCACCACCCAGTACCCAAAACGGCCTCTTCCATCATCCAGCAGCAATGACTGATATGTGTGACACATCAATGTCATACAAAGGAATCACATCATGTTTGCATTCACAATTCTTCAAAGGTATAATTTGATCAGAATGTACATATTCTTTGAAAATTAATAGCCATCTTCTTTAGTGTGAACCTGGAATGTCTTTCAGAGATTTGTATATTTTGGCATGGTATTTAAATTAGCTGAGAATCATAAAATCTTGAACACTCAGATATGGAAAATACCTAGCCAAATTCCCTCAGAGAAAGTGAGGGAATATATGTGAGCCCCATCACACGGGACCTCACACACTGTAAATCACCAGGAAGTAGTAGTTATTGCCTGCTTGCCCCAAGGGAGAAAGAAACTGAGGTTCGGTGAGCTACCAGGGGCTACGCACCTGGAAGGTGCCAGAGTCTGGATTGGGGTTAAGATTCTTGGCTTCTGCTGTAGCCCAGTTCTCTTTTTTTTTTTTTTTTTTTTTTTTTTTTTTTTTTTTTTTAAATATTTTTATTACATAATTTCCTCAATTACATTTCCAATACTATCCCAAAAGTCCCCCATAGCGCCCCCCACTTCCCTACCCACCCATTCCCATTCTTTTGGCCCTGGCATTCCCCTATATTGGGGCATATAAAGTTTGCAAGTCCAATGGGCCTCTCTTTCCATTGATGGCCGACTAGGCCATCTTTCGATACATATGCAGCTAGAGACAAGAGCTCCAGGGTTCCGGTTAGTACATCATGTTGTTCCAACAATAGGGTTGCAGATCCCTTTAGCTCCTTGGGTACTTTCTCTAGCTTCTCCATTGGGAGCCCTGTGATACATCCAATAGCTGACTGTGAACATCCACTCCTGTGTTTGCTAGGCCCCGGCATCGTCTCACAAGAGACAGCTATATTTGGGTCCTTTCAGCAAGATCTTGCTAGTGTATGCAATGGTGTCAGCGTTTAGAAGCTGATTATGGGACGGATCCCTGGATACAGCAGTCTCTAAATGGACCATCCTTTCATCACAGCTACAAACTTTGTCTCTGTAGCTCCTTCCCTGGGTGTTTTGTTCCCAATTCTAAGAAGGTGCACAGTGTCCACACTTTGGTCTTCATTCTTCTTGAGTTTCATGCGTTTAGCAAATTGTATCTTATATCTTGGGTATCCTAAGTTTTGGGCTAATATCCACTTATCAATGAATACATATTGTGTGAGTTCTTTTGTGATTGTGTTACTTCACTCAAGATGATGCCCTCCAGGTCCATCCATTTGGCTAGGAATTTCATAAATTCATTCTTTTTAATAGCTGAGTAGTACTCCATTGTGTAAATGTACCATAATTTCTGTATCCATTCCTCTGTTGAGGGACATCTGGGTTCTTTCCAGCTTCTGGCTATTATAAATAGGGCTGCTATGAACATAGTGGAGCATGTGTCCTTTTTACCGGTTGGGACTTCTTCTGGATATATGCCCAGGAGAGGTATTGCTGGATCCTCCGGTAGTACTATGTCCAATTTTCTGAGGAACCGCCAGACTGATTTCCAGAGTGGTTGTACAAGCTTGCAATACCACCAACAATGGAGGAGTGTTCCTCTTTCTCCACATCCTCGCCAGCATCTGCTGTCACCTGAATTTTTGATCTTAGCCATTCTGACTGGTGTGAGGTGGAATCTCAGGGTTGTTTTGATTTGCATTTCCCTGATGATTAAGGATGTTGAACATTTTTTCAGGTGTTTCTCTGCCATTCGGTATTCCTCAGGTGAGAATTCTTTGTTCAGTTCTGAGCCCCATTTTTTAATGGGGTTATTTGACTTTCTGGAGTCCACCTTCTTGAGTTCTTTATATATATTGGATATTAGTCCCTTATCTGATTTAGGATAGGTGAAGATCCTTTCCCAATCTGTTGGTGGTTTTTTTTGTCTTATTGATGGTGTCTTTAGCCTTGCAGAAGCTTTGTAGTTTCATGAGGTCCCACTTGTCAATTCTCGATCTTACAGCACAAGCCATTACTGTTCTATTCAGGAATTTTTCCCCTGTGCCCATATCTTCAAGGTTTTTCCCCACTTTCTCCTCTATAAGTTTCAGTGTCTCTGGTTTTATGTGAAGTTCCTTGATCCACTTAGACTTGACCTTAGTACAAGGAGATAGGAATGGATCGATTCGCATTCTTTTACATGTTAACAACCAGTTGTGCCAGCACCATTTGTTGAAAATGCTGTCTTTCTTCCACTGGATGTTTTTAGCTCCCTTGTCGAAGATCAAGTGACCGTAGGTGTGTGGGTTCATTTCTGGGTCTTCAATTCTATTCCATTGGTCTATTTGTCTGTCACTATACCAGTACCATGCAGTTTTTATCACAATTGCTCTGTAGTAGAGCTTTAGGTCCGGCATGGTGCTGTGAACCCGTTGGATATGCAGTGAGATGCACATCACTCTGATGCCGGACTGCAGGGGCGCGACTAGGAAGGAATGAGACTCGGTCTCCCCTTATATTCCTTACAACTGTGCCAGGGGAACAGACAGGAAGGTGGGAGTCGAGGTACAGTACAGCAGTAGAGTAAGTGTAGGAAACTGCATAGCACAGGCAAGGGACACTCATTCCAGCATAAGTGCAGGACGGTCTCAATACAGTCCCAAGTTATACAAGAGAGTCAGCCCCCAAGACAGACATCCACAAAGTCACAGCAATAAGAGATGGCATGCAACGTAGACAGCCTATGAACCAAGACAGAGCACCAAGGCACCATGAGAGGTTAGAGAGGGGAGGGGCAATTTTCGATTAGGAATATGGTGTCCTTTTGAAGAAGATTTGTAATCTTCAAAGGTGCATGATGTTTAGTGTGCAGAGAGCTTCCCCAGCAAAAGTATGGCCTGAGCATCAGCAAGAAAGGAGCAGGCTGAGTTCAAAGCAAAGGAAGAGACCCACCTGGGCCTGAGCAAAGTGACCATCAAATTTTCATGCATCTATTGATCTAACATGCCACTCAGTGAGTGTTCCCGTGTACTTGGCGTATGAAGGCTTTCTCGGGTAACATCCTGGGACCCAGTAGTGAACAAGTCTTTCCTTGCCTACATAAAGTTTACCTTTAATCTAGGGAGTTATGTATCAAACCCTAATTAGACCGTTCATATTTTAATTACAATTTTGGAGTTCAGCAAGGGAGAAGTAACAAATGCATGAGAGCACACAGCCAGTCTGTGGTCTGAGATGAACTGTCAGGTACCGAGGAAGTCTAGTGATAAACTAGAGGTGGTCGGTGAGGACAGAAAGCTAAAAAGGCTTTGTGTGCCAGGCTGAAAAATTTGGAATGAAATCCTTCAATTTCCCTGAAACAATAACAACAACAACAAGAAAACAAAACCTCCGCTCTCAGGCCTAGCGCAGAAGTGTTCAATGGATGCTATAATGGAAGTAAAGGATCTAGCACTTCGGATTCAGAAAGACTTGGCTTTGAATATTTCCCTGCCAGTTGGAAAGCACCATGTGTGCTGTAGCAGGCTTCTCCAGTCTCCTGCTCCCTAAAGTTAAATGATAACACTCCCTCGGGCGAGAACTAAGAAATGTCAAGCACGGTGTCCAACAGAGAACAGCAATCTTGGCATGAGGATTCCTCTACTCCATCGCACATGAGAATCAGATACCAAAGAAAATACTGCTCAGCATCACCCAGTAGGGCCACTGCTGGTAGCTATGGAAACCTGTCCATGGACCTGCAGCTACATAAAAAGCACTACATACAGGTTTCTCTTATCCCCAGGGAAAGAAATCTCTGGAGGAAAGTCACAACTGTGGCCACCCAGCAAGCAGAGCCTTCCTCAGCAATGGCCTTGCATGCTTTTCTCCATCATTTAGAATTTGGCCTCTCCCTCAGACCTGCCTATGCATGGGGATCCAAAGAGGACTTTAAAGTGCAGATCCTTAGGCCCTGCACCAGACATGAAAATGAACTCTTAAGAGGTGGGAAAGGTATTTATGAAATATCTCCCAGAGTGAGTCTGATGCTTGCTTATGATGATACCAGAGCTTGTTAGACTCAAAGTCTGGGCCCTGGCAGAGTAGCATGCTATACATTCTCGACACGACAATTAAAAGAGACCACAGAAAATGGAGATTTATTCAATTAGAGCAGCACTGGGGAGCAACTCAGTGGCACCCTCCTCCCTCACACATACACAAGACCATCGTCAGGCTCCTGACAGGAATGTTAGGTTAAATAGAAGGCAAGAGGGGCCCATAACTAAAGAGTTCTGCTCGAGCTATGGTCCTGCCTATGACTGATCTATCCATCTCAGCTCCAGGTCTGACGAGTCCTCAGCACTGTGTGGATCTCTTTTTCTCTTTCCTCTGGGGAAAATCCTAATGTCTTGGGGTCCATTGTCTCAGCAGTCTAATAGTCAAAGGGATGGGTACAAGTGTCTGTCTGTAGGATATTGTCACTAATGTCCGGACACTTCTACTCATAACTACTGACCTGCATCTCTTTCTTGATCATCAACAACATCATGTGTGGGAAAGTGGCACAGACTACTGTCAGGGCTTCTGAAGGGGCATCTGAGACCATCCGTGTTGGTAGCATCTGAGAGCTTGCTAGAAATACAGATCTCTCTCTCCACTGCGGGTCACTGCATGTGATCCCATAGGCAATGGTAACTGAGGTCACTGCTTTGAAACCCCAGAGACAGGGCTGCTTCTTGTCTACTAAATCAGAAGACCAGAGGCAGGCTGGAGCAGAATCTTCTAATATGTCTGGTAGATGACTCTGATGCACTCTGAAGTTAGAGGTCACTGTTCTTTACTTGCACAGGAAGGGCCTCCAGCAAAGCACTGGGAATCTGCGAGAGTCTGATGGAGAAATTCTGCCAAGCACCAGAAGAAAGATGAGACCAGCAAAGAGCTAGGAGCTGACAGGAAACAAGAGAGAAAAGCTAGTATGAAAAGCCTACGAGATAGCACATTCTCCTAGCTCTAGCCCCGAGGGGCAGAGACAGATTCCAGAGACTTGCTGACCAGTCAGCCTAGCCGGAAAGACAATTGCCAGCTTCACTGAGAGACCCTGCTTTCACCCATACCTACATGGACAAACACATCTGCACACATGTGCGCAAACACACGCAAATAAGGGGCGTTGCACTCTTAGTGGAATACGGGTTGGTTGGTTTGTTTCGTTTGCCTCTTGGTGTAAGGAGATGGTGAAAATAACACCCTCATTTCTCCATGAAGATCCAGTGCCTCCAGTGAAGAAACCAGGATCGCTGTGGGCTAGTTGCTGGGTGTGGTATTTGGCAAATGATTTGTCCTCTCAAACATCTCAGTTTCCTGAGGTGCAGGTAATGTAGGTCCTGACTGACACATCTCTAAGTGTCCCTCTGGCTGTGGCCTTCTGTCCTCCAAGAACTGGGATCCATGCTGACTTCTGAACTGAGACCTAAGCAACTGTTTTGATGCTGGTGGTGGTGGTGGTGGTGGGTTTTTTGTTTGTTTGTTTTTTGTTTTTTCTGAGAGGCTCTACCAGAAAACCTGAAGTGGAGGGGTTGGCAGGGGACTTGAGGTAAACAACTTCCTTCCTGGGGAATTGTTGCATCCTGATGCTGTGCAGAGGGAAATTCCAGGCCATCTGGATATGAGAGAATTGCAATCTTCTACACATATTACAGGAGCCAGCCTTCCGGTGATAACCTTATGTCACTGGATAACTCATTAAGCCCTGAAAATCTCCTGGGGCATCAGGGATCGTGGTAGGGTTGGGGTGCTTTTCAATGCATACTCAGCCTCTTTTTCTGCTTCTCCACAGGAGGTCACCAGCGGCTAGTCAGGCTCCAGTCTCCAGAGTCAGCCTGCAAGGTAGGCCTCCTCCAGAGATCCATCTCTGCATTCCGAAGCAATTATTCGAGACTGTTATTTGAATAACAGCCTTTATATGCACACTGTAACCCTCAGAAGCAAGTCACTTGGTGACCTTTTTTTCAACAGTGTCCCATCACCCCAAGTGAAGCCCAACTAAAAATATTTAGAAACAAAGTGCCCACTGTGTGCCTAGGGCTTCACAATTAAATGTGTGGTCCTGCCGCATCCAGAAGAGGAGGCAGCTGTCTGTATGTCAAGAGTGCAACTTGACCTTAGCTTGCTGACCCCCAGTGAACTCCTGGAGTGCTAACCTCAAACATTCTCCCACAGGGTGCCCACATTAGCCCAAGGTCCCCAAGGCACATTAAAGGGTTTCCTCTTAGCATCAGTTCTAGCTACAAGTTGCTCCACATCCTAGCCAGGTGTGAAACCAAAGGTTCTTTCTAGCTCACGAAGATTTTCTCTTGGAGGTTCATTCCTTCCAGCTTCATTCCTCTCATCTTTCAGTTACAAGCATCTGCTCTTCTTGTGTATCGAAGTCCATTGAGAAGGAGGGCCACCTTGGAGGAACACCAGAGAGATATGTCCAACATGTATTTGTCACATGCAACCACTTAGGTGACTTTGATGAGGTCCATGAATTCCTCTCCCTTGACCCTGTCCCATTCTTATAGCAGGGGATGAAGATACACTCGGCATGGCCCCCTGATATCTAACGGTGCTAGTCCCTTCCTCCATACTCGGGTACTTCCTCCTCGGATGTTGTGTTCTGTTAGTATGACGGCCATAAGGATCTCAGAAGTATCATAAATTACTAACCTCTGAACGAAGGGAACAAAGGCAGTGCATTCCATTTCCTCATTGGCTTCTGAAGCACTTACGGAATATGCTTTTAAAACTTTTAGAAGGGAAAAGATGTAGAAAAAAAGTGAAAGAAAGACATGAAGCAAGGTGGCTGTACACCAGAGTCCTGTGATATGAGCTAGAAAGAAGGAAACAGTGTTCTGCCCACAGACTTCAAAACCTCGGCATGCTGATGGGCCACTTCCGTTAGGTATAAAAAGAAACAGAGTAGCTTCTTAGTGTGTAGCTGTGCTAGACGCTGAGGAGATCAAAGGAGCTGTTTTGAACCGCCTGTTGTTTCATCTTATTGGCCTGCCCACGTGGTGGCTTTGTTTGCCAATTCTACCAACATGTTTCTGATACCAATTTGAATATTTAAAATACATTTCCTGTTTCTTGTAATAAATATGAGCATATACCAGGAGGGTGTATGGCACTTAGGGTTCTATAAATTAACTCATTAGCAAAAACACTGAAAGATGTTTTATGATTATTGGCACATTGACTACAGCTTGGCATCGGGAGCTTTCTTAAGTGCCTTTGAAACAATGGAGCTAAGAAGTAAGGTTGCCCCTTAAGGCAATTTGTTTTTGTCTGTCTTTGTGGCAAACTACAACAATCCTGGGTTTTCTCTGGGAAGAGACTGTGGTGGTACTAATTATTACGTAATTACTGGTTTCGGAATCTTCTCACCGGTAAACCACAGGCAGAAGAGGACAGAGGAGACACACATCCCGTGTTTTGTTCTTATTATCAGCTGAAATAAGTCGGGCAGATTTTTCCTGTTATTTTAATATTTATCAGCATATGACAGAGAGGTGTGTTTAAATAGAAACTTTAAAGGGGAATGAAAAATACACGGCTTTGAGCGAACAGCATGGAACACTGGAGCACTGCTTTAAAACATAAGTGTTTTTTTAATTGAAAATTTATGAAAGAAAATCAGGTGTGCATTTAGAAGTACTTAATTTGAACTCATACATTTTGATAGAAATAGGTTTAACAAGTACAAGACGCTGGCTGGAGAGACAGCTCAGAGTTTAAGAGGACACTGCTCTTCCCAAGGTTCTCAGTTCAATTCCTAGCAACCACATGGTGGCTCACAACCCTCTGTAACAGGATCTGGTGCCCTCTTCTGGCCTGCAGGCATACATGCAGGCAGAATGCTGTATACATAATAAATAAATAAATCTAAAGAGGAAAAAAAACGTACAAGATAATAGTTTGAACATATTCAACAATGGAAGCAAACAGGAGAAGCCAGATGGCAAAAGATGGCTCCCTGCAGCATCTTCCTCTCCTTGTTCCCCACCCCCTTGTTCTTCTCTCTCCCTCCTCTTCTCCTCCGGTACTTTTCTCCCTCCTACTTTTCTTCTCTTCACTCTCCTTCTCTTCCTCTTCTACTCCTTCTTCTTCTGCTGCTTCTTCATTCATGTAAATGAAATGTGATTCTTCAATTCCAGTGAATTCTTCCAATCTGGTTGAAGTCTCTACACTTACCTTGAGTCACTGGGTGATGAAATCTCTCAGTCAGAGTCAGCTCTTCTCTCTGCTGGACCAGATTCTCAGCTTTTGGGGAGCAATAGGAAAGTCTTGTCTTTGAAATAACAACTTGTTTTTTTAGCATGATTGTTCCTATTTTGTCGAGAATTTAATTCTGGGGTACACTATGGTTCCCCAGTGGTATGTCTGTCCCACTGGATCCTGGGTTCCTGGGGGCTGAGACTACATCTTTCTCATCTCTTTGTCTTTATGGTATGGTAAATTGTGTCTACATGGCCAAAACAGAGTAAATGCCAAACTGGCCGGGACTACATAAAGGTTGGGCTTTATTTGAAAGAATGCGCTCATAAAGGTAAAATGTAATACTAAGCCAGTTTCTGCGTCTGAAGGAAGGATTTACTTCTGTGCTTCTGTTTTTTTCTTCAGAGTCTTTATCACTTACTCTACTGAAATTAGAAGGTGTTGGGGCCGTATGTATGCCAATGTGTTCATGCAGTTTTGAATAAGAAAAAATAAAACCTAAGAAGTTGACATTTTGCTGACAAAGTAGGGAAGCCACCATTCAAAAATGGAGGACTAAATTGGCAGAGAACAGCTCCAAAGCCTGAGTGCACAGATTTGGGAGGTCACAGTGAAGCCTCGTGACGGTAGTAAAAATCCTAGGTTATGAGCCGCTCCACTTGGAGACTAGCATCACTTTGTTTTGAATTAGTAAATTCTTGGGGTTTTATTTTCTGTGTAGGAGTGAAAAAGAAAAGAAAATAGCTTAATAAAAGAAAATTAAGTCTAAAACAAGGCAGGAACTTGAATTCTTTCACTTGGACATATTCAACATGGAAGACTGAAAACTCAAGATTTCCCAAAGGAAAAACCAAATCAAATAATTGAAACAAATCAACTTGTATACATATGTGTGGTTATGTAATCACTGCCATGTTTTCCCCATACCCTTATTCCTGTGCTTGTGCATATATCTCATTTACACTTTTGACTATGTCATGAGAGAACCTACTAAGAAAAAAAATTGCTAGGTGATCATTGCCTTTGCAGAAGGAATTTTTTTCCTACACAAAAAGATTAGAAACATATTTTTTTAAAGAAACTCTCACCTCTGAGTCTCATAAATGACTTAATTTACAACAATATATATCAAGTATAGAATTTTGTGGCAGCCAGGATTACGTGTGGAGTAGGGTATTCTATCATCCTATTTCATCTAAAATTTACTAAGAGCCATTGGTGCAAATCATGACTATCACCACTTGTAATAGAGCTGTTTTTAAAGTAACCCAGAAGTTGATGGATCATCCAAAATGGCAGCCAACCATGTCGATGAGATATCTGAAGAGCTGCCCGGAGATCTCCAGGCCAGACTACCGCAGACTACAGCTTGGGTGTCTGTAGCATTAACTGTAGTGATTTTCAACATGAGTCAATTAAAATATATTTCAAGGAAAGAATGTATTTGGAGAAATAGGATGAGGAAGCAGATGTCTTCCAGTAAGGCACAAAATGTGCTGACCTAACTGAACAGCAGCCTTAATTAAGGTTTTTCCCAAGCTCCAGGGAGGCCTTGTCTTCTAGCATCACTTCAGGGCCACTCTGGAAGGAATGATGATACAGCCGATGAAGAGAAGAAGAGACCTCCTTTCAGGAAGCCTGTTTCTCCACATGACTCCTCACTCATCTTCACTTAGCTTTGACTATTTCTGAAATCCAAGTAGATGTGCCAGAAGCACATTTTGCTCAAGAAATAGAACAGGGGCTCAGTACATGGTCTCTGACCCTGAACAGCTCAGAAAGTCAAGGCTTTGCTAGAACTGCCAGGACTAGGATGTGAGCGGGATGGCTGTATATGGGCAGAGGTCTCTCTGAGGACCATGGCTCAGGCTTGAAAACTAATCCGTGGCAGATGACTGGAGAGGGAGGCCAGCACAAGCTGAACCTTTACTTGGTTTCTGCGTTAAGCAAGAACAGTCAGGCAGGATTACAACACACGGGCAAACAGAAATAAGATCAACCATCTTATCAAAGACCCTGGCCACTCAGGACAAAGGAGGTCTCGAAGGAAATTACAAAAAAGAAAAGGGGAAAATAAAAATAGCAGACATTTTCTTCAGTGTTCGGTATGATGTGTGTAACCTGGAATTCTGGGACAATCTGCTCAGTTATACACCATATGTAAAGAGCCTTTATATACAAATAGAAGTCATAAAATAGAACTATACCAGAAAAGCTAGGAAATTCTCAAGATAGTTCCCCAAATGGTTTGAAAGAGCCTGTTTTGTCTAAAATAGCCATCCTATAAACATTTACCCCAGAACATGGACGCTGAACTGCCTGCATTGATTTGCAATGATTTCATATATGTCTAAATTTAAGGATGGCTAACTGCAAAATCATTAGTAAGGCAGCTAAAGTGAGAATGGTAAAAACTGTTCCCTTGAGCAAACACAGCTAAAAATAAGGTTTTGCTTATTAGTGGCCACGGTCCCTTGTTCAGAATTAATTTCTTCATTTAGCAGGAAAAGTTTTTTTCCTCATATTAATCAGGACCTGGGGGACCAGCAGCATCTAGTCCCTTAGCATTTGCAGAAAAAGCCAAGTCCGTTCCTCGCAGACTCCACATCGTGTTTTTGCGCTGCCGAGAGACACCGTCCACCCCCTCCCCCTGAAAGCTGGAATCATGCATGTTAGTAAGTATTTCAGTTATGCCATTGACGTCAATGGAGTCATTAAATAGATTGCTGGCCCTCCCAGAGGCAAATCACTGCCAGGGACCTAGATACAGACACTTTTTTTTTTTCAAAGCCAGCCGTCAGGTTTTGCTATGAGACAGAACGAAAAGTTTACACTGTAGCCGACTTGTCTCCAAACAGTTTCTTTTTGCCCTTTGCATTTTGTTCCGGCCTTTCTTTCTCTTTGGTTACAGTAGACTCCAAAAGACACCCAGATATTATTGCTAAATGTTTTGTGCACAAATAGATCTCCTGTAATTGAGACCATACAGGAAGATACTGAACTTTGAAAAAAAAGGAGTCTCTAGTTTGCTCTGTTCAGCCCATCTTGATGTTAATTCAGGGACATACATTGTTCTAGCCAAATCACTGTTGTCTGCTACTGAAGTTGTTTGACGGTTGGATCCTTAAACAAACAGCGTTCTTCAAAGAGGCACACGGATTGCCTTTTCTGCTGCCTCTGCACGGCTCAAAGCTGTAGCCCTCATCTCTGAATCAATCTTTCTGCAGCTGGTACGGCTGTGGCACTGAGCCTCTGTAGCGAAGGGTGGAGGAGGAAGCCAGGAAGACAAACTGGTTCTCAGGGCTGTCTCGTCTGCAGCAGTGTACCCACAGGAGGCTATCCACGTGCCTGTGTCCTCTCAAACCCCAGCTGCTGCCCGCCTCAAGCCCGATCACGTAGCAGCTTCCAGGCCTGTCGGAGAAAAGCCCTTCGGGACACAGCTGCCTCTTCCTGGGAATGCCTGCAGGCTCTGTTTACCTGAGCTGCAGCTGGAATGTCTGCCAAGGACTCGCTCCACACCTGGACTTTTCTACCACTGAGGCTCAGAGCCAGAAAGCTACCTTCATCATCTCTTCAGATCTGGCTCCCTTCATCTACCATGCAGGCTATAAAACCTACTTCTCATTTCAATCCTGGCCCCTCCAGTCCATGGATGGTTCCTGTCTTAGTCAGGGTTTCTATTCCTGCACAAACATCATGACCAAGAAGCAAGTTGGGGAGGAAAGGGTTTATTCAGCTTACACTTCCATACTGCTGTTCATCACCAAAGGAAGTCAGGACTGGAACTCAAGCAGGTCAGAAAGCAGGAGCTGATGCAGAGGCCATGGAGGGATGTTCTTTACTGGCTTGCCTCCCCTGGCTTGCTCAGCCTACTCTCTTATAGAACCCAAGACTACCAGCCCAGGGATGGTCCCACCCACAAGGGGCCTTTCCCCCTTGATCACTAATTGAGAAAATGCCTTATAGTTGGATCTCATGGAGGCATTTCCTCAACTGAAGCTCCTTTCTCTGTGATAACTCCAGCTGTGTCAAGTTGACACAAAAATAGCCAGTACAGTTCCCTTCCTTTATTTATCACTGGGGTGTATAGAAATGCTAGACACTTGAAACTTTTGGTAACCCTTCTTGAGTTACATGGGGACCCAGGTTCCATGTCCTCCCTGCTCTATTCCCTTGTTCTGCAGTTCCTGGCTTGGGAGAACCAGAGCTGCACCATCATCATCCATTTCTCTCTCATTGCCAGGACAGCCAGCTCCTTTAACCATTTCTTTCTAGTCTTTTCTTCTCTACTGGAGTAAAGGACTTTGTTTGCCTGTACCCAAAACATTATGGTCATCTTCCAACGTGGTCTGCTGTCCACAGTGTTTGCACGTTCTGACCCAGCCTTCTGTCTGTCTAGCATGCTTCTTCTAAGCCCCATTATTGATTGTTTATTATTAACAATGTCTTGTTTTGGTTTCGGGTGGTGTGTGTGAGTGTGCATGTGTGGGAGTGTACGTGCATTTGTGCGTGCATGCGTGTGTGCGTGAGTGCATGTGTCCTTGTCTCCCTTATTGCCCCACCCCTACATTGCTCAATTCATGGCTGTGTGAGTTAAATATGCCAGCCTCCTACCTCCTATCTTTCCACACTGACTCTTTTCCCAGGGCTGTATATGTTTTTTGCTTCTTGAATTCTTGAGTGACGATTAAAATAAACATGTATTTTCGATAAAAGGCCTAGTATATCGTATATATTTAGAAAATACCACATGATTTATCCATTTCCACCTGGAATGTACATTTTTATCATTTGAGACTACTTACCTGGCATCTTCAGATTGTGTCCCTATAATGTCCTATTCAATTATTATCTCAGAAACTTTTAATCAGTGTCTCAAAATCTCAAGATAGTACTTGAAATATCTTGTTTTCTTCCCTAACTGAAGCATGAGTATCTCAAATGCATAGACAAATCCTCTAGTTTTGGGCTCCCAACTAAGAATGTAAAACCTAACTGATGCCCAATAAACACTAATGGAATGAGCAAAGAGCAGTGAACGATTGCCCAAGCTTGAGTCCGAAACATCGGAGGAGCTCGGCTGCTTCCTTTGCTTTGTTCAGGCTTGCCTAAAGCTCTGCTGACTCTCAGAACATGCGCACAGTGCTGAAATCCCTGGCTAACCTTGATGGCATGTGACGCTCAAGGCACGTGAAGTGAAGCCTGTTAAATGATAACATTCTCTCAGTACCCACCACAGCGCTACAGAATGGGTACTTAATAACTTACCGAGAGGGACTGAGTTAGGAATCTGGACCAGTCTCTCCAATAACTTATTCTCCAAAACGTTGGTTTCTTATCTGGAGAAATATTATTGTTATTGTGGAGTAAATTCTTAGAGTAAATAAGAAAGGCCATGTTGGTGTGGTGATGACCGAGCTAGAATACCCGTTCCAAATTCTAGCTCTGACTGCCTTGTGACCTTGGGACAAATTACTTAATCTCTCCATGGCTCAGTTGCTTCACTTGCTAATTAGAATGCAAGGAGTGCACATGCCCTATAAGCTACTTATATGGATTAAGTGACTTGACACAGGCAAAACAATGAGAAAACTGCAATTGGCTTTCTAGAGCATGCATCACATGACCTCAGCAGGCCTCGTGTGGCCTAGTGTGTTGCAGATGGTCAGTATGGGAGAGCTAAGAATCCATGACTTCTGGTATCAGTAGGGAACCAGAACAGAAAGCACCATGGAACTTTCCCGTTGACTTCTTTTCCATGGTAATATGATATACCCCTCCCTGTCCCCCTTATCTTCAGTTTCTTTTTTTTTTAAAGGTTTCAATTATATTTAGTCAACCTGGTCCAAAAGTAATAAAGTGAAAATCCCACAGAGAGGGAAATTCATAAGCTTATAGTCACATGGCCTTTGAGTATTTTGATGACATTGTTCCATCTGATCCCTCTGGCGGGGGGTGAGTCTGCTCATTCTGCAGATCTATGCCTTATGAACTAACTGCCCCTTGGTTCCTTAGTCACCCTCTGGGTTGTGAGATTGGATGCTGCGCTATCACAGTGCCTGTCTTCAAGTAAGCCCAGCCTCACTTAGAACAGAATCTCTTCTATTTTACTGTTTACTGTTGCTGATCTATGACTGAGCCTAACTCTTAAGTAAAATTTCATCACAGGTATATGATCATAGGAACAGACAACACATGTGGGGTCCATTTGGGACTTCGTGCGATTCTTGGCATGTCCTGCGGTCTTGAAATATGTCTCCTGAAGATAATGGGGGATGTTGTAAGACCTGAAGGAACGCTTTCTTAGTTTAAAACACTTTCCTCCTCCTCCCATAAAAAAAAAAAAATCAAAATCCGGTTTTGTAGAAATTGACTCTGAGTTGAAGACAGATTCTCTGTGACATATTAGAGACTCAGTAAGAGGGAGAATGAGCTAGTAATGCATATGTCAGGCTATTACCCTTAAAAACAAACTGCCAAGAACAGCAAATGGCTCTGAGAAGCCAGACCTCAGTTATCTGAGCATTTTTTGCATAAACCCGTGAGGATCTCGCTTGGTGAGATAGTCTGAGTACATCCACACAACTCACTGCAACTGTTTAAGTCCACCCATCAGGGTTGATACACACCTTTCTAGGCACAGGATTTTCCAGCACAGGCAGCTCAGCAGGGAGTAGAAATTGAGGCCAGCTCAGAGCTGCCCTTGGGAGACAGGTAAAAATCCTACCAGCAGAACACCACATGGGAAGTACTTACTGCTGGGACAGGGAAAGCTCCCTCGTGCATACCCTCCCTCCCTTCTCCTCTCCACATGGGTAAGTAGATCTTAGCCTGCAGGAGGATGGAAATGAAAAGTTGCTAGGAGAACTTCGTACAGGAAGGAAGGGACCCTTCCTAGTGTCCCTTTCTACTCCCACATCCACAGAATGATCCAAGGGACAAGATGGGTTCTGCTCGCTTCTGATCACTGTGGGCTGATTCTAGAGCAGTTCTCAGAAGCCAGGAGAATTTCAGGGAAGTGTTTCACTGGAGAGAAGAGAAACAAAGCAGGGACTGTCCCCTTGAAATAGAGAACAGGCAATAGAACTCACTGGGTCTTAGCTTATTGTCTTGACTTCCTCTCTTCCAGAGCTGTTGACAAGGACCAAGGGTAGCACTCAGACGTCTGTGTACATTTCTCACCCCTTTCTTCACTGTGTCTACGAAGTGAGCTGAGGCCATGGTGGACATCTGACTCACTTAACCAGCAGAGGCAGCCACAACAGATTTCTCCCAATTGTACTCTGGTCTTCACATTTCCAGGGTCCAGAGTCTAGCTAGCATGAGATGTTTCCAAGTCCCTCATGCCTGCCTCTGACAACAAGAGAGGAAAGGACCTAGTGATGACTGCATTTCTAGGTCCAGGCACTATGCTGCATCCTCTGGATCTATGATCTACTACCTACTGTTTCTTCAGGTATTGTTCCTCATGGATTGCAAAGACAGCTCAGGGAAGAACCTGGACTTGCTCAAGACAGCAGGTTAACAGGTGAGAGGTCAGAACTGAGATCTGGATCTTTCTTTCTTGAAAGCACATGATCTCTGCAGGCATAGGCACATACATACACATATACACATCATTGAGACATAATAAAAATAACATCTTTTCCTAAGGTGGGGGGTAGGGTGGGGCAGGCTCTGCAGTTAGAAACAGGTACTTCTCTTGGTATCTCCAGCTCTAAGAAATCTAGCACCACCTTCCACAGTCCAAGGCACCTGAGTTCACAGGCAGATACACACATATATACACATAATTTAAGATGCTGAAAATAATTTTTTTTAAAAAAGAAAGCCTGTGTTCTTTCCTCCTGAGCCTGGCCACAGTCCCCACCTACAGACCACTTCAGTAACCTCTGCTTTGTTGTTCGTAGTCCAGCCCCATCCCTCCTAAGTACTGGCACCAGTGTGAACTTGATAACTGTAATGAAGGAGGGTCCGTGATGCTATAACTATGTCCCACTTTTTCACACATAAAAGGAGGAACAATGCTAAAACCTCTTAGAGCTACGGTAACGTTAATAGAGTCTTTACATGCAAATCATTTATAACTTTATCTGGCACCCAGTATTATTTAACACTGTCTCTAATTATTGTTGTCTGTTATTATGGGGAATGAAATAGATTGAGACACAAGGAAGAGCTTTGTCAATACGTGACCTTGAACTTGAGCCCTGAGGACGAACAGAAACTAGTTGGATGGTCATTGAGAAAGAAACCAATACCTCCAAGGAACTTCACCCATAGACCCTAGTGGCTGCAGCCCCAGTGAGGAGCAAGGTGGGAAAGGCTGGGCAGATAGGAGGGCACCGGTACTTTCTGGTTGTGAATGATAAGTAAACTTTATTATTAGTTTACTTGAGAGCCTTGGCAAGGTTTTGAGAATGAGACTGGTATGAGATAGTTTGAATCGTAAAACACAAACCTTAAGTCTGAGCCCCAAGGCAGAATGATTAACTGTGCTTATGTGTTCCCAGGACCTGAACCTCTTCCACCATAATAGTCCAGCCCTCCTACCCGCCTAACTCCCCAGGATTAAGAAGCAGGATCTGGAGCTAGCCTTCCTGTTCTTCTTTCTTCCTGTGTTCTTTCTTGCTCTGTGATTACAAATGAGTGACTCAACACGTCTGGGTCTGATTTTCTCATCTGAGAAATGGATCACCATAAGATAAGAATTAGTCAACTGTATTTAAAGAGTTTAGCGTTTAGTGTTTAGTGCTAGAGCAAAGGCACTCAGTGCGTGCTAATTGGTGGTACTTTTTTTTTCTCCCCCGTTTTTTAAACAATTATCTTATTTATTTGTTTGTTTGTTTGTTTATTGTGTGTACGTGTGTGTGTGTGTGTGTGTGTGTGTGTGTATCCACTTGCACACTCACTCATAAAACTGAGACAGTTTGCAGAAGATCTTTTCTTTCTGTCTTGTGGTGACCTGAGATAGAACTCAGGTTGCAGCTTTGGCAGGAGGCACCTTTGCTGGCTGAGCCTTCTTACTGGCCCCAAAGAGGGTTTTTCTGAGTTAGGGTGCATTCAGATGAGGAAGTGTTTTCTCTCAGCAACAAAGGACCTGCAGGACTTGGCAACTGTCCAGCTGTTACAGCTTTGGGGAACTTGAAGCAATGTCTGTGGGGTAGAATTAGTTTCAAAAGCTTGTGATGACAGCCCAGACTGCCATCTACTAACAGCATGGATGAGCCTTTTTATTCTCTTTGACTATATAACTATATCTCTAGATGGTCAACACAAACCCACACCTCTGTATTCCCTATCCTCCATGTCAGGAAAGGACACCCCAGAAGAACCTAACACAGATAGCCAGGCCAAGTAAACACTCACCGGAAGGAAATGTGGAAGTCTGGACCAGAAGAGACTTTTCACACATTTGTAAGCTCAAGTCTTCTAGGTATTCAGTGACTTACTGCCAAGCAAATCTTCACTTCTGCATGCAGTCACCTTGACAGACAGCTACTCCTCCATGTGTGCCTGCTGTCGTCAGTGCCAAACATGTACACAAATGTGTCTTCAGTTGGTTTGTTACTTTTTTTGTCCAGGGTTCCTCAGAAGAATTTTGTCAACACATTAGGTCTCTTCCTCTGTGATCTACTGTTCTCTTTTCTGTCTCTCTCTCAAAGAGAGTTCAGCTGTCTTCTCTCAAGGCCCCTATTCCCTCCCTCCTGCCCCTATGACCCCTAGTCTTCCCAGCTACCTTCTATATAATCTTCCTAAAGCAAGCAGTTCAGATTGCTGCTTCTCGGAAGCTTTTTCCTACTGCCTGCTGTGGGTAGCTGCTCTCAGTTCATCTTACATGAAATCGGGCATGCCCTCCCTTCTCCTATCACCCATCCGTCCAGTTGGACACATATTGCTTAAAAATATCTCATAGAAAAGAAGAAGTGATGTTTTCACAAATTAGACCCAGATCCTGATCTCAAGTTTACACAAGGACTGCACAGACAGGGACTTATTTAATTTCAGTTTCCCAATGTAGATGCCACCCTTAGGAACAAAATAACTGTAAAGCAATTAGCTACAGGTTACTGGTTAAGTAAAGGGTACCATGCAGCCCTGCCAAGTTGGCACCTCAAGCCAGTTTTATCATTGGCACCAACTGCCCACCAAAGCACATAACCTGCCTCAAAGAGTCGCCCAGCTTGAATGATGCCTACTTGTTACAGGTAAGATGTTTAAAGTCGAGGAAAATGAAAGTCTCCATGAGCCAGACATCTTGCTTCAATTTCAAGTTCACAGCATTGTTCTAGAAATCAGACAGGGTGTGTGTGTGCAGGGCCAGAAGTGCAAAGCTTTGTCTTTGCACGCCTGGACAGTATGTACATTAACTGTAGTGTCACAAAAACGTTACTGTTCTCACCAACCACTCTTCTTGCACAGTCAATCAAAAGAGAAACCTGTGGGTTTCAACTTTACAAAAACCCACTTCCTAGATCTCAGAACCAATTACTGAAAGACTCAATTGAGATTCATTATCTTTGAAAAGTTAATTTGCCTTGAATGTCTTGAGGGAGATTACTGTGCCTGGAAGGTCCTCTTTATGTGCATTGCTGAGATCAGCAAGTTAGGGTTCAAAAGGTCTATACCTTCTCTTCAGAATTCGGAAAATTGAATTCCAGTCTGACTCACAAAGTGATCTTTTAGACTTCTTCTTTTTCAAATCTGAACAAACATTCTTCTCGGCATATGTCCCCCAAGCCTTGTGTCTCTGTCACTCAGAATGCTCCTGACACTGTGAAGAACCCACTAACACCAGACATCTCTCCTATTCTCGTACCAGACTGTGTTGACAATGGTTCCCAGCTTGAGTTCTCTGAGATGGACAACTCATCGCAGGGCAGTATGTGCCTTTCAGACCAGTGTCAAGATAACATCACCCAGAACATTCACACAAGACAGCACAGACTATCACACACCCTCCCTCTCTTCCTCACCTCACTTGTCTTTCTATCTTTTCTTTCTTTTTTTTTTTTTTTTTTTGTCTTGCAATGTAGATCAGGCTATTCCAGAACTCCTATCCCTTCCATCTCTGCAGTACTGAGATTACAGACATAGGCCCCATCGCACTCCCAGGTATCTTTTGGTGAAGAGCTGCATCAGCATGTTACTGAAGAAACACAGTTGAGGGAGCTATCTGTGGCTTAATGAGTCAGCAGCTCACCATGTTTCTTTGCCCCCAGGTCTTGCCTTTTCTTCAGGTCTTAAGCGACTTGTTTTGCTCAAGTCCTGAAAACATTTACTTCCACATCATCTTCCGCTACAGAAGCAATGCTTCTTCCGTTCCCTTTCTGGGTGCCTTGGGCGGTCACATTCCCTTTCTGGGTGCTTGGGGGAGTCACTCTTTGCTCTGCTCCTCAGGATTTTGGATAGACTCTTTCGTGCAAACGGAAAAGCTCCCCCAGATTATGGTTATTTACTTCAACACAGTGGTTCTGGAAAATCCACTTAAATTCTTTTCTACTCTCAACGTGGGTCATTTCTTTCCAAAAGATCTGGCATGGAACACAAGCCATAGGCAGATATGTGTCAACAGGCTGTCATAGCATATACTAAGTAAGGTGTTTGCTACTAGGAATTACGTCTTGTTAACTTCAAAAATCACAACAAGGTCAAGATGTGATCCCATTTTTATAATCCATAAAACTACACCTCAGCAAAGAGGAATAGCAAGAAGACATTCAGGTAGGAAGTAGGTGACATAGCTAAGACCTGAAGCCTAGCTTTTAGCTCCAATCCCTACATACTTGGTACTAATCTCCTCCTGGTGAGAGATCATGTGCCCACTGGCACCTGTCATGAGGTGAAAACTCCCTTGTAATCAAATTTACATCTATTGCACAATCCTGGCTCTCTCTGAACACCACTCATCAGCATCTGAACTACATCCATCTGCTTTTACATCCAGAGTCTAGAAATAAAGAAAATGTAGAGGTGGTACCTTTTGTTCTATTCTCTCCTTTTAGAGGAGATACTGAGCCAATGATTAATGACTGTGTCCTCCCCTGCCCCTCTCTCTCCCCTCTCACTCTCTCCTCCTTGAATCCCATTCTTTAACTTATTAATGACTGAGGATTCAGGGAAGGCTATGGCATCAGGAAAAGAGGGAGGGACCAAGTTTTCAGAGCACTGCAGATTGCGACTCACTGCTTATGAGGTACCCCTGATGTCTGACATCAGAAGGAGAGACTTAGATTTCAGATCTGCAGTGAAACCAGGGTGTGCCTTACAGGCACACAGGGAGGCACCCATCCAATTCTAGACAGGCTCTGGAAAGTCCCATTTTGGATAATTTGCTCTGTCAACTTCCCTAGCTCAGATGAAACTGAGTGGCTTTAATGAAAGAGCACTGGGCTGGAACTCTGGAAACTGACATCTTGGTGCCGATACCAGCCAGGTGTGTGACTCCAGGTAAACTCCGTAGCCTCCCAAACTTAGTCATTTTTTCATTTGGGACTACTTTGAATATTTGATGCTAGAATCAACTTTTACAAAGCCTTCCAACTAATAAAATGGCCCCTGACTCGGAAACAGTGGTGTGTGGGTGTCAGGATGGGTAATTCTTTGTCAGACAAGAACAGCTCAGGGGTTAGTAACTGGGGCTTTTAGAGTTCAAGCCCAAGATGTATTCTCTACCCCCAAGACTTGGTTCTCTTCCATGCCCTCCCACCCTAACATTCCGTCACACGAATTTTCCACAACGAATTAGCTTTTTAGTATTCTCCCAATCCCAAGTATAGCCAACACAATTAAATAGTAGATGGACATCATGCACTCCCATGTGCTGGGGAAACAGCAGTACGAAGTCTGCACTCTGGAGGAGCTTGAGATTCTCAAACCAGCCAGTCTCCGCTTAGATCCCTGCTCTAATGTCAAGAGTGTTACTCCTTACACCTTCCCCAAACCTGGGTTTCCACATCTTCATTTCACCTTCATCTCTGAATTGTTACAGAACTGAATGAGTTATTTCACCTAGACCAATTTCAATAGTGCCAGTCATAGAATTGTGACCGAGTCATATTTATTGTTATGACTGTATGTGTTTATCAGCCTCCAGGTGTCTGGGGTCTTGGAAGGTTGAATCTGAACCTTGATCATTAGCACCTAATGAGTAGTTTTAAAATAATTATTCAACAGGTATTCCTCTTCCTCCTCCTCTTCTTCCTCTTCCTCTTCTTGTTCCTTCCTCTTCTCTTCATGGCTCTTGTGCAGAAAAAGATGCGGAAAAAGATAAGGAATAGGAAAAGAAGCAGTCCACATGATCTCTCTTGAAGGAGAATCCTCAAGATTTGAGTAGGAAGATGAGAAAGTTTCCCACTTTTTGCAATTTGTTTTGAATTTCACTGCATATATTCTTTGTACATAATATTATGTTAAATTAGGGCATTTTCATATAAGCAAAATGGTTGAACATACTCCCCCCTCTCGTTTTTTTTTCCCATTCCCTCCCACTACTCCCTCTGCTCCTCTAGATGAGTTTACTTCTACTTTCCAATCATATCCCATGCATGACTGACATGAGACACATACAATCGAGGAGCCATAGGTATGAATGAAATGCATGGTTGTCTTTCTGAGACAAGCATAAGTAACCTAAGCTGATTATCTCCAGGTTCATCCATGTTTCTGCAAAGGGCATAGCTTCACTTTTCTTCCAGGTGCATATTACCTAAGTAGGTACATATACACCTAATTTTCCTTCTTGCTCCTTTGTCACTGGTCACCTAGGCTGGTTCTGTAGCTTAGTTGTTGTTTGTCATGCAACAGCAAACATTAAGGTGCTTGTGTCTCTGTGATATGTTGCTTGAAGTCCTTGTAGATAACTATCCACGATGGTGTAGCTGGGTCATAAGACAGGTCTGGTCTTACAATTTTGAAGGCCCTCTCCACTTATCTCACCAGTGTGTGGGTCAGCTTGCCCTTCCACCAGCAGTGTATAAACGAAGCCTCCCCCTGCCCCACCCACATCCTCCTTGGTGTTGTTATTTGTATTCTTCATGTCTGTCATTCTAAGGTGAGATGTAACCTCAATGTCATTTCCATGTGCATCTTTCTAATGGTTACTAAGGCTGAACCTTTCTTCATATTTTTAAAGGTCATTTGTGTTTCACTTTTTGAGACGTGTCTAGTTTGTAAGCCCATTTCATTGGTCAGGTTGTTTGATTTCTTGTTTAGGTAATTTTTTAGTTCCCTATATAGGCAAGGTCTCCCATCCTGTAGTTGGTCTCGTCAACCAATTAACTTTTTCCATTTCCTTTGCTATTCAGAAGCGCTTTAATCTTATGAGGTGCAGTTTGTCAATTGTTGGCCGTATTTCCCGAGTGACTGGAATCCTGTTTAGAAAGTTCTTAACTCTGACAATATCTTGACATGTTTTCTCTACTTTTTCCTCTAACAGTTTCAGATCTTATAGTAACATATTTTATTATTATATTGTATCATATATTATGTTAAATATATTATATGTATATATAAGCTCTTATATTAACAAAGTCACTTGGAGTTGATTTTGAACAGAGTAGAGGTCCAGGCTTGCTCTTCTACATACAAATACCCAATTTTGACAAATCCTTTCGCTGAAGAGCCTCTCTTTTCTCCAGTGTATGCCTCCAACCTCTTTGCCATAACTCATGTGGATGTGGTTGTGTGGGTTTACCTCTAAACCTTTCACTTGAGTTCCTTGATCTAGATTCCTGGTTCTGAGTTAGTGCCATGCTGGATTTATTAGTATGGCTCTGTAGTAGAATTGAAATTCAGGAATGGTGATACTTCCCCCATTGTTTCTTTTGCTTAAAATTGCTTTGAATAGTCTCAGTCTTGTGTGCTTCCATGTTAGTTGTAAGATCGTATTTTCTGTGTGGTTGTATTTTTGCAAGGGAAGAATCCTGTTGGGATTTTAATGAGTATTACACCGAACCTGCTCATTTCTTTTGGTTGAATGAACATTTTCACAACACTAATTCTTCTAATCCATGAGCAGGGCAGGATTATTCCTTCTTATACTCTCTTCTTCAACTACCTTTTTCAATATTTTAATGTTTTCATTGTTCATGTGAGTCACGTGGTTGGTTAGGCTTGTTAAAAGGGTGGGTGGGATGGTTCGTTGGTTTAGGAAAGTGTGAATGGGACTGCTCTCCAGATTTCTTTCTTGACATGTTGATTGTAGGTATACAAGAAGGTTGCTGATTTTTGCATGCTAATTCTGTATCCTACCATTTTTGAAAGTGTTTATCAGAACAAAGCTTTTTTCTGATGAGTATTCAAATTTTTTTTATAGAATGATAGCATCAAATGGGGTTATTTGACCTGTTCGTTTCCTATTCATGTCTCTTCTATTTGAGAACAGGGGAGTCTTTCACCCAGGTGGTTAAGCCTCTTGTATAACTCTGAGCATCACCTGGTTTTGATGCTTCTGTGTCAGAGAAAGAGATTCTTTCTGTTTCTCCTTCACTCAGTATCTTGTTTAGTAACTCAAACGCCTTTAGTGAGTATTCACTGCAGCATGAATCAAGCATTGTGTCGCTTAATCCAGGTACAGGATAAGTAAGATACAATTGTCTTCCATGGTGGAGCTCACAGTCTGGGGAGCACACATAAACTGGTATGTAATGAAATGTGCAAACAATTTGCCACAAACATGAGTAAAGGTCCGTGGGAGCCCAGATGTTGCTGTAAGTCACATTCTCGTCTAGGATGAAGAATGCTCTGTACCAAGCTGAACTAGAGAATTTGTAAATAGAGCTTTATTGAATTTAAAAAATTCCATTGCTGGGCCATATATTTCTATAGCTGAATTTTTCAGTCATTTCAACCCAAGCCAGAATATTCACTCACCTGTCATGAACAACAGGATTAGAAGAACATTACAGGTTTTTTTTGTTTGTTTGTTTGTTTGCTTGTTTATTTTTTTTAACCAGGGGTCTTAGAAGAAGAAAGGTAGAGGAGATGTACTCTGCTATTAGGATAATGAAGGTACCAGAGATATAAAATGAGCTGTACCTTACATAATGGGTAAGATTTTACAAAGTGAAATTTTAAAAAGCAAATCATGCAAAACTACACAAACATATAGAAGCTACAAGAGTAAAGGATGTTATTGGACTAGAAGACATCTCGAAGGCAGGAAAGGGAAAGCCATGCAAGACTGGTGTGGTGGGAGATAGGGCAGTAAGGATGGATGGGAAAATACCAGAGGGCTTTATACACCTACTACAAAAGCTGGGGTTGTGTGTGTGTGTGTGTGTGTGTGTGTGTGTGTGTGTGTGTAGTGAGCCGCTTCCATTTGTTTAGAAGGCAATTGTGCCATTGGAACTATGCTTTGTTGGGGTGGTTAACACAATGTTGACTACCATGGCTAGAAACAGAACCAGATAGAACAGAAGACATGGCAAAGTAGGGTCCTCATTCACCATTCAACTACCCGTGTGATCTGCAGCAAGTTCCTAACAGTTGCTGAGCCTTATCCTTCTTGTTTCTTACAAGCAAGGTGAAACCTAGAAGTAATTGCAGAAGAAACCACAATTTGTGATGGTTGCCTCTTGGTTATCACAATGTGAGTTCATTAATGTGCAGTGCTTAAGCCTCAAAACAACACGAGGCATCCTGAAAAGTTAAGTATACAATCCTAGGAGTGTGGCGGGGTTGACGTAATGCTTACCTAGCATACATGAAGTGCCTGGGTTCGATCCCCACCACTACATGGTGACACATGCCTGTAATTCCAGCACCCAGGGGGTAGAGGTAGGTCTCTGTCTCTCTGTCTCAGTCTCTCTCTCTCTCTGTCTCTCTGTCTCTCTGACTCTCTCTCTCTGTGTCTCTCTCTCTCTCTCCCTCTCTCTCTCTCTCACCCACACACAAACACATGCCACAATTTTAGGTCACATGGCTCACCAATCATACACTGAAATAGCCATATGAGGGAATTTAAGGGATGATATGTCTACAAAAAGTCTTGAACACAAATATCAGCACCACTATTTTTTTTAATTTCATTTTTATTACATATTTTCTTCATTTACATTTCAAATACTATCCTGAAAATCCTCTATACCCTCCCTGCCCCCAGCTCCCCAACCCACCCACTCCTGCTTCCTGGCCCTGGCATTCCCCTGTACTGGGGCATATGATCTTCGCAAGATCAAGGGCCTCTCCTCCCATTGATGGCCGACTAGGCCATCCTCTGCTACATATGCAACTAGAGACACAGTTCTAAGGGGGTACTAGCACCATTACATTTTAAGAAACTCAAATCACAATCTATCAATCTGGTGGTCAGGAACTGTACAAAAGGTGTTATAGTCAAACAGTGCCACATCCTTTAGTAATAAAAAAAAAAAAGCCAATAAATGTGTGCTACAGACAACATGGAGGATTCTAAAATAATGCAGTATTAAAAAAAAAAATAGGTCAGCTCTAAGGTGTATGTACTCAGTGGCTGTCCTTATTTGAAATACTCTTAAAGGCAAAGCTATGAAAACAAACTACAACTTGCCTGGAATTAAAGTAGAGTATAATATACACTTATTACACATGAATTAATATATATGGGAGATAATATTAAGGTTAGAGTGTATCATCTTAATAAAACTGATTTAAAAAAGAAACACCCCCACTGAATTGTATATCTGGAAAGGCGCCATTATTAATGCATAAACTCTGCCTCAATGTTACTGTTTAAGACACCAAAAGCAGATGTGGGAAACAAGTGCTACTCCACTTCCCGATTTATAGATGAACATATTGATTTCCCAGACATTTTCACTGTAAAGAAAACAGAGGTAGGACTCAAACTCCTCCTGCATATTCCCGAGCCCACACCTTTGTTCATACTGCATCCTCCCTATAAGACTATAGGATTGTGAAAATTAATGTAAATATAGGGTGCTTATGGGGCCAAGGAACCATGGGATGTGGGGAGCAGGCCAGGAGTAAGAGTGGGGTCCAGGCATGCAGAAACCCAGGACATTTATCCTGAGATCAGCAGGAGTAGGATTGGTCCCCCCACCCCAACCCCAGGCAAGCATGTCCTGGTGCTCATTGACTTGTGCCCCAACTTTTACCCACACACAGCACCCCAGCACCCTGACCCTGGCCAAGGATGTCCACTCACCCTAAAAGTCCCTACCTATTCCCAAAGGTTTGAATAGCGTTTGTCCCCACCATTAAATGATCTGTCTCACTGAAGCTGCCCTCTTGAGCATCACACCACAGCTGGGCGACTTCTCCCAGCTTCCCCTCCCAGGACCCACAGGTTGTGATCCCAGGCAAATCACACCTCTCATTATCAGTGGGGAAGCAGAACCTGAATAACGGGTGCCTATTTATTTTATGTGAGATGAAGATAAACCGTGGTTAGGTATCAAAAGCTCACAGTTCATTCAGAGTTCTGTAGCAGTTGGCTAAATGGAGTGGAAGGACGTGAAAGAAAACAAGTGGAAGGACATACATGGCTATGCAGAGGTCCAGGCTGGACCAGAACCCCCCGCAGATGAGGAGAAGTAGAAGATGAAAGCAAGAAGGGCCAACTTTTTTGCTGCCTTTTCGTTACTTGGAAGAAACCTGGAGTTCCGTTAACAAAAGACAAAGAGCAGGAGTCTTTTTGCCTTCAGCAAACAGCTGACACTCTTTCCCATCATAAACTTTGTAATTCAGGATGTAAAACCAAATCCAACAAACCAGCCCCGCCAGCAGGTTAAATAAATAAATGTTAAATAAATAAGGGTGGTTTGGCTTCCCTTGGCCACAGGCCCCTGCAGAAGACGCCACGTGCTTCTGGTAACTGAAGTCTATTAGTCAATGTTTCTTCCTGTGTAAATATGGGGGAAGGGCCCATGTGGGGTCATTGCTGAAGTTGTAAGAAATCATAACTTTCTGTATGTTTTGCTTCATATTTTCCCATCACGGTGCATGTTGTAATTAATAGTTATGTATCACAGGTAAGGGAACACAGCTAGCATTTCATCCTTAATTATGAAAATGTAGTTCAAATTCAGAAAGAAGAAACATAGCCTGTGGCCTTGGCAGATGCCAGCCCAGGTGAGTTAATGGGGTTTTTCCTGTATTGCCTCCTATGACTGATACAGTGTGGCCCTGATGTGCATGCCATATTGTGAGACTTTATTATTAATCATGCACGTCCCAAGACAAATATACAGCCTGGTAAACAGTGATGTTTACCCTATGTATGACTGAATTTGATTTGCAACATTTCCCCACACCAAGAATTGGTGCTTTCCACTGCATTTGGTGAAAAAAAAATGAGGATTTGCATCATAAACATGAGGCAAACTGAGATCACACTCATGACTCCTTGTCCTAGAGAGTTTGGTAACAAGAAAATGAGACTCTAGTTCCTTATGAAGGACAATATTAAGTCTGGAAATGCATGGGACTTAGCCCACCTGGTAAAGAGAATTCTGGTTTTGATGACATTTAGTCCTTGAGTCACTGTCCCCAAAGAGACAGGAAAAGCTATTGTGTGACTTCCATGGTAACTGAATGTTCAAGTTTCAAGTAGCTCACAGAAATCCCCACCATAGCCAACCTAATACTGCCAGCTTTGTTTGCTGCTACTAAGAACTCACCAGTCACAAGTCCTTCAAAGGTCCCTTCTTGGATACTGACAACGTGTGACAGGACCCCAAGCATTGTGAGCAATACCAAATTAGTCTCAGTCCTCAGAGAGATTACAGTTAACACATGTGGGGATGATACTATATGTGACACATTTATCTTTAAATGGCAAAAAAGTAAAGGGTGGTTTCCCTCCCCAGGGAAGCATTTTAGAGTTGTCCCACTTCCTCCCCTGGCATGCTGAATTCACATCAACAGTTTGATGAAAGTCAGAGAAATGATAATAGAGAGGCCATGAGTTTTCATGTCAGGGTCCCCCATCACCATGTATTATCTGGATCATAAAATCCCTGAGGATGATGTCTGCCTAAACACTGCATATCTTTGAGGCCAGTGCAATGTCTAGTGTTGAATAAGCATGCTATAAATATTTATGAACACATAAATTAACAGCATAACCCTAGCAGAGCTAGCCTCCGAGCCTACATTCCTTCTCCCGGAACAGCAGTAGTCAATTCTTCTTCTTAGGAGTTGAAAGACCACTTCTAGCACTGGCTGAGGATGAACAGGATCACTTTCTTGCATGTGTGCCTAAGTTCTGGCTCATCAGTTTATTAACTCTGTCTTTTCATCAAATGACTCATTTCTTCCTCAGTTTCCCAAACTATAGAATGATGATAATTATACTCCCTAACTTTTAGGTTTGTTAAGAGGATTAAATTAATATAGTTCTTAGGTGGGTACATAGTATGTTCTATGAACATACTTGTTAAATAGAGATAAAAAGAATATTGGTTTGCCAGAAAAATAAATGCATATTAATGTTAGAACAGGCCTAACATACCCACGGATATAAAGTGTGAACATGCGTCAAAGATGTTCTACGCTTACATCCTTTACTTAACACTTCCTGGCCTGAATAAGTACACAATGGGATACTGAATTGGGTGCTATCAGGTCTCTGAGGAGCAAGGGCACTTTGCAAGCTAGGAATGCAGAGAGGGATTCATGAAGAACAAAGTGAACATGGTGTAGGGATAAAATAGCAGGGACAAGCAGTTTGTGGAGGAGACATCTACACAAGCTGATGGGAGCAAGAATCAGATCATGAGACACTGTCATCCCTAGAACTGGGGCCTTGTTTCTTGAAGAGGAATTTGCCATGGTCCAGAATGGAGGAGGAACAATGTCCAGAGCCTTGAGGATGATGCAGGGGAGAAAATAGGCAGTGTGTTGGAATGGAATAAACTCTCTGGTAGAGAAGTTGATGGCAGAAGGGACCAGGCATATCCATGGGCTCTTTAGGCCACCATAAGTAGGTTGGAGTATATTAAAGCAAACTAGGACCTAACAGGGAGAAAATTGAAACAACAGAAGAAAAGGTTACAAATTCTGTTAAAGTTCTCTCATACTTTAATGAGTATATTAAATTGTATGGGGGGGGGTGGAAAAAGTAAGAGAAACATTGAAACAATGGGTCTTCCAGAAAGAGTTGAGAGTTCATTTGAGATCTTAAATAAGGAAGATAAGGTGAATTCAAGCCCAAATAAAAGTGATTTGCTATGCATTCAGCAAATCACCCTTCACTGGACTGATGCAATTGATGCCGTTGGAAGGTGTGGGTTGATTTCAATGCCAGGAGTATTGATGGGGTCCACTACCATTCTTGCCCTTAGTATATGCTCACAGATCTGCTTAGCCACAGAGAACCTACTACATCGCATACCCCCATGATCCCCACTATCCCCGAACGCCCCACTCCTACCTACCACTCAGCAGGGGAAAACTGTAACATCCATGAAGGAAATATGCAGAATCAGCTACAGAACCATCCAGAGGGTATTAGCAATGGACTGGCTGATTTTGAGTACTTACATGAGGTCTAAGCTAGACACTATCTGGACAACCTTGCCGGGCTTCTCTCAGGGGCAAGGTCCTTTCTCGATCTAGC
Source organism: Mus caroli (assembly GCF_978045245.1). Classification (NCBI taxonomy): domain Eukaryota; kingdom Metazoa; phylum Chordata; class Mammalia; order Rodentia; family Muridae; genus Mus; species Mus caroli. The sequence goes on along the minus strand of NW_028227261.1, from coordinate 53,073,888 downwards.
ATTTACTGCCTTCGTTCTGCAATGCCAAGATGTCATGGGTATAGAAGGATGCAAAATCTCTCCTTAGTATGGAATGCTTTCTTCTGACAGTGGTGATGTCTAACATTTCATGACCATGTGCTTTTGTGAGTGACTGAGCTGAGTTTTTCCTGAACAGCATCTTCATGTGCTTTCAAACAACCGGTGAGCTTAGTTTCCTTGGCATCTCCTCTTCATAGATAAAAAGGCTGAACTTTAGAGAGGTTGAATACTTTTTTCTACAGATAGAAAGCTATCCAAGTGTGAAAGGAGAGAGTAGAAACCAGTCTCTGGGATTCAAGCTCTTTCAGCAAGAAGCATCTTGGTCAGCTTGAGCTGTTCCACATTTCTTCAAGTTATCATATTGTCACTATTCTATGAAACTTACTCAGAGAGACTATGATTTTCATTTCCAGCTATATTAAGGTTCTATTTTCCCATGTTCTTAAAATAAGGGATTAATTCATTGGAGGTGGTTGGAGAATTAATGGATTTTATTCATATTTCCTTCTTTTGAGAGCCTGGTGAAGTGAAAATCTTGTGGTTTGTTGGTTTTATGCAAGCCTGGTGACCTGTGTTGGGAAAATTTCCCCCTCAAGTCAAATGTGCTGACACACGTGACAGCCCACGCTGAGCAACATGTGCTCTGGGGACAAGCCACGGCCTGATCTTTTCCCACCATGTAATTTCAAATTGAAATCTGACCTTTACAACACATTCCTGATATTGAGGTCAATTGGAATATTCAGATGTGCTACTTAGGCATCTTATTCATCTAGGTTACCTGTGGCTATCTTGATGATAAGTCTTTGGCAACGAGACACACTTACGTGGTTGTGGCCTGTGAGTTAGGGTGTCTGTAAATGAAGGCTCATATGGAAGATCTCCATTTCCACACATAATCAGAGGCAAATGGTCTGCACTGGGATTAAGCATGAGGTTTGAGTTTCTTCTGTGCAAGGATTGGAGAATCTGCATTTTGAAATAATATCATTGGATTCTTGTGTAAACTAGTATTTAAAAACCACTGCATAAATGTCTTTCAATCATGGAATTTCTTCCCTGTCCTGTCCATATGAAGATAGTGACAACTGTTACTGAGTGGGCGAAGATGAAAAGGTAAAGTATTCCAGGACTGACTCTGATCACTAGGACCAGACTAATTTAAAATCTTGTCTCATGCACCATGCACCCTTTTCTCAGTTTTGAGAGTCCTGGTTGCTCAGAAATTCATCTCACCTTCTCCTTCCTCTGTTCTGTAGATATGATAGTACCTTAAACCATCGAACGTACTCTGACTCTGTCACTGGAAAAGGAGCATAAACATTTCTACTGCCTTTCTGCCCCATAATAACTTTGATGAAGCTGGAGTATGTTCCAAACGACTGTAGGTACTGATGTTTGCAGAACGCCATCCCCACCCCACCCCCTACTGAGGATAATCGGAAAACAAACCCAGATAGAGAATTCTGGTGACCCAGCTGCCCAGACCTGCCACAACAACCTATCTGAGGGATGACGATGACGTGGTAATTTGGTCTGTGGCATTTGGCTTCGTGGTTCCTGTTGTGACATACAATGATTCAGGTCTTCACATCTACACACCAGAGCTTCACAAAATTACCTTCTGGAGTCCTTGAGGTCAGATGAGGAAGCAGGGAAAAGCACACTCTAAACAAATCCCCTGTGTTTTCACTCTGCCTGCTGAGACAGACATGCAGCAGCAGCCTGCTCTGTAACTCTTGGAAGATCATCTAAAAGGACAGAAAGACAAGTGGAGGTCTGAAGTCTCCCTGGGGACCCCCTTCCTGCTGCAAACACTAGCCATACGACTAGCTCACTGGGATCTTTCTTACCTTAACTTCTTTTCTCATTCTTTTCTTTCATGGCCATTTAAAAGATCTTTGGATTTGATATTTGCTGAGCACTATTATGCATTTTCTATAGATATCAGGTTGATGGAGAATATCTTGGGCCCAAGCCATTCACCATCTCTGGCCTTCAGGCCTGGGCCATGGGGATTTAAATCACCACAGTAATTCAAAAATCCTCTTAGTACAAAAAAATCTCAACCAAGAAGCTATCTAATTCTCCTGTGTGGCCAGGTGTGCTATTTCTAGTTAACTACTTAAAAACTCTGAACTATCCTTTCAAATTTTCTATCAGCTGCAAAAATTGTGTGGTTCAGTGACAGCTCCACCCAAGCGAGTCAATGCTTACACCTTACAGAAGAGAGGTAAACTGATTAAAAAAAAAAAAAAAAAAAAAGAAGGGTAGATCAGTAGGATTTGGGAAAGAGGCATTTCTAGAGTCAACTTCTGATGTTTATTCATAGACAAATGTGTGTGCAGATCTACTAGACACCACCTTCTGGGTAACTCTCCTGACAGTGGCCACCAAATCTAATTTGTTTAGGCCCAAGGTAAATTTTGTATTTGTTTTTATCAGTTTCCTCCATCCTCATAGCCCATATTAGCCAGAGTTTGAGGCCATCCTGGTCTACAAAGCCTGGGCTGTATAGAGAAACCCTGTCTCAACACCCCCCCCCCAAAAGTATTCATTAAAACACTTCTGTCAATTTTCTCTTCGACATTCATACTTTGAAATACATATAAAAAATAAATACGTAAAAAACATACGTAAAAATAAATCTTAAGTTCTTTCTTTTCGAAGCCATATTTTATGTACAGGTTCTTTGTGTTTGGATTATATTTTTATAAACTCAGGATAATCAGACAGATTAAGAGGAAAAAAACCAAAAACGAAACAAAACAAAATGAAACACACAGTAAAGGAAAAATCAAAGAGCAGAGAACCTGGCAAGAGACTGGGGAGAAAATAAGGAATAAGTCCAAAAGGAATTTCTAGGGGAAGCCCCGTGAAGGAACAGAGGACAAAGGTGCAGTGCAGGGCTTGCTCAGTGACTCAGGCCTTGGCTCTGCTCCTGGGTGACTCACTTGCTGGAAAACATCACTGAGTCCGAGAACTCTTTACAGGTCTCAAACTTTCTTGGAATCATTTGCAACTTCATTTTGTGTGCATATTTTCTTCTCAGTTCTTTAAAGTGGAAATACCTGTGACTTTTCCAAAATATTTGTCCCCTGAAGCTAGATTTTATCTCTATGTTTTAGGCACTTACTAGTTAAAATTAAATGGTGGACTTTAGAGTATAGAAAAATGTTTGAGAAAATAGGATTGGTTCCTTCCCAGGAGCCTGCCTGTCTTCTGAAGAATTAGATGGACGGTGGCTCCCCCCGCCCCCTCCCCGTAGGTGCTGCCCAAGTTCATACTGAGTGTGGAGTAGATGAGTGATTTTCTTTTGCCTCTTTAATCTTGATCTACAATAAGAAATACTCTTCACACTGTGACTCAGTCCCCATATGTCCATGTGTTCTGTGAAACAATGCTTGGCTTTGGTATACATGTCCATCTGGTATTTCTATTTTGTTCTCTTCCATTATCCCCTGGGTTGTTTTAAATAGCTTGAGATCTGACAGCTCACTACTGGACCTTAGTATACTTCCCAGTGTCTGTCCTGTCCTCCCAAGTCTCTTCCAAACAGACATGCCAATAAAGCACGGTATAGCCAATTTTGAGAAACATTTCTCTCACACTCTGATAAAATGCTTGTAATTCCTCAAACACCAAGTGGTCTTTCACTTTCCTGCATGTCATTTTCTCTGCCCAGAGCACATCAGTTTGTTTCCACCCCACTTCCTCTTTCTTTCCTAATTCTAGCTGCTTAAGATTCTGCTCAGAAGCCAACATCCCTTCCTCTGGGGCCCCGTGAGTGGAGCACTCTCTTTGGCCTCATGGACTTACCTCTGTCTGCTTTATTATGCTATGATACAAATGAGAAAAAAGATTCTCATGTTTTTCTTACCTGCTAGATGTCTTGAAGGCAAATCTATGTTGTATTTTGTGTCAGTATGAACTAGTCTAATGCTTAATACGTGTCTGATTAGCAGATTTGGGATAAAAAGACTGTTCAGTTACTGAGCATTTGGTATGCAATAGGCACAGTCCTTGGTCCACTGCAGTCCATTTCGCACAAACAACAGAGCATGCTTCCATTCAGAATGACTGCAGTGAAGTTGGCATGCTGGCCTTCATTAGAATCCGTTGTTGCTATAGTATCCGTTAGAATACTGTTTTACCAGTTGCTAATTCTGTGACCTTAGGCAAGACACTGTATAAAACCCCAGATTCCCCATTAGGATAACAACTTTCCCTTGCTCTTTTCAGGACTATATGAATATTGTTAAATGACCATGTGTATTCCATAAAGACAAGATTCCTTTTGGTTTTGATTTATTTCCATAAAAGAAGAGCAGCTGGCACATGCAGAAGCGAGACTTCCCAATGCATGGTAACTCTTGAAACTAGCACACCAGACGCAGGTAGAAGCACTTGCCTTCCTCAAGGGAGCTATTTGATCAGTTGGACTTTGAGGATTAAATTCTGTCATTTCAGATGGACTCTACTTTTCATATATCCATTAGCACATCCTTGTATGCTATGTATTAAACAGATAAAATGTTTGAGTTAACATCTTAGAGAAAAATTACTGGATTTAGTGGTGTCCTAGATCTTGGGTAAGATCCATTGTTACCTATCATCTTTGATACTTTCCCCAATTTTGTTAGTGGATGTTTGTATTCCAGGGTTTCACTCTAGGACCTCCCCATTTCCAGCAGTTGTTTAGTTTCAGATAACCCGGGGCTCACTAAAAAAAGGTATTGTTGGGTGCCTTTTCAATTTTGCCAGCTTACACACATCTTTCCATATTATTTTCCTACCTGAGCTAAAAAGGAATCTGCATTCAATTTGTACTTTATGAACTTCACTGGTAAATTTGGGGCCATATTCTGTAGGCATCAAGGCTGAGGTGAAATCTGAGATACCATTCCCAGGTTCTGCTCAGATTGGGTCAGCTGCAGACTGACAGACTCCTCCATGGTCTGTGAAGTAGAAGGCACTGGGATCCTGGGAGATACTGAGATACTGCTGAGGAACTTTTTAAAAAGCAGTAAGGATATGTGTTTGCCAAGTGAAAAATAAAACTCAGCCCAATGTATCTTGGCAACACTTGCTACAGGACATAAACTCAGACAGAGAGGACAATGACTTTCTCTCTATTGTTCTTCCTTCTTTGGCCTCCTATCACCCCAGGAGATGTTCAAGGGTGCTAGTTCATTCTCAAGGTTGACAAGCTAACCCTATAAGAAATAGAGTGGGCAGCAAGAGTTGGTGGGTCCCTTGAGTGAATTATTCATTTTTCTGTAGAATTTCATTCTCATTTCCCCCACCTTTTCCTGAAAGAGACACTGCCCACCAAAGTGAGAAGGCTGACTCCATGCTGGGGATGTGCTTAGCAGGCAGCATGCATTCCTGCAGGTAGCAGACCTGAATCCCTTCTTGCTTGCCCACCAGGGAACTGAAAAGGAAAGAGAAGTTGGGAAGGAAAAGAGTGTGACACCATCTCTCTTCTCAGAAAAGGTCTAATGAGACCTTCGACCAGCTTCTCATGTTACGGGCTAGGGAGAGAGATTTTTTTGGTGGCTGCCTTGGTGATCACATAACTAAAGATAGAGTCTGGGCTGGATTCCCCAGACTGCTGGTTCAAAATGCTTCTCTGACCTAGTCACTCTCTTATTTATGCGTTCAGTTAGCATTGATTGATAATAACAGTGCAAGTACTTGTGATTTCAAAGATGAATTAGGTGAATTATTCATATCCAAGGTCTGTATGCTGCCCATCGGCTGCTTAGGATCTCCCAGAGGATCTGAGTTGCCTGAAGTTTTTGAGTCCACACCAACAAAGGTTTTCTACCCTGGCTGGGTTAGAGAGCCACTAATGGCTAAGCAGAGTCTATTTCCAGAAGCGACACGTACGTCTCACAGATGATCTACCTTCTATTTCTTTTAACGCTTCTGCTGGAGGTCTTGTTAATGAATACTAATCATCAAGGATTATTGATCTGAATACCAGGCTATTAACTGTCAAGGGGCTTCATTTTCTCCATGTTTAAAAAAAGAGTGAGAGAAGAGCAATGAAATCATGTGTGTGTACACATGTATATACATGAGGTTTGACTGTCTGAGATACACAAGGAAAAGCACATATATGCACATCTGTAGACTACAGTAAAAGCTACAGATATATCCAGACTTCACACAGCTGTGAAGTTCACAAGACTACCCAGACGAGATAGGCAGATGTTTAGTAATTTAAGGACACACTTTTTTGAGTGTGTTAAGAACCCCATTCTTTTGATGTATCCCATTCCTGTAGGAGGTTAAGGCCATGGTCAACTGAGTCACAGGTTATAATCTTCCAGCCACTTACACGCTTTTGCTTTTGTCGTTCCTGTTCTATTTGATCCCAAGGTTTACAAAGATGAGTGATATTGTTTCTCTGCTCTAGAGGAAGAGACTGAGGCCCGGAGAGGGTTAGACTCTTGTTAAGACCCTCAGTACAGTGAGCAATGGGTCAACTTAGAGTGTATTCCTAGTCCTTTAGCCAGGAGAACAGTGTTTGTTTGTTTGTTTGTTTGTAACTTTTTCTTGATTCTTTGTGAATTTCCCATCATGTACCTCAATCTCACTAATCTTTCTCTCCCTTTCTATTTGCCCTCTGCCCTTGTAACCTTCGCTTTAAAGAAAAAAATCTCTGTGGTAGCTGCAGTGTATCACAACAATATAGTTTTTTTTTTTTTTTTGCCCAAACAACTTTATTTACAAAGGTTTATTGCAATGAGTCATTGGTCTGGTTTGAGGCCTCTGGCTTTGCTACACCATCAGTACTGGATCCTCACTGGAACTCTTTTTTGGATATCCTGTTGTTGCCCTGTGTCTCAGACATCCTACAGCTTTGGATCTGCAGATATGGCCCCTTCACTCCAGCCATTCATAGATGGGGTGGGTGTTGGGGTGGGCCAACTCAGAGCTCTGAATCTGGGATCAGCCCACCAGCTTTCTTGTGCCTGAGTCACTGTGACCAACTTTCCTGCTTAGCCCTGGCAATGGGTGGGGCCAGCTGTCTGGCTCTCACACCCTCAGGTCCAGCACACCTACCTGCTTCAGGTGGCTGGTTGTGGGACCTTTCCCCTGTGTACCACCACAAGGCACATGAGGGGCAGGGTCATCTTTCCCGAGTGCTATTGGTCTCTGGTTTTTATTTTAATTAAGTAAAAAAGTGCCTGACCTTAATTTTTTTTTAGAAATGTTAGAGATAGAAGATGGTTTCTCTTTGTTTCCTTTTCTTTCTTGCTCTCTTCATTCGTGAACTTCCTTTTTTTATTTCCTCCCTTATTTTCTTCCTGCCTTTATTACCCTTTTCTTCTTTTCCCTTTCTCCTTCCTTGTTTCTTCTTTTCTTTCTTCCTTTCTTCTTTCTATGGCTCTAGGGAATCAACTTTGAGCCTCTGCACACTAGGCAAACCATTGAACTGCATCCTTAGCCTAAGAGAAACACATTTTCTTGCAACCACATAAATTTGGTATAATAAAGCAATAACAATGGCATGAAAGCACTTCATGTCATAATTAAACCATAAATCTGCCCTCTAGCTTTTCTTCCTTGTGCTATGATTCAACTCTTTTCCAAAATGGAGTAGCCCTGGCTGTCCTGGCACTCACTTTGTAGACCAGGCTGGCCTCGAACTCAGAAATCCGCCTGCCTCTGCCTCCCGAGTGCTGGGATTAAAGGCGTGCGCCACCACGCCCGGCTTGAGATCCACCCATTTGAGTTACATGGATCCTTTCCCTGCATGACTGCTGCTGGCCTTCTGTTGTTAGGTAATGAGTTTGTGGTTGGAATGATGTGTGGAACATGGTCACTGGACTTTTATAATGAGACAAACTTCCAAGGCTTGGAGCTTACTGTTCAGCCTACTCATTGCCAAGACAGCAGACATTTTCCCATAATCCAGACTTTTGCATTTCCCAGTTGCAGTATGGTAGGAGGAGTGAGGTTAATGGCTTTCAAGTTGCAGTACACAGCCCACATTGGTTTCTGGAAGACTTGAGAAAGACTGAAAGCTGAACCATTGGATGAAGACACAAGGAGATGTTGGAAGTGCATGGCAAATCCACAACCAGCATGACTCCCTAGCTGGGTCAGCTCATAAGACTCTCCCTGCACCTGTTTCCCCATTTGCCAAATAAAACACAACCAATAAGAGATTTCCCAGTTTGATAAGTTTCCCCACTGGTCACCTTACTGTTATCTGTTGGAAAGACACCATGCATGGGTTGTACTATGTGGTCTAGGAGAATCTCAAAACTGGTCTTACAGCTCCTGATCATCTTTGGATTTACTGTCAGCAGATGCTATTAAAATTAGCTTGCATTAGCTGACTAAATCTGGACAGGCAACAGGCAACGGGGAATGGAAACAGGGAGTGCCCTGGGTGGTGGCCGGAATTAGAAAAATAATCCCTTGTATTAAGGAGGCTGCAGAGCACTTTCCCACACATTGTTTCACTGAGCCCCTACAAAGCCCTGCTGGGGGTATTCTTAGCATCATCTGACATATGAGAAATGTGATGTTTCAAAAGGTGAAGGGACTGGCCAGGGTTTGGCAATACAGAAAGCAGAGTAAAAGCCAAAGGTCTTGCTTCCTTGTGCAACACACCAGAGGCTCATTAGAATCTTTGGTAATACCTGGCTCATCAGAATTCGCAGAGCCTCTGCAGCTCAGTTCCTCCTGGGCCTTTGTACCTGCTCTCCTTGTGGCTCCCATCTTCCAGCTTCATTAACCTTGTAACTCCTCAGTGTCTCATTTGGCAATCACTTCCACCCCCAAAAGAGCTGGGGCTTTATTAGAGATATCATCCTATGGGCTTCCATGATACCCAAAAATCATTCCCTGTTGTTGCCAGTTTAATTCAGTTGTTCTTGTTGGAAATGACCCTACGTAGGCACCAAGACTGTTTATTAATAAGTCAATCTCCAGTTGTTGATGTTTTACCTGTGCAACCCCAATACCAACCACAGTGGGATATGGATAATTTGGTTTTAAGTACATGCTTTTAATTAACTGTAGCCAAGGGAGCATTTTCCATTCATATCACCCTTAAGGGTAGGAGATGATTGAAAGCTCCCCTCATGCCACTCCCAGCTTTATTAAAGTATAATGAACAAAATGAAAACTGTATGTATTTTGATATACATTATATATATATATATATGTGTGTGTGTGTGTGTGTGTGTGTATATATATATATATATATATATATATATATATAATTGCCACATGCTTCACAGTCTTACCTATATTGTATGGTTAGAACATTTATGATCTCTCGATAATTTTGAAGTTTACAACACATTGTTATTAATTATAGTCACGATGCTGTACAATAGACCTCCAGAGAGTGTCCCTTGATCTATTGAAATGTCATACTGTTTAACCAAACTTCTAGAACATGGCCATATCCAGAAGGGGGCTGGCTGAACACCAAATGCAAGTCCTTTGCCTAAGATATGAGACAGTTCCCAGAAGTAGGCCTTAAAGTTGCAAGAATGGAGGTTTCTGTTTGGGTAACCACATGGGGAAAGGTAAAAACAGATATTTTTGGAGTCCCTGGAGAACATAGCTGTGACCCAAGGTCTACTCATGTGTCTGGGACTATTGCTGGGAATCAGACTTCACATCAAACCCCTGCCTGTCTGATATCAGTTTCAGGAAGGCATTTGGACTTGCTAATGTGGTTATTTATAACTGCTTTCCCACTTGGAACCAGTTGAAGGGCCTACAGCACCACCTGTGTATGTTATGTGAATCATGTATTAGCTACAGTAAATAGTATATATGAGAGGCAAGACTAAGACTCAGAAATCATGTGAAAATGACGTCCTTCATTGAATCTCATATTTAAACATGAAAACTCCTTGTAAGTGGTTAAGAGTTCAGAAGTACAAGGTCATCATTATAATATGTATTAGCTCAACTCATGAAATGACTTAGTCCAATACGTCAGCAAAGTCATTCTATGACACAGAATCTTGAGAAACACAGACATCTTGGCCAGGAACACTCACTATAAAGATAGTATCAACTTTTAGAAAAAAAAAACCAACAACAACAACAACAAACAAACTTTCAGCTACAGTATGTACCTCCACAAATGATCCAAGACTGAGTGCCAATAGGCCTTTGATAAAAGTCACAGACTGTGTCTGATATATCATTTCTGAATCCTGGTATAAGCAATTGCTTCTAATTCTCATATTTACTATTCTATTTCCTTCCAAAAGTCTTCCCTGTACTCTCCATTCTCCCAGTAGCTGAGTCTGTGTCTGGTCTGATGAGAACAGTGCTCATACTCCCTGCAACCCCATGCTCTTTATCCTCAATTCACATTCCTCTCACATCTCTCTATATAGATGATGTCTTTTCTTCATGATTTCTCCCATCAGGTCCCATCCACCCTCTATGCAAGGTGGTGGGGAGGGTCATGACAGCTCTGAGGAGCATTTGACTCTAAGCAGCATTTGCCTCCTCTACTAACATCTTCATACTCAGTAAGAGGTGAGGGAGGAGGTGACATACAGTTTGACAATTCTCCCCAGCTTATCCAGACACTTCAGTTCCTATCCTCTTCCAACCATTCCTTTAGAACATTGATATAATCCCACTTATGCCTAGAAGTCTCTTTGTCTATAGTAGTACACATTCAGTTTTCTTTCTTTGAACATCAGTTTGCAATGGTCACAACATTTATTTATAGCACTGACCATATTTGTTGATTAATTAAAGTTTGCCTGGACAGGGCATTGTTTGGGTTGCAGAGGGTGATACAGCTATGAGTTTGATACAGTCCTTCTCTCTGGAGATGGAAGAGATACAAAAAAAAATATGCCCAATAGAATAAAGTACTTTCAGATGGTCCAAATGCAATTGGAGGAACCTGTCTTGTGCTACATACAGAACAGAGACTTGGAGGCAAAGAGTGGATGAGGGCACCACCATCTCCTCCCTCATTCCCTGAAATGTGGTTGAATACAGCATCATACATATGAAGACTAGCGATGATTATTAACAGCCCTCTTTATCCAAGTATCCAAATAAAATAGAGCATGCTTAAATTTGGGTTTCAGATGAACAGAGGTATTTTGGTATAAAGACTATAATTCTAACATAAAAATTAAATATCACATTGTTTATCTGCAACTTAAATGCAATTGGCATCCTGGAACTTTTTGTTTGCTTGCTTGTTTTTGAATAATGACTGTACATTTTAGAAGAAAGTGACCCAGAGTGTGATGGGCCATAATGTCACTAAACTCTGTAGAGTTTCTCTGGAACAAAAACCTGAAAGCAGAAGCCACTGGGCTTGGCTTGATGAGGTGTGTCAGTTGTCACAGATGTTTCCCAGCATTCTTGCTGGATAATGTACTTAATTGGCCATTTTTAAGGACACGCTTTATTTATTTGTCATTATTGTGTAGATGTATGTGAGATATACCTGCAAAAGTGTGGGCACGTATGTCCCTTGGTATGCACTTGGAGATCAAGGAACACAATTCCATAGTCAGTTTTCTCCTTTCACTGTGGGATCCTGGGATAGAACTCATAATCAAGGTCACACGGCCAGCAATTATACCCTCTAGGCATGCCAACGGCTTTTTAAAACTTCATGTAAGTGCAATGCTTTGCTCTTAACCCATTCCTGTGTTCTCCTTCAATGGTAGTCTTCTACTGACACTCTACTAAGTACAAAGGTGGCATAGCTTCTGCCCTCAAGCTAAGGAGAGTAAGTTTAAATCAGCCTACAGCATGATGAAGGGTCACAGCCAAAGTGCAAAAGCTCTTGTCTTTGGAGTGGAGAGAGATGATGTCTAGTCATGGAAATGAAGGAAACATTGAACTAACATCCAAACACAGCCCTTGAGTACCTGCATGATGTTCATAAGGATTCTCAGAGAACATTGTCCAGGGAAAACTATTCAAAGAAGTGAATATAATATCACACTTAAAGCATGAGCTGTCAATAAAAATATAGAAGATAAGAGAAGAATGGGATAGATTATCAGCAAATGAGATATTGATTATTCCTAAACACTGCATAATAGAATTTTGTAGCCAGAGAATTCATCACAGTGATGCCCAGTCCTTTGTTTCACATAAATAAAAATCCAGAAAATAAATGCTTGCTTGTTATCAGTGAGCTAATGACTTGGGAAATCAGTGTCTTGTTTTTTCTGTAGGAAACACTTTCCTCCAACAACATGTCTTGTGATTCCATTTTTATGGTAAGCTGCAGTGCTTGGTTGGAAATATAGACATTTTGGTATTTTGATGACATGTAAGCATCACAGGTCTGATACATCTAAGTAACAATAACATCAGAAAGGAGAGTAGGGTAGAGAGATACAACTTATGTAAGTCAAACTTGGAGCAAGTGGAAAAGAGCAAGCTACGATTGAATATTGAGAGCATAAAGTTTGTAAATATTTACATGAGAGGCTAGAAAGGAAGGAGAAACAACCTGAAATAGCTTGCCTGGAAGGTGACAATCAATGGAGAGGGATAGGATGTTATAGAAGCAGGGCAATAGGGAGACTTTTAGGTTGAGCTGGATGAAAGAGCACAAGTGTGCTTGCAGGTCAAAGAGCCAGGTCAAAGAGCAATGGGACATATGAGGAAGAACACACAAGCAATTAGTAAGAATAACACAAAGACTGGAGGAGCCAGGGAAGCAGGGTTGAGAAAGGCCTTCATTTAGGCATGAAGAGGAAAGTAGAAGGGATTTAAATGGACCTTTGCCTTCTCCGGGGCATCTTTCCTTGGATAAAGTAAGAAGTCCAAAGTGGGGGTGGAAGTTTGTGAACACTGTAAATGTTTTGATAATAACTGTTGAGAAACAGTGGCTAGATGACGAAACTGTGTGTCAAATCCTGCCGAGGTTAAAGGAGTTCATCTGTGAGAAAGTTTGGTTGGTTCACCAGTCCTTAATGCTTTTCCGTTACGGAAGGAAAAAAGAATGTGTAGAGGAAATGGCAGGGGTTCTCAAAAATTCTTAAATTGATGAGGGTTTTTTTGTAGAAATTTTGGGTACTTAGGACAAAATACCTCATAGGACCTTTTATCTTAGGACATAATTCTGCGGGGTTCACTCTAAGGCTGCTGGGCCCCACACATTTGATATTGTGACATGAGGCATGCTCAAGGATGCTATTTCCACCATAGTGGATGTCAATCACAGAGACAGGGAAATCAAGAAGGGACAATAATACTACTACTACTACCCTAAGGACTCATTGGCCACTTCCATTAACCTGGACCCATCTCCCAGTAATGCCATCCATTGATTGGCCTCTCTCCAGTGACAAACATCCTCCTGCAAAACCACACCTTCCAAATGGCACTCCCAACTGGGAACCAGGTATGCACATGTCAGAGACTATGGGGGGCATCACCGACACATCCAGAGTTGTGCTTCACTAATCTACCAGGCAGTTCTTAATCCAATCAAATTAACTATCCCAATTAGCTGTCACAAATGCCCTCCCTTCTTCAACTTGAACCCGAAACACATACATAGATTTAAGCCCTAACATTAAAGCTTTCTTGTTTGTATGCCTTTTAGTTACTGTTAAAAATCTAGTGGAATTCATGCTAGATAATGAGCTAAACAGACTGAATGAATGTGTAGGGAAGGTGTTGAGAAAATGAAGTCATACTAGGACCAAGGTGATGTTTATATGAGGCATTCTTCTGACCTTTCTCCATATCATTTCATTTAATATTGCCCCAGTATTATAGGTAGGGACACTCAAATTCAAAATGAGTGATGCTTACTTGGAGACACTCATACTGTAAATGACAGAACATCCTTTTTGAACCACAATCTTATTTTCAACGGCCATGAATAATAGGAAAAATTAGATAATGAAATTGAAATTTAGTGGAAAATTTAAAAATGAGAGATAGAATATGCTTCATTTAAAAACTCCAATGGATAACAGCAGGGACAGGAGAAAAAGTTGAAGTGCTAATAGTAACAAATGCAAAAGCCCAAGGAGCCAGAATAGTTTGTCTTTTCCCATAAGCTTTCTATTGAAACATAACACTATGACAGTCTGGTTTCCATTGCTATAATAAAATACCCATCACTGATCAGTAGGTATGGGAAATAGCCTTTTATATTCAGCTTACACGTTTGGAGATAGAAAGTCCAAGTAGCTTGGTGCCATCTCTAACAATGGTTCTCTTGTTTTTTTTCCATTAAATCAAAACAGATGGTATCATGGTGGGTCGACTTTCTCTCTTCTAATAACCCTGTCAATAGAACTAGCAAAGTCGCTGTGATACCTATAGGAATGCCTTCTGAGGACAGTGCCCTTGTTGACTTAATTACCTCCTGCTAAGCCTCACCCAAAGACTTCACTTTGGTGACATGAACTCTTTGGGCCATATTCAAACCACAGTCAAAATATAGTAAACATGCAGAGAGAACCTCCCAGAAGTCACAGCTGTAGAAGTCAGGAGTTCTATTAAATACGTAAATCACATAATGTGTAACTTAACCGACAGCTGGAGCACGGCCTGCCCGATAGAAACCTTGACTGGTTTTGTTTGCTTATTTGCTTGTTTACCAACCTTACCAGGCTAATCACTAGTTGACTGTTAATGTCATCGCTCAGTTTTTGCCTCTTCAGAACATTGCAAAAATTGAATAATAAAGTTTTGCCACTCACTTTAGAGTATGGCTTCTTCTGTCATACATTTATGCTCTGGCTTATCCCTGTTACTGCACATGGCAATTGTGTTGATTAATTTAGTCACTTCCAAGTAGTGGTCACCTTCTCTAATAGAAAAAAAAAATAACCCAGTCATGAGGCAGACAGATAACAAGCTACACATACTTTTTTTAAATGTGTGCTTTCACTGGGTAGAAAGTAGAGGATGCTGATAATTTTCTGCCATATAGAAATCTTTGTTAAAATTGCATTAGTGAAGGATCTAAGATGGTGGATGACCTGCAGGCAGAGTCTGGAAAGCTGGGTGACAGCTATCAGAAGAGATGGGTGATAGACAACTGGAAAATCTGTCATTTGCAAAGTAGAATGGGAAACATCAGAGAGCAGAAGAGGAAAAGGAGCATGCAGAAGGGTAGGATGGTCTGGGGAGCCCCCGTCCAGTGAGGAAGGGTAGTATGGTCTGGGGAGCCCCCGTCCAGTGAGAGAAAAGGTCTGTAACCACACCTTAGACTCAGAGCCTCAGAAAGTCAGCTCTGTATTCTCAGTAACAGATACTTTAAAGAGAACAAGAGACAGACAAAACGGAGGGAAAAAGAAATCACACCTGCAGCAGAGGGTGGGGAGGTGCTAGAAAAAGACTGTCCTCTTGGCAGAAAACTGGAACAACAAGCAGACACCATTTTTAGAAGTTTGCTGGTGAGTCAGAGGCTCAGGGGCACAGACCTCTGTGAACTATACTAGTGGAAAACTCAGAGAAACTATCTGCTGGAACAGGACTGGCAAAATACCTCAAGACTTCAGGGAAGGAACTAAATCAAAACCACACAGTGTTCGGGAAGGTGGGAATTTATCAGAGCCAAAATCTGCAGGGCAACATGGACTCAGAGTCTAAGTTGTGGGCCAGACAAAGTACTGCCTTAAGGTAGGGCTGGCATTTGCAACATGATCCCTGAAGAGGAGACTAGTGACCTCTGAAACTTGGTCTCACAAAGGACTATCTAGGGGTGAAAACAACATTTGCACTGGACTCCTGTAGAAGTACTCAGAGGGCTCACCATCACATCCATGACCTGATTTTTGAAAGACAGTCTACCAGTGAAAACAGTGCTCATGGCTACCCTTTGACTTTGTAGACAACCTCTACAGGCAACAATAACATTTGCAACACAGACTTCCCAAAGGTGTGACCAGTAGCTGTAACTTGATTGCCTAGGAGTGTCACTGACACCTGGCAGCCCATGAAGGAACATCCAAAGAGCTAGGCTACATTAATCAATCATGCAAGGTCTCCTGAAGACTCTCTACTCTGCCTACTCTCTCCTTTTCCCCTGTAGTTTCTTCTTTATTTAACCTAGTGTCAGTTAGCAGGACAAGCTCAGTCCTGCTCTGCTCTGTCTGTCTCTTCTTCTCTGTGTGTCTCTCTTGCTCTCTCTTCTCTTTCTTATTAAAATTCTATTCTTCCCTTTTACAATTGTTAACCCTTTTAATGGGCTTTTCCAAAAGGCGTACACCAGTGTATGTGGGTTTGTGGGATCTCTATGTCTCACCCCACCCCCACCCCTGAGGCCTGGACTATGTGATGACACTCTCTTTCCACTCTACCTGAAATTCCCTCCTCCCCAGTCCCTGGTGTTTCCCACTTCTGTTTACTTTTCCCTCCTTGATTTTTTTCTACCCATCAATACTAATCTCAAGTCTAACTCCGTTTCTTCTTTCCCACTCATAACTCATAGGTAGCGTCTTGATGTACAGGGTACTATCAGCATTCCTTTACATCCTAAAATGATTAGCGTTTAAGGAGTAACTATTTGTTATTTCATCATCATTGTATGCTTGTAGAAAGGCACTCTTTGACAGTGATTGCTAATTTTAAATGTATTGTCTGTGCACTCATGCATTAGCATGCTATGGACCACATGTGGGGGTCAGGGAACAACTTGTGGAAGTCAGTTCTTGCCTTCCCTGTTCAGTCAGGATCTTCCTTGTTTCTGCCATTCTGCATTCTTCAGGCCAGCTGACCCATGAACCTTTGAGTGGTTCTCCTGTCCCCAACTCCCATCTCAGTATAAAGTGCTATGATGATAGATGCATATCACCCTACCTGGATTTTCTTTTCCTTAAATGGGCTCCACACAGAGTGCTTCTGAAGACAGTATGATGCACTGAGCTTAGCACACCAAACATAAGCGAAGCAGAGAAAAATGATGTATCAATGCTATTACAAGCTAATCTTTCCTGAGAATTCCAACACCATCACTGAAAGAATAAGAGTTAAGAAAAGACAACAAACAGTGTAGCCTCGAGTGCACAAAGTCACAGCACAAAAACACAAAGAGCGTAAACAATTAAGGCACGATGGCTCCTCAAGAAATGACTAACACCAACACCACAGCCATATCTTACAATAAGAGTGTATTCGATGAAATGTCAAAGAATTTAAACAATTATTAGAAGTATATTTAAGAAAATCAAGTAATCTCCCAAATGAATTTCAAGAGAACATAATACCAAGCAGCATGCAAAGGCAGTGCCCTCAGAATAACTGCAGATTTATTGACAGAAAGTTTAAAATCCAGGAGGGCTTGCAATAATGTATTTCAAACTCTGAAAGGTAATAACTGCCAACTCAAACTGCTGTTCCCAACAAATGTATCTGCAATCATTTCTAGTATTTTTCTGAGCACAATGGAATAAAACCAGAAACTAAGAGCAGCACATGCAGCTCTGTGGAGATTGAACAACATACTGTTAAATGACTAGTCAAGAAGGAAATAAAAATATTCCTAGAAAAGAATTAAGAAAACAAGTTCAGTCATAATTACTAAACACAGAATAGGCTGAAGAACACAGGTAGCAAACACATGCCAACATTAGAACAAAACATAAAGTTCTAGAGGCACATGCCTGGAAAAATCAAACCAGGATGAAATAAATAAGTTAAATGGATCTACAACAAGCAATAAGATTGAAGCCACTTTTAATTTCTCAACCCAAAGCCCAGTCCCAGAAGGATTCTCTGCTGAATACTATCAAACCTTCAAAGGAGAACTAAGAGCAATACTTGTCAAACTATTCCATAAAATAGGGAAGGGAGAAACATGCACAGATAGTTTTGAGGGCCAGGTATCACCGTAATACCAAAACTAGATAATAATATAGGAACACAAGAAAATTATAGACCAGACTTCCTAGTGAACATAGGTATAAAAATTCCAATAAAGTACTCATATAATAAATTCAAAAGCACAGAAAAATTCATCTACCATGATCAAGCTAGCTTTTATTCCATAGAAAAATAAAAGTAATAAATTATATTAGCAAATATAAATAAATGGACTAAAGGACACAAATCATATGTCATCTCAATAGATGCAGAAAACTCTTGATAAAATCAAACTGTTCTCCATGATAAAAGCCCCAGAGAGACTAAGAGTAGAAGGAACATATTTCAACATAATAAAAGCTAGATACTAAAAACCTGTGCTGGCATCCTATGTAGTGGAGAAAACTCACAGCTTTCCCATTAAATCAAGAGTAAGACAAGGATGTCCACTCCCTTCACCTTTATTCAAATAGTACTTGAAGTTTTATTTAGAGCTGTCAAACAAGAGAAAGAAATAAAAGAATTGCAGATAAAAAAGGAAAAGTCAAAGCATCCTTATGTGTGGATGATAGGATGCTATACAAGGAGACCATAAAGACTCCACAAAAAAATTCTTAGTGACAAATAATTTCAATAAAATGTCAGGTTATAAAATTAAGAAACAAAAAATCACTAGACTTTCTATACACTAATAACAAACGTGCTGGGGAAGAAATCATGGTAATGAGCCCAATCATAGTGGCTTAAAAAATAATAAAATAAGACCTTTGAATAAATTAGCCTAGGAAATGAAAGACTTTTATAATGGGGACTTCAAAATGCTAAAGAAAGAGACTGAGAAACACACTACAAAATGGAAATACCTTCAATGCTTATGGAGTAGAAAATGAATATTATAGAGATGACCACCTTACATAAAACAATGTAGAGATGCCATCTTATATCAATGTAGAGATGGCTAATTTATATTAAACAGTGTAGAGATGGTCAACTTACACAATGTAAAGGTTAGTAAAGTATCCATCAAACACCAATACCATTCTTCACAGAAACCGTCTTAAATTTTATGTCAGAACAATATATATAATTACCCAAAGTAATCGTGAGCCAAACATGCTTCTGGAAGTGTCACTCTACCTGATTTCAAGTTATACTACATAATTATAATAAAACAGCACTGACACAGAAACATATAGATCAATGGAATAGAATGATCCATACAACTACATAATTTCTGAAATAGATGTCGAGAATATACTTTGGAGAAAAGACAGTCTTTTCAGATAGAGCTCCTGAACTGGATATCCTGTAAAAGATGAAACTGCCAGCAAATACCGTAGTCTGTCTATCTATCTATCCATCCATCTATTCATTCACCATATATCCAGATCACAGTCCCACTCCCATCCCCACCCTAACAAACCTGTCCCTTCCTTACCTCCTTCTCTTCTCTTCAGAGAAGAAGAAGCCCCCATGGGTACCAACCTATGCTAACACATCAAGTTGCAGCAGGACTAAGCACATTGTGGCACGACTTGATAATACTGAGTTTTACAAATGAGGAAACAGACTTGGGAATGAAATGTATTATATAAAGCCATTGCTAATAGTTTTGAGGTCCAGGAGTTGGATTTAGATATTTTGTCTCTGAAGCCGTTATTCACAATAATTTACTGCTATTAAATAAATTCTGGATGCACATCGTTTCTATTGGGCATGTTGCTGTCATTGGCCCCTTTTTACTTTGCCTCACAGGCACTAATGCTCAGTTCCTTAATGACATTTCTTTTCTCTTCCTCTTTGGTAGGTTCTTGGCATTGCCATGCAGAAAGGCTAGATTTGGCCTCTGTCAACGAAGTATAATCCTGAACAATTTAAATAGCTATATAGATATCTTACTGTTTATATTCTAAAATAACTGTAGATTGCAAGTTTGGTTAATATTAGAGATAATAAATTATATTTTAAGATTTAATAATTAATGAAAAAAAGGATTTCCCCTCCGTCCTATTACTCCTTGCAATTCTAAAAATACTGTGTGTAAATTTGCAATAAAAATTGAAATATAAAAAATGGAACTGCCATTATCTCTCACCTTGCACAAAAGTCAGCTCCAAGTGGATCAAAGATCTTATTTCAAGACCCAAATCTCCAACTGTTAGAAGGAAATAGGGAAAACACTTCACAACCTAGCAGAGTAAGGGCTTCTCACATAAAATCCCAGTTGCTCAGGAAATTCATTAAAAGAAGCTGACAAACAGTACCTCATGAAGTTTAAAAACTTTTGCACAGCAATGAATGGTGAAGGGAAGAGATAGCCGGATATGGGAGAGAACTCTTTGCCAGCCAAGCCTCTGACACAGGACTAGTGTCTAGAATATACAAAAGGCAAAAAATGGGAAACACGACATTAAACAACCCAGTCAATAAATGAGATAATGAACCCATAAAACGTAGATGATTAATAAAGACATAAACAAACGAACTGTGACCTCACTAGTCATCAGAGAAATGAACATTAAAACTGAATTGATGGAACTGGAAAGAGGCTCAGCGGTTAAGATCCCTAATTGCTCTTCCAGAGGTCACAGGTTGGATTCCCAGCAACCACATGGTGCCCCTCAATTGTCTACAACTCCAGTTCCAGGTTGTCCGACACCCTCTTCTGTCCTCTGTAGGGCTCTAGGCACATTCCCCTGCCAGAATGGCAATCATAAGGAAAAAAATAACAATAAATGCTGGTGTGGATTTATAGACTGCTGATGTGAACATAAACTTCTCAGGCTCTATGGACATAAGTCTGGAGGCTCCTCACAAAAATGAAAGCTAGATCTAACTTATGATACAGCAGAACTGCTCATGGCAGGGCACATCCCAGAGACACTTGCATCTCAGTGTTTATTGTGGCACCCTTAACAACAACTAAGTTATGGAAACAACCTAGGTGTCCATCAACACAGAAGTGAATAAAGAAGATGTCCTCAAATATACAATGGGATTTTCTCAGTTTTTTAGAGAACAAAATTACAATGTTTTCAGGGACACAGATGTAATCGGAGATAATATTAAGTAAGCTAAGCTAGTCTTAGGAAGTCAAATATTACATTTTTCTCTCATATGTAGTTTCAAGATTTCTTGTAGACTAAAATCATGTACATATTTTCAACATTAAAGAGGAAGGAAGCCTATCTAGGAAGGATGAGGACGAGAAGAAGGAACGTTCCTGAGCAGAGGAACGGCCCAGTGGAGGGTAAGGGGGAGATATACTTTCATGAGAATGCCCTTACCTAATACAATACCAGACAGCTAGTATTTAATGAAAATATTTAATTACAGCTTCTTCGTAAACCCCATCAAATACTGTGCACAAGCTCCACATGATATACACTATGATACTATAACTGCTGTGGTTTTACAGTCAGAAAAGATGGCACAAAATCTAGCACCATTCATGTACCAGCTTCTAACTCAGGAAAGGGTTCAAGGTGCACTGTCATTTTAAAAGAAGAAAACTATTATCACGAAGATGCAGGACCTTAGGATTCACCACACTATTTTTTTTAATTAGGTATTTTCCTCATTTACATTTCCAATGCTATCCCAAAAGTCCCCCATACACTCCCCCCTAATCCCCTGCCCACCCACTCCTACTTTTTGGCCCTGAATTTCCCCTGTACTGGGGCATATAGAGTTTACAAGTCCAATGGGCCTCTATTTCCACTGATGGCCAACTAGGCCATCTTTTGATACATATGCAGCTAGAGTCAAGAGCTCCAGGGTACTGGTTAGTTCATAATGTTGTTCCACCTATAGGGTTGCAGATCCCTTTAGCTCCTTGGGTACTCTCTCTAGCTCCTCCATTGGGGGCCCTGTGATCCATCCAATAGCTGACTGTGAGCATCCACTTATGTGTTTGCTAGGCCCTGGCATAGTCTCACAAGAGACAGCTATATCAGGGTCCTTTCAGCAAAATCTTGCTAGTTTATGCAATGGTATCAGCGTTTGAAGGCTGATTATGGGATGGATCCCTGGATATGGCAGTCTCTAGATGGTCCATCCTTTTGTCTCAGCTCCAAACTTTGTCTCTGTAACTCCTTCCATGGGTGTTTTGTTCCCAATTCTAAGAAGGGGCAAAGTGTCCCCACTTTGGTCTTTGTTCCTCTTGAGTTTCATGTGTTTTGCAAATTGTAACTTATATCTTGGGCATTCTAAGTTTCTGGGCTAATATCCACTTATCAGTGAGTACATATCATTTGAGTTCTTTTGTGATTGGGTTACCTCACTCAGGATAATGCCCTCCAGGTACAACCATTTGCATAGGAATTTCATAAATTCATTCTTTTTAATAGCTGAGTAGTACACCATTGTGTAAATGTACTACATTTTTTGTATCCATTCCTCTGTTGAGGGGCATCTGGGTTATTTCCAGCTTCTGGCTATTATAAATAAGGCTGCTATGAACATAGTGGAGCATGTTTCTTTGTTAATAGTTGGAACATCTTCTGGATATATGCCCAGGAGAGGTATTGCGGGATCCTCCTGTAGTACCAAGTCCAATTTTCTGAGGAACCGCCAGACTGATTTCCAAAGTGGTTGTACAAGCTTGCAATCACACCAACAATGGAGGAGTGTTCCTTTTTCTCCACATCCTCACCAGCATCTGCTGTCACCTGAATTTTTGATCTTAGCCATTCTGACTGGTGTGAGATGAAATCTCAGGGTTGTTTTGATTTGCATTTCCCTGATGATTAAGGATGCTGAACATTTTTTCAGGTGTTTCTCAGCCATTCGGTATTCCTCAGGTGAGAAGTCTTTGTTTAGCTCTGAGCCCCATTTTTTAATCGGGGTTATTTGATTTTCTGGAGTCCACCTTCTTGAGGTCTTTATATATATTGGATATTAGTCCTCTATCTGATTTAGGATAGGTAAAGATCCTTTCCCAATCTGTTGATGGCCTTTTTGTCTTATTGACGGTGTCTTTTGCCTTACAGAAACTTTGCAGTTTCATGAGGTCCCATTTGTCAATTGTCAATCTTACAGCACAAGCCATTGCTGTTCTATTCAGGAATTTTTCCCCTGTGCCAATATCTTTGAGGCTTTTCCCCACTTTTTCCTCTTTAAGTTTCAGTGTCTCTGGTTTTATGTGGAGCTCCTTGATCCACTTAGATTTGACCTTAGTACAAGGAGATAGGAATGGACCAATTCGCATTCTTCTACATGATAACCACCAGTTGTGCCAGCACCATTTGTTGAAAATGCTGTCTTTCTTCCACTGGATGGTTTTAGTTCCCTTGTCAAAGATCAAGTGACCATAGGTGTGTGGGTTAATTTCTGGGTCTCCAATTCTATTCCATTTGTCTACTTGTCTATCGCTATACCAGTACCATGCAGTTTTTATCACAATTGCTCTGTAGTAAAGCTTTAGGTCAGGCATGGTGATTCCACCAGAGGATTTTTTTTATCCTTGAGAAGAGTTTTTGCTATCCTAGGTTTTTTGTTATTCCAGATGAATTTGCAGATTGGTCTTTCTAATTCGTTGAAGAATTGAGTTGGAGTTTTGATGGGGATTGCATTGAATCTGTAGATTGCTTAAACTAAAATAATAGGAAGCAACAATTATTTTTCCTTAATATCTCTTAATATCAATGGACTCAATCCCCCAATAAAAAGACATAGACTAACAGACTGGCTACACAAACAGGACCCAACATTCTACTGCTTACAGGAAACCCATCTCAGAGAAAAAGACAGACACTACTTCAGAGTGAAAGGCTGGAAAACAATTTTCCAAGCAAATGGTCTGAAGAAACAAGCTGGAATAGCCATTTTAATATCGAATAAAGTCGACTTCCAACCCAAAGTTATCAAAAAAGACAAGGAGGGACACTTCATACTGATCAAAGGTAAAAATCCTCCAAGAGGAACTCTCAATTCTGAATATCTATGCTCCAAATGCAAGGGCAGCCACATTCATTAAAAAAACTTTAGTAAAGCTCAAAGCACATATTGCACCTCACACAATAATAGTGGGAGACTTCAACACACCACTTTCATCAATGGACAGATCGTGGAAACAGAAACTAAACAGGGACACAGTGAAACTAACAGAAGTGATGAAACAAATGGACTTAACAGATATCTACAGAACATTTTATCCTAAAACAAAAGGATATACCTTCTTCTCCGCACCTCATGGTACCTTCTCCAAGATTGACGATATATTTGGTCACAAAACAGGCCTCAAAAGATACAAAAATATTGAAATCATCCCATGCAACCTATCAGACCACCATGGACTAAGGCTGATCTTTAATAACAACATAAATAATGGAAAGCCAACATTCACATGGAAAATGAACAACACTCTTATCAATGATACCTTGGTCAAGGAAGGAATAAAGAAAGAAATTAAAGACTTTTTAGAGTTTAATGAAAATGAAGCCACAACATACCCAAACTTATGGGACACTATGAAAGCATTTCTAAGAGGGAAACTCATAGCACTGAGTGCCTCCAAAAAGAAACTAGAGAGAGCACACACTAGCAGCTTGACAACACACCTAAAAGCTCTAGAAAAAAAAGGAAGCAAATTCACCCAAGAGGAGTAGATGGCAGGAAACAGGAAATAATCAAATTCATGGGCAAAATCAACCAAGTGGAAACAAGAAGAACAATTCAAAGAATCAACCAAATGAGGAGCTGGTTCTTTGAGAAAATCAACAAGATAGATAAATCCTTAGCCAGACTCACTAGAGGGCACAGGGACAGCATCCTAATTGACAAAATCAGAAATGAAAAGGGAGACATAACAACAGATCCTGAAGGAATCCAAAACACCATCAGATCCTTCTACAAAAGGCTATACTCAACAAAACTGGAAAACCTGGACGAAATGGACAAATTTCTAGACAGATACCAGGTACCAAAGTTAAACCAGGATCAAGTTAATGATCTAAACAATCCCATATCCCCTAAAGAAATAGAAGCAGTCATTAATAGTCTCCCAACCAAAAAAAGCCCAGGACCAGATGGGTTTAGTGCAGAGTACTATCAGACCTTCAAAGAAGATCTAATTCCTGTTCTGCACAAACTATTCCACAAAATAGAAGTAGAAGGTACTCTACCCAACTCATTCTATGAAGCCACAATTACTCTGGTACCTAAACCACATAAAGACCCAACAAAGGTAGAGAACTTCAGACCTATTTCCCTTATGAATATTGATGCAAAAATACTCAAAAAATTTCTCGCTATCCGAATCCAAGAACACATTAAAACAATCATCCATCCTGACCAAGTAGGTTTTATTCCAGGGATGCAGGGATGGTTTAATATACAGAAATCCATCAATGTAATCCATTATATAAACAAACTCAAAGACAAAAACCACATGATCATCTCGTTAGATGCGGAGAAAGCATTTGACAAAATCCAACACCCATTCATGATAAAAGTCTTGGAAAGATCAGGAATTCAAGGCCCATACCTAAACATGATAAAAGCAATCTACAGCAAACCAGTAGCCAACATCAAAGTAAATGGTGGGAAGCTGGAAGCAATCCCACAAAAATCAGGGACTAGACAAGGCTGCCCACTTTCTCCCTACCTATTCAGCATTGTACTTGAAGTCCTAGCCAGAGCAATTCGACAACAAAAGGAGATCAAGAGGATACAAATTGGAAAAGAAGAAGTCAAAATATCACTTTTTGCAGATGATATGATAGTATATATAAGTGACCCTAAAAATTCCACCAGAGAACTCCTAAACCTGATAAACAGCTTCGGTGAAGTAGCTGGATATGAAATTAACTCAAATAAGTCAATGGCCTTTCTCTGCACAAAGAACAAACAGGCTGAGAAAGAAATTAGGGAAACAACACCCTTCTCAATAGTCACAAATAATATAAAATACCTTGGTATGACTCTAACTAAGAAAGTGAAAGATCTGTGTGATAAGAACTTCAAGTTCCTGAAGAAAGAAATTAAAGAAGATCTCAGAAGATGGAAAGGTCTCCCATGCTCATGGATTGGCAGGATCAACATTGTAAAAATGGCTATCTTGTCACCACACTATTCTTAGTTGTTTAGAAATTGTGTGCACAGAGTCCCGGGGGGAATTTTTAAGGAAACAACAGCTGCTGTTCTGTAATATCTGTCCGGGAAGGCCCTTAGCTAGCCATCTTGTAATAGAAATATAAATAACTGAATATCCTTAAAGACACAAAACAAAATGTTCAGGAAAATGATGACGTCCCTGGGTGGTTGGAAATCTAGACAAGTGTGTGATTAGTAGAGTGAGGGGGGTTTCAAAGCCTCTAAGTTATAACCTCCCCGGATGCTATTTCGTCTTCCGTGAGACTTAGTTCACACTCAGCTTCACTCTCCAGGCTGCTAGGAGAATTGGATGACGTGATGTGAGCAAGCACTTTGCAAATTGTACAGTGAGAATAAACATGAGTTCCCCCGACTGTGCATCTTTGTCAGATGTTCACCTCAGGTCAACGTGTGGGGTAAAGCACCACAAGGCCCCATGGAGCCTAGCAAGTGAGAAGGGACTGTGCCTTTCGGGTCCACCAAACCTGAATAGTAAAACAGGCTCGCCCACGCTGTGGCTGTGTGACTCCAGGAGTTATTTAGCCTCCTGTAGCCACAGGTTCTTTGGAGAACAGAGATAATTACACTCCTTCCATTTGCCAAGAGGATTTGGTAATTGTGAGCAGAGGGGGAAAGCCTCCCTCATGGCACACCACCCCATACATAGAATTATCCTAATAAATAGTGTCGGTTCCTGTAATTCATAATGCTACGAACAGCACCCCAGCTTCAAGCAGCCATTTAGTGCTGCAGATGCAAGCCTCTGACAATTTCCCGGAGAACTGGCCAAGCTCCTTCCAGCATTAGGTGATTTCATTACTTAGAGATCCATTTCCAGACTAGTGATAGAGGGCAGATCTGGAATATGACAGCATGTGGCATGTGACAATTAGGCATACAAAGGGCTCGAGGGTTGAAAGGACCTCAGGTGGCAGAGCTTCTGAAGAGACAAGGTGACCTCATCGCTCCACCACTCTCCAGAGGTGAGCCCTGAGCTTTCCCACACTTCTTGGACAAATGAAGGAATAATGGAGTGTCAGAGAGTTCTATGAATTACCTTCTATGAATATAGCTTAGAAACAGACCTCACTAGTATGAACTAGTGATGGAGCGAGGGAGTAGCTGTCCCAACTCTCAGCCAAGACCTCTTTCCCCAGGAGAGGATTCAGCCTTACCCTCCCAGGGCAAATAGAGCAACACTGCCTCTTTAGGAACAGATCTCAAATGTTCATTCTCATGGCATCCCTGGCCAGTGTTTTGCATCTGTTTTTTTTTTCAAGGAAAAAATACTTGCAAATGGAATTTCTAAGCCACCTCATTTTTAAAATTCAATGTTTAAACCAAAGACCAACCTCCAAGAACATCTTCATATGACCAGGACATTTCTCTGTGTGGTGGCAACCTTCAGTCAATCATCTCTTTCTGGCTCCCTCCTTGTGCTGGTGGTGCCTATAGCAAGGTACCATGATAAGCATGGAGGATCTGGGATGGAGAGAAAATGAGATCACTGATAATTCATACTGGTCACTTCGTAGTCTAAAGGTTCCCCTCTTTGCAAAATGTCTTGAACACAGTACCTACTTCAAGAGATGTTAGACATGAAGGTCTTAATAATATCCTTGTCAGAGGAAGCATTTAATCAATCTCTAAATTTCAATGTTTCGTCACATTTTATAGATTGGCATATCTGTCTCTTCCACTGAAATTTTATCTTGTTTCAGTTACTAGAACTTTGGATGGTGTTAATTTAGTATGGAGAAGATATCTGAGTTTTCAGAAGTGATGAAGGAAAACAAGAGGGGGGTGGCTATGAGCTATGGTTCAGTTTCATCCAGAGAAACTGAAGACCTGGGCTCATGTCCCAGTTGTCCCTTGGACTAGCTATACAATTGTAACCTCTGTGGATTTCTCAGTCTGTAGAATATATATTTTTTAAATCAGGCTTGCAAGAACTCACTTCAGAGCACTGCTGTCTGGATGATTTGAGATAACACAAGCATATACATTTGAGAAATTTGTCAAATTATCACATCATGACTTGTTTTACCTAATAGGTACTTTGTCACTCTTGACTGTCCATCCATGGAGGATAAGGCCCTTTGTCTGGTGCTCAGAGGCAGCCTTTGATTTTATTATGCTTTCAGTGTGTCGAGGATACACCACAGTGTCTGCCTGAAGCCATCACCAATGGCTTGAGAGAAGATCCAGAAAAGGCCATTGACCCCAGTGGCCTCCACAATGAGTGGCAGCTGCAGCAGCAGCCACTGCCTCAGAAGCCAGTCCCTAAGATCAGGTATGGGTAGCACCTGTTCCCACTCGCCTGCTGATGTCCTTGTCAAACATCAACAGTATTCAGTCATCATTTCTCTCCAACATACTCAAAAGCAACAAATAACATTGACCATGAAAAAAATATAGGGCCATGGCATGAGAGGGTGTAGCGAAAGGCCTAAGGCTAGTGGGTTAGGGAGTGAGGAGTGGTTACTGGCAGCTGGCTGCACACTCTGAGATTTGTGTGGGTAGCATGTGTTCCAACTTTGCGCTTCACTGTTGTACCCAGAGCCCCTAGGAGCTTTGCATGTGGAGCTCTGCACTGCAGAGCTTCTTAGACTGTGGTACCTATGGAGTTTTTCATTTGAGGAAGGTCTCACACTCGGAACGCCCTGCTTTCCCTGTCTCCAGTCTCTAGCCTGCTCTGCTTGAAATAATGGTTGAAGGGGTGTAGAAATGTACCCTTCACTGTGGGGGTTAGGGTTCCTCAGAATGCCCAGAAGGTGTTGTTCCTTTTCTGTCACTGGAGTAGCATGACACAATGAGGGTGAATTAAAGCATCTCACACCAAGGTTTCAGCAAAGCCGTGCTCTTTCCTAGAGAGTCTGAGTGAACACTTAGGTTCTCGTGTTCGCATCTTCTAGAGAATGCACACACTCTAGCTCCTAGTTATTTCCTATCCCCAGAGCCAGCAAATCAAACCTTTCTCAAATCATATCACTGAGATCCCAACTCTTGTAATACTCCTGTCTCCTTCCTCACTCTAGAGAGAGCTGTGACTGCATTGGTCCACCTAGGTCATCTCCCAGTGATCTCCTTGCTTAAACTAAGGTTGGTGCAGGCACAGCAGAGACTCTGTTGTCTTTCCTCCTTTGCCTATGGCTTTGCATCTAACAGGTTTTAGGGGAGAGAAACTGCAAACTCAAGCTCAGTATGCCCAAATCTTTGGGAGGCCACAGCCCTGCTTCCCCCAGGCAGGACAGTAACCTCAGGCACTCAAACCACCTGAAGCAGTCAGCCACCTGCTTTTACAGCCAGTTTTACAGGACACAGCCACACATTTGTGCGTTACTTGTGGGCCTTCCACACTAACACCGCAGCTGACAATTTGCAACAGATCAACAGCTACCCCAAAAGCCTAAAAACGAAGGTTCCCCAAACCTCTCCTTTGTGGCACCCTATACACCTCTGGTTCTGACTTTAACTGTTTACAACAACATCACACCATAGAAGTGACTTCTTCGTGTTTGCTTTAGTTCA
Organism: Mus caroli; assembly: GCF_978045245.1. NCBI lineage: Eukaryota > Metazoa > Chordata > Mammalia > Rodentia > Muridae > Mus > Mus caroli. The sequence goes on along the minus strand of NW_028227261.1, from coordinate 53,044,431 downwards.
CAACTTCCTGATCCCCACCTTTGTAAATCCCAGCAGAATTCTGCCTCCCTCTCCAGCTATTCTACACCATCTTCAGTTGCCCCGAGACTATTCAACCCTTGCAGCAACCCTTAGCACCACTGAGTGTCCATATCTAGTCCTGGTCACACATACTACCAATGTGCGTCCTCCTCCAGAAAACGTCCCTCAACCATTCCACTTAAGGAAAGCCATCAGTCCCTCTGAAAGAGTCTCTAGGGACTACAAATACCTCAGAGGTAGTAACTGCCATGTTTACTTTTGGTATATGCAAGCCTCTATAGAGAAACTGGTTTCTTCTGTTCTGTAGACAGAATGGTTGTACTTTTGGCGGATGTTAGGTCTCTTCTCTGGGTCTGGGTATTACCATCTGGGAAGCAAAGTGTTGGATAAAATATGGCTGTCCTCTAAGGGTCATTTGGTTTTACTAGTCTTTTGCACCAGGGAGGACTGGTGCGGTTGCTTATGGATTCAGAGAAGAGAGGAACCTCCCACATTAAGTGTGTGCCCTGAAGAGTTGGAAATCACCACAGTTTTATCACTCCTAGGTTTGCTCTCAGTGTGCAGCCACAGGAGACTGATGAAATGCAGAGAGAGCAAGAGATGCTGAGATCATCTGTAAATACTTGTTGCTGACGTTTCTCCAGGAGCCAATCAGAAGGCAGTGAATGTGTCCGGACGTGCAGGACTCCTCTGTGGCAATCCATGCCTGAGTTCGGTCCATTCCCTGAAGACTCACCCTCAACCCTGTGGTTACATGGGAATCAGGCCATGTCACGTTGTCCGGGCATCTTTCCACTGGTCACTCACCTCCCTTTCATCTCTTGTGTTCCCCATCTCTTATAAAGATCTTTTTTACCCCTTCCAAACGTGGCTTTGATCATAACTGTTTTCCTTTTCCCTGGAATCAGCACCTCTACTACCCGCCTGCCTCTCACCCTGGGCCTCTGCAGGAGGGTCTCATAGAACTGCTAAAACCTGCTACTTCCCAGTGAGAGCCCCTTAAATATGCTCACTGTTCTGATTGCCCCGGCTTTCCTCCCCACACCTCCCTTTATCCAGGAGCATGAAGTCCCGGCACCAAATCCAGTCAGCTCGGCTCATTTCAGAATCTGACCCTGCCCTGTTTTTCTTCAACACTAAGTCCTGTGTGCAATCTGTCTGCTCCCTGCATTTTCATTTCATGTGCGCCCTGCCCTTCTGCCTGTGGGTACCTCTACCTGGCTTGTTATTATGCCCTGACTATTTATGTTCTGTGCTCCTTTCTGTGCCCCTCCCAGGCCACATAATCCTTGAGGGCAGCCAGGACAGAGTCCTTTGCCCACTAAAGCATTTGCTCTCCCCATTGTAATCCACTGTGAGGTCCTTATACTCAGGTCGTCCTTTCCTGTCCCATTCACCATTTCTTGTCCACCTACCTGTCATTCATAAAATAATAACAATAAATCTACCTTCCCATATTGTTTTACAAATTTTTTTCATTGAGGATAAACCTCAGCTGATGGTTATATATAAATGTCACCTTTTTTATAGTACCTCAGTCTTTGGCGCATAGGCTTTTAACATTTAGAATTAGAGGAAGCCACAAATGGATTCATTACCAGTAGACATAGACATTGATTTTGCACATAAATCTGGAAAAATCCTATATTCAGCTCTACAAATTACATTATGTTAATGCATCTCCTTGCATCTATCTGTACATGAGGAAAGCGTTCATTAAGTGCCTGCTACTTAGTAGACACTCCTCAAGGCCCTAGCAATTTCAGTGGCCTTTCTTACAGATGATGAGTCATTGAATCATCTCCAGCTCAAATCCATATTTCCTCCCCAAGGAAAGGTGCAGTATGGGAGTCATGAGAGTCACAGTGTAAGAAGAGGGCTGGGCTGGGCTGGGCTGCCTCCATCTCATCCTTCTGTGATCTTCTGGGCTATGAGGTATCAGCTAGGGCTGATGTTTGGCTGACTGGCCAAGCTAAGCAGTTCCTAACCCACACTACAACTACTTACAGATCGTTCAGAGTGCAGCCACAACTCATTCAGTCAAGAAATCCAGCCAAGGAAGAAACTGAATTCAGTAAAAGTTTGCAAGAATGAAGCTGTAACTCAGAAAAGCTGACTCAACCTCAAAATGTCCACTGTTTCTGTGGGGTGTGTAACACTGGAGTATGAGCTATTTAAAAAATGATTAGCATTCTAAGTTTACTGCTATGTCAAACAACTCAATTTGTTCCTCATTCAAGGGAGCCTTTTAAATCAGATAATGTGGCAGTGTTTGACAAGTGCCAGAAGAAACACCGTGAAAAAAAATAATAAATGACTAACACTGGCCAATGAGAAAAAAACTACATTTAAACAATTTAGCATTACATTATTTAGATTTTTCTGTTTTAAGGGCTGTTTTAAAACAGTGTTCCGTTGCAAAATGTGTGAAACTGACCAAAAAATAAAAAAATAAAAAAAAAATAAAAGGCCAAAATGGCAGAAGTGGCCTGCCAAAATCCAAAATACCCACTAAGTCCTTGTCCATCTGTCTGTCTGTGTTCCGGGGAGATTGATTTAAGCCCGTATTTTCTACCTAGCCTGCACATTTACATTGGCTAGGTTTTACTGGTAAATATTGGTTTAAAGCAAACACTGAAATCTTTAATCACATTGGAACAGACCTGGCATTATTCTGCAGCAGACCCTGCATTAGAACGGAGGAACCAGAGAAGGAGCAGGCACAGCTGACAGCCACAGACTCTAAGAGTCAACTGGGAAAACCAGAATGAAATTTCTTTGGAGGGAGAAAGGCCAGGAAAACCACTGCTGAGATACAAAATTTTGTTTTTCTTAAAGTCTGGAGCTGTGTTCAGTGAAGTGACGTTGCTTACGGTCCAGGAGAACTCAGGGCAGGAACGGAAGGAAGCACTGCTAAATAAGGAGAAGGTAGCCCAAGGAGAGTCAGCTAGCTGTGACATAGCCAGCGTTGGCTTCCTCTGACTCTCAAACTATTCTTGTTTGCTATTGTGACAAGTTGGGTTGCCATGAGACCTAGGCCCTAATTGTACATCTCCTTGCAAGTTCTGAATTTGTCACAAAGTAACTGTTTGTCTATGCACAGAGGCTGTGAAAGGCATGCTGGTAGCCTTTCCCCAATACACAGTCATACAAAACTCCCGTTTGTGCTTGGCTTGTCCTGTCCACATTCGCATCTGGGAGTTCTACATGCTCATCTAGAATACCATTCCCCACCCCCACCCCTCCACCCCCCCTAAACACCTTGAGAGTCCAAATTTCCTGCTGGGTGTTCCTTCTTTGCATCTACCACCTCAGCCCCACCTCCACCCCCCACATAGACACAAATCCTAGGTGCTTAGATGTTAGCTGAGGAAGTCTTCAAGAGGACCGACTGTTTTATCTCTAAAATCTATGATTACCTCTGCCTAATGGAAACATTACACACCCCGTGCTGGGGTGGATGATGGGATCTGAGGGCAGGGATGTGGTGGAGATGAATAGCCAGCTCTTACTGAAACTACTTGACACAAAGAGTGGGGGTTTTGGTTGATTGGTTGGCTTGGCTTATCTGAGACAGGGTCTCCCTATGTATTGTTAACTGGTCTGGGTCTTGTTGTGTAGATCAGACTGGAATTAACTCACATAGATCTACCTGCCTCTGCCACTTTGGTGCTGGGACTGAAGGTGTGTGCCAACATGCCCAGTTTCTTTTCTGTTGTTAAAAAATAGAATTAAATTTCATTAGCCGCACCCCCCCCCCAAGAAAACTGCCAGAAAAATGGTGTCTAGAATGGTCAGCTCAGATGAGATTCTTAGCCCCAAGCTTGGGCTCAGATGAGAGTCTTACAGTAATTTTGAAAACACAGAAGCCAGTCTGAGAGAAGAGTCACTCACTGGAATTTAGCCTCAGAATGACCCCAAAGGGGCTGTCATGCAATTCATAAACTGGTACAGTGCTAAGCACCAGCTCTGGATTCAGGCTGGCCTAGAAAGTGGATTCCAGCCTGTGCTTACTGAACAAACGCTGTCTCCTTTCTGAGCTACAGTTTGTTTGTTCAGTATGAAAGATGGATAATTGCTATTTACTCGGGTTGTCACAGATATTAGATGAGTTGATATGTACAATTTCTCAAGCGTTGCTTGACTTGCGATAGGAAAAACAAGATCTTGGGATTTGCCCAGCACGGGGCCATGAGTACCTCCATGATTCCTCTGGGGCAGTCGTAGGGAGGTGAAAGTCCAGCTCTGCTCTGTCTGGGACCTTGAGAAAGTTGCTGAATTTCCCTGTCTATAAAATAAAACTATCTGTTACATAGGTCAATGGTAATATCTAGCTCATCAAATTATGATAAATTGGCTAGTGGATATAAAGTGTCTAGGAACTGACTGACTGTTGTTAGCTACAATCTTTACTGTTATTAGCACTACTTTGAAAGCATTTATGGTGGGATGAATGTAGGCCTTGGAGTATTCTGGTTTTAGCTACAGTCTTAGGCTCTGGAATAGTATGGCCCAATAGATATATAATGAAGGCCCCCCCCCCCAGGTAATTTAAAATTCCCTAGCAAACTCACGAAAGAATCAAGTACCTGTTTGTTAAAGATTTATTTTAACTTTATGTATATGAGTGTTTTCCTGGATGTCTGTTTGTGTATCATGAGGTCAAAGTGGGGTTTTAGGTCTCCTGGAGTTGAAGTTACAGATTGTGAGACACCTTGTGGGTGCTAGAAACATAGGCCAGGTATTCTGCAAGAATGTCAAGTGTTCTTAAGCACTGAGCCATCTCTCAAGCTTTCAGAAACAATTAATTTTAATAACACATTTAACTTGGCATATCTAAAATACTATTGTTTCACCCTGTGATGAAGTATAAGCAGCTACAGTCTTTAATTGTTTTTGTAAAAAATGAAATGTTATGTCTGCAGCACATCTTATATCAGACTGGCCACACTTTAGTAACCCAGTAGCTACCCATGGCTGCTAGCTCATACTGGATGGCACAGGAATCCCAGATTCTAAACAGTATGAGAACATTTCTCCCCTTTGCAGTACATGGATGGACAAATGCAAAGCCATTCTCAGGTGACCTGCCTAAAGTCACCCAAGATAGCTCTGTGTACAGACTCTTGCCTAGAGCCAGATGAAAGATTTTAGTCAATAATGCTTTGTGAGATCAGAGAACTACGAGTTTCCTCTCCATTAACCACCTTTGAACTCAACAAGGCACATCCGGCTTCTTCTATCTATTGTCCCTTGATATTTCTTTTCTTCTAAAAATAAAGTCTGGGGCCTGGAGAGATGGCTCAGGGGTAAGAACATGTACTGTTAGGTGTGCAGTTTGGTTCCCAGCACCCATAATGGGAGGCTCACAAACACTTGTAACCCCAGCTCCATGGTATCACATACCCTCTTCTGCACTCTAAAGTGCACACAAGTGTGTAAATACACACACACACACACTCACACACAAGAATAAAATAAATCTTTTTAAAAACAAAAATAAAGCTAAAATTAAGATATAAATAACCTTCACACTCCATATTGAACACCCTAATATCGGGCTATGGTATTTCTTAAGCACCTGTCTTTTGCTTCAAACAGTAATCTCCGATAATGGTCTACCTCATATATATCCTTTGTTGTGTTGCATAACTCTTACAAGCTGCTAGAGTCAAGGCAACAATTCCTCTTCTTATCAGTGCATTACATATAGAAACCCAGAAAACTTTGGGGCCAGACAGCCTGGAATTAAGCCTCTGGGTTCGATGCTTACTGTTTATGGGATGTCTGGTAAAACACTGAAACCGTCCAAGCTTCAGTCTCTTTCTTTATGATAGAGGGACAACTCAAGCGCTCTGCTAAGGTGTGATGAGGATTAAAAAGATGACGCATGGACAGTAATCCATAACAGCAAAGCACTAGGCAGCTATAAAGTGGATTAAGAGATTTATAAAACACGTTCACACACCATTCTTTTTGTTGCACACTTTTCAATGGCTCCACATTGCCTGCCAAGTAAACGCACATCCCTTGGTCTAGCATAAAACATTCTCCTGTGCGAGCTCTGTCTGCCACTATATCACCCCCCACAGCTTTGTCCAACTCCGGACAAAGCCACATGTTGTAGTGAAGGAACGCTGGCCTCTCTGCTGCTCCGAATGGGACATGGTGGTGTGGCTCACTTCTGACACCGGACCCTTCTTCCTGTGCTCCCTCCCTTGGTTCATCATTCGGGCTTTCCAAATCCCACCCATTCTTCACCATCTTCAAATCTATCCCTCACCTTGATGTCTTGGTCCCTGAGCTCCAATTCTGCTCCTTCTGAATGTTGCTCACATCATTTGTTTTTAAATGATGATTAAAAATGCCACTTGGGATTCTAGTAACATTTGGTACATGGAAATTTACAAATAATTTACTGAACATAACTGTTTGAGAGAGTTAAAAAATCTCCAAGTGATTTAGTAGAAGTTCTATGGACAGACAGAATGCCCCCCCTCAGTTTTAACCAAGCCACTTCTAGAAACCTAGGCAAGAATGTGAAAGAAACCCAAAGCACATCACTTTTTGTACCACTGAATAAATCACTGAGGAAGAACACAGCTTATTTGTAGATTAGTTTTATTTAAAAAAAGGGGGGGGGCAAGGAGGAATTATTAATGCTGTGCCTTCAGTACTATTCATTAGCAAAGGTCCCTCTCCCTTTAGTAATGGATAGCCTAATATTTTCTTATTTGGGTCATGTCAACAAGTCCACCAATGTCCTCCTCTCTTAAGAGTTAGCATCTAGACGGATGATATGAGAAGAAACATTGGGTCAAATATAGCCAGTTGAGAACAGTAGCCAGCATGAATTGTGAGAGTTTAAAGGAAGGGACTTCAATTCAACCTAGAATGCTTAGAAAATCGTGAAGAGATGGCTTCATGCCAAATCTCAAAAGATGACTATGCACTGGCCAGGTGGACAAGGGTGGGAAAGCCACTGCAGGCCGGTGCAAAAGCTGGGGCCTAGACAACTACAATATCTCTCAGCAGTGAGGTTGGAGACATCAAGCTTGAAGAAAGAAGTCCTGCAAAGCACTTGCCTCTCTGCTCTGTCAGTTTTATGCTTACCAAGTGATCTTCTGAATATGACTTGGAGAAGAGATGACTAGGAAGATATTAAAAGCCTTTCATAAAATGATTGTTCTACCTATATTAATGCATTAGCCTCTGACTCATCATTAGATTCTTATGCTTAGAACTAGTTTTAAGTTGAAGGAACCCAGAACATTTTGATAAAAGTCATGTTTCTGGACCTGAAAATCTGCAGAGATGCTGCATTTTGAATATCAACCAAACACTGCCACACTGGAGATCAGGACGTTTGCCCTCTTAGATGTCTCAAATCCACTTATCTCTCTCCATCACCAATACTGCTCCACAGTGCTAGCCACCACCATCCCTTGCAAAGCAGCTGCAATTAAAAATTGAAGACATTTTAGTTCTACCAGTTGCTAGAACCAAATATTTAAACTGGGTATTAGACTTGTATTTCTCCCAATTTAGGAAACTGAAGCCCAAGAGCAATGTCCCAGCTAGTTTATTGTCTGGAAGAACTATTCTCTGCTTTAATATAACATCTTATAGCAACGAAGTCCTCTGCAAGGGTCAACAAAAGTGTCCTCCCCAGGGAAGCAGGAACAGAAGGCCTAGGTTCCTTCAGCCCTTTAGTGAAGTTGCCAATCCTATTCAGGAGGGCTTTACATATATAACATATCTAAGTCCTAAAGGTCCTAGCTCTCAGTTCTACTGCACGTAATTAAGATTTATCAGGTAAACAGATGCTATTTTTCTTATTGTGTAGGAGAGGAAACCAAATGGGCATACAGAGCTCAAGAAATTCCTCTAAGGTTAATTGTCAGTAAGAGAGGAGTCTAGACCATAGCTCCAAGGACCAAGTTATAAACCACTACCAATGATTAAGTTCCTTTTATTTCTCCCAATTTAGGAGGCTGAAACCCAAGATCAATGTTCCAGCTACTTTATTGTCCTTTAACTTCAGAAGTACATGTTTGTTTGTGTGTTTGTTGATTGGACAAATACAAATGTTCATTAGCAATCAAATGCCCCAGTCAGACTCACCCCAAGAGCAGATTTGTCAGTTAGGATAGTGGCTGTAAAGGGGGTGGGAAAAGAACCAAGGAGGGCAGAGCTACCAACTGGCATAGCAGGGACCTAGCTTTTCTTTCTCTGTGTGCCTCCAAGGAACTTTGAGGGTGACCCTGTGTTTATAACAGGGCTTGTAGCTTATTAAAAATAAAATCACAGACCTTCAAGGTAAAGAACTGAAGTTCACGTTCTCCATCTCCTCCCCCTACCCCTCGTTCCCCCACACCACCCCCACTCACGTCTCAATGCGTGGAGTGAACTCTGGGACAAGCCTCAGTCCTCTCATGTGCATCACGGAAACTCCACATCATCATTGTTATTCTGTCCCATGGGGTTTATTTTTCAAGGAAAAAAAATGAGGCATGCAAGAGAACGTGGCTGGTAAACTGTCAAGTTCTATACACAAAAGCTAGTTGCAATTGGAGATTTGTAACTTGGCATCTCGAGGAGTTGCTAAAGACGGCAGCATCAAAATGACCTACTTTCTACTGTTATTTCCCTTGAGGGCTGTGAAGCTCTCCATCGAATCCACCCAGGGTGAAGTCCCTGTCATAAGCAATTGCAATATTCCATATTTATAAAGACACATGAACCAGGTCCAGCCTACAGAAAGCCCACCTAGGGCTTATAAACTGTGCTTTTGGAAGAGTTGCCTTGCAGAGCATGTAAACGTTCTCTTGTGGCTGCACTTTGTTCTAAGAGTATTCTACTTAAGGTTTAAAACACATGCTTTCCTGAGATGTTGCATACCAACATGAGTACGTTTCATTAACTATTCTTCAAAATTAAATACACAGCTTTGAGCACCACAGCTTGATAGGGAAAAAAAAAAAGATGCTGTTAACTCTAAGGGACAAAATCATAAAGAAGAGCACTAAACAAATAGGACAATAGCGCCAACCTATTTAAATGACAAGCTTTATCTTCATGTGGGTGAAGCTATATTACATATTAACAAATATTTATTATACTGTGGAAAGGAACATCAAAATGAAATAAGCAAGCTCATTTTGAGGCACTTAGCATCTTTCAAGGCACCCAGACTAAGGACATCTACAAAGCTAGATGCTTGTGCATAAAATTAGGGTCATAAGCTGAATGCAAAGATCTAACAAATGTATACTTCTTCAGCACAGTGGAAAAGATGCTGATAAGACATCTACGCTCATACGCTTAGCATTAGGAGATTAGCAAGGGGGATTCTTATCATTCAACACCAAGAACAGTCTGGTTCCTGAGTAAGGTGGGACTTACTCAATGTTATAGTCAGCATGGCACCCAGCAGCAGGCCTGGCACATAGTAGGTGTTCAGTGTACTTCTGATAAATGAATGAATGAATTAGTTAATGAACAGTTTACTGCTTAATTCTCAGTATCTGATAGGCCATTGCTCTGGTATGTCGGTAGGATTTGGTGGAAAGCCAGTAAAGAGAATACCAAGAAGGCATTTTCCTGAAGTAACCCAGCACAAAGGGGCATTTGTGGCACCTCTTACCTGTGTTCCTTTCCCTGGGGCCAAACTGTTTCTCTACGTGATTTTAGCTATGAAACATGTCACTGTATCCTCAGGAAGGTAAAGACTAAAAAGAAGAAGGAAAAAAATAGAAAAAGTTCTCAAGATGCTTTTGGCATGTGTTGTTTGCTTAATCCTCACAACTCGTTGAAGCCCCCAAATAAGGTAGAAGAAAATGGAGCTGCTGTAAGGGGAGGGGATAGTCTTTTGTCTCAGAACACATGGCTTGCCAGTGGTTCAGACAGGATTCAGAGGAGGCACAGTCCATTGCCAATGAGTACAGCCTAAGTCTGAGTTACTAAGAGCATCCCAGTGTCCCGCATGAACGCACACTGCTTGCCTGACCTCACTCAGCTGTGAGAGACCTCCAGAAGCCCCAGTTCACATGCTTCCTTTTAAGAAATCCTGCTTTTGTTTTGTATTTGGGTAGGGTGGTTACGTTTGTTTTGGACTAGACTGTCTCTAAAATGGGACTTTGTTGAAAGAAAACTTACACAGAATGTCAAAAAGAAACAAATCATGAAAGAAGACATAAACTTTCCTAATATGATCAGATGCATGTAGCCAGCAAGTAGACACGCTTGATCCATTGTGACACCATAGTCCCATAAAAGAAGTCATTTCTGGTCACTGACATGGCCCCACCCCACCAAGATGATCATTATTTATCTCTTGATCCGTAGGTTCATTTATGCTCCTTGCTTTACCGCATTATGTAAATTGGATCATACTTTATTTCAGGTTTTTGGTAACTGTTTTTTTTAGCCATATATATGAAATTTGCCCTCCATGTCATATGTGGTAATTGCTCTAATTGATTTAACTATGCCAACAGTTGCCACCGTTTCATAAGAAGAAAATTCAACTATATGAAACTTACAAGGGAAACATATTTACATTTCTTTTCTCTGTGCTGTCTGTGGCAAACAGGGGGAGACTTAACAGACATGTTCCTGATAAAAATGAAGCTGGGCTAAAGCAGCATTTAGATAACATTTAATTTGGAGGGAAGTTTATATTTGAGGTATCCTGTGATGTTTTCACTTCCCAATCCTATGTATTTGTGGGGGCAGAACACTCACCTCTCTGAACTCCAACTTCCTCATTTGTATCCAGCAGAAAGTCTCCGTTGTTGGGGGAGCTTCTGTCCCCTCCTCCATGAAATCAGGAGGTAAAAAGATCACACCGAGCTTTGTACACTACAGAGCTAGATTTTAGGGAGCTGAGGTCTGCTGCCAGTCAGGTCACCAGCTGCGTTAAGTGTTGGTGTCTACTGCGTGTGTTCTGACTGGGAGGAGCTGGCTGTCAGAGACCACTCAGAGCTTTCTAATTATCCTTTCCCACCGACCCTCCTCTGAGTCATCCTACTTGACTTACCCCCTCGGTACACCTCCCCCACCACACACACATTGCTTCTGGATTAGAATGAAAAGACTGGGGAATTTAGACTATTAGTCCCAAATAATAGACAAGCTGAAAATTTATAAAAATAGGGGAAAGGGGGAAGAGCATTGGCTGAACAAAAGAAGGTTATTCAGAAATCTATACATTGTATACAGTGTGATTTTATTTAATTTATATACATTTGTATGTAAGTACCAATACATAAATGGAAAAGTTTGTACTATGATGTGAATACTGGGGGCCAACCACTGAGACCTGTATCATGTCAAGTTTTCCTCCTCTGCCATTTCCTAATTTTCTATAATGATCCTGCACCCCATCTGTAATAAGTAGGAGGTATCTGCAAAACACATATGTAATTAAAGGCATTTTTACCTGTTCTACATTCCCACCAAGTGCAGGGTAGTTCATTTGACATCACTTTCCATGTGAAGAAATTCAGTTTCACAGACCTTTGGTAATTGGCTTGAGGTCAGCCACTGCAGCAAGATGAATGTGAGCATCATACCAGGCCTTCTGAGGAAGTATTGCACAGCCTCCTTCTGCTAAGAGCTACGTTAGATGGACCAAAAAGGGAAGAGGAGACTCAGGACTGACAGCATTTAGGAAAGTAATTGTGCAATCTTAAGGAGAAAAGACCTGGTCAGATCTTACTTTAAATGCAGCATTTTCAGGCAAAAGGGTGCTTCTCTGCTCTAAGCTGAATCCTCTTTAGCATAGAGAAAATACAATCCTGCCAGGAATCTGGAAGGTACTATTTATTGTCTTTGATGATTTAACCTCTGATTTCTTCCTTGGCTCTGGCCTTAATAAAAATCAATCATACCCTCTTGTCTGTCTGTCAAGCAAAGATGTTGCAAGGATTAATGAATATTGTGGAGCTCCATTGAGAAAAGAGCTATTTGAATACAATATATTACAAGATTAGTATTAATTATAACTCCTCCCCATTCATCACATGGAATGCTTGCCGCCGTCCTATTGAAGGAAGGAAAGCTTCCTCAACCACTCTTGCAGGAACAACAAGAAAGAAGGCGGGCTTTCCCTGTGGCTTCTCTTTGAATGCTAGGCTTCATGATACCACCATTCATGCTTGCATTCCCTGTTCTTAGCCCTGCCCCTCCCCCAGACTTGCCTCTACAGTGATAGCATTACTTCCTTCAGAACCATCTTATGCACAACAGGAACAGAGGCAGCTCTCTGGAAATATAACCTGTGTAGTTTCATAGAGCCCTCTACACAGCCCATATTTGCTGCCTCAAAGCTCATACTTTTTATCTTGGAACTTGGGTTTGGCAGATGATGTTGGCTATTGGCCTGTCCCTCTAGACAGGTTCTCAAAATTTTTGTTTGTTTGGTAGGTGTTTTGGGTGTGTTTGTTTGCTTGCTTGCTTGTTCTTTGCTGTTCTGAGGATTAAATATGAAGTCATGTCATTAGGCAAGCATGCTGTTACCCCAGCCCTATTTTCTCAACCACTCTCTTCCTCTGATCCCTGGCATCTCAGAAACCATCCAACATCCTTCTTTCCCTCATCACCTATGACTATTGCTTCCCACCACTTCCAGCAGAGGCTGGGCACAGGCACAAGAAAGATCTGAGTTGAGTGAGTGTGCTGTGCAGTCTTCTGGTGGGGTATAGTTAAGGCCTGCCCTTGCTCTGGGTTGGCAAACAGAGCCAGTGTCTCCATATGACAACCTTGTTTATCATTGCTCTAGTAGGCTTCCTATTGCTATAATAAAGGCTGTGAACAAGAGCCACTTGGAGAGGTAAGGGTTTATTTGGCTTCAAGTGATCACAGTCCATCACTGAGGGACTCCAAGACAGGAACTCAAGCATGGCAGGAACCTGGCTGCACCTCAAACAGAGCATGATGAAATCTAGTGACTACCTTGCTCCCCATGGCTCTCTCAGCTTTCTTTTTATACAGCCTAGGACCACCTAACACAACTGGGTGGGACCTGCAACATCAATCATTAATCAAGAAAATGCCCACACAGACTTGCCCACCGGCAAGCTGATGGATGCGTTTGCTCAGTGAAGACTCCATCTTTCCAAAAGAGGAGTTGGTGTCAACCAGCATGACCTCTGACCTCAGTACCTAACGGGTGCCAAGGAAGGGATAGCAGTACCCTTAGGACTCTATCTGTACACCAGAGAGTTCCGTGCTATGGGAAAATGCTTGCCTTGTCTTTCGCAGTCAGCCATAACACAAGCACCTGCTGTAAGAACGGTTCTGCATAGCTGGTGAGCTGCGTGCACATCTTCAGTCATAGGAAACATCACCTCAAGTCTCTTGAAGGGTCTGTCCTCCCCATCTGGTATTTCTACGCCCCATAAGAACATGTCATTAAGTGACACTCACCAAGCCATTTGCTAATTGAGTCAAAGGCATCAAAATAATGTAAGATGTTAGCAAGGAGGAAAGTAAGAGGCAAGAACGTAGGCACGCTAGGATCTTTAAAACTTTTCTGTGCGTCTAAAAGTATTTTGAAATAACAACTTCAGGGTAGGGGAAGGACAGAGAATGCAGAAGGAAGGAGAACACCATGCTCTACCCTTTGGCTGTTTTTGTTTTTTTGTTGTTTTTTTTTTTTTTCCCCAGAAGCCTGATACTTCCGTTTTGCCCCAGGCCCTGCAAAATGTGTTACATATCTTTGCTGAAAAACCTCCCGCTTAAAGTACAGTTCTGCTCTCTCTTCCTCTTCTTCTTCCCACCCTTGTAGTCCACGCTGGACCTTTGGGTTTCTTTGCTTGCTAGTGCTAAGTGCTGCTCCTCCCTGCTCACCTCCCTGCTGAGCACTGGCCTCTCTCATAAGCACAGTCTCCCAGCCTCTTATCTGTTCTCTTCCTAATGTGAACACTCATATCTCCTTTTACAGTTAGGACATGGAAGTCTAGGATCGCACAGTGAGTGTTCAGAGAGAAAGCTGGTCTGCCGGGCCCTTGCTTCAGCAATGGTGTTTCCTCACCACACTGCAGTTGTAAGCTGCCCTGCCTCCAGGTGCCAAGACTCTGCAAACAGATTGGGCAGGCATTTTTAATCTCCATTTGTAAAGGTGTCATCGGAGTGTCTCCTGGGGTCTCACCACTAGTTATTATGGTTCCAGGGCTCCAAAGCTTTAAGGTGGAGGCTGGTGCCAAGCTAGTTATAACCCTGAGGAGCAAGTGTTAGTGCTGAACTGGTTCCAGCCTTGAGAAACAAGTGTGAGGACATCCCTTCTTCTCACTTGTATTTGTGCCCTCTGCCTTAGTTGTGACAAGCAGGGCATGGAGTCCTGACTGTAGGATGAGAATTTAGAAAATATATGTATGGAGACAACGTGTGAAATTACAAAAGGATTAATAAAAATATTTTAATACACAATAAACAGCTATTATGAGAAAAGAATTTGGAAAGTGACCAATTTAATGGAATTTTTAAATGGAGCAGTCTGCTTAAAAAAATAGTGTGGTTGGCCTGGGCCCGGAAGAGAAAAAGACAAAGATACAGGGTCTGTTATCCAGGCACAAACACCCAAGGATGCACCTACCTACCACAGTACCAACACTGCACACACACCGCTTACAGAAACCAGGTACTGTGGTATATCTCTGAAGAGGCTGACATTTTGAAGTGCTTCTGCTGGTAGGATTCTGTAATTCCTATGCGAAGCTGGAGTGGAAATCAGATCCCTTCTTCCACTTCGTAGAGAAATGCGCCCTGTGCTGTTTTATCTTACAGTCATTTTGCATATCTGCTGATTCCAACAGCTTTGAGCAAACTCCTCCCCTTCTGGCTGGCCAGCTGAAAGTCTGGTCCCAGTTACAGAGGCTGCAGGTGGTGATGGCAAAAGGCACCAAGGCAGTGAAGCCCAAGCAGGCTGGGAAGTGGTTGGACTTTTTCTTTTATTAGAGGCAGGGAGTAGGGTGGGAGGGCCCTGTCCCTTCAGGCAAAGCTTTCTTGAAGAAGTGTTATTAAGAAACAGGGGAGGAAGGGTGCTCTAGGAGAGAGAGAGAGAGAGAGAGAGAGAGAGAGAGAGAGAGAGAGAGAGAGAGAGAGAGAGAGAGAGAGAGAGAAGAATCTTGGAGTTGAGACAGCGTTACAAAGGTGAAGAGGAAGAGAGGCAAGGTATGTGCAAGCCTGGCTTGAAATGAGTTTTATTGAAAACACCTAAATTCATGTTTGTGCATTGAGGAGCGTGGAAAAGAAGGCGGAGGAAGCCACCTCCGGGGTTTCTGTGGGTTTTCAAGTTTGACATACAGGATGTTGAGTTTTTAACCCCTCTTTTACCCTGAAGTGTGCGCATACTGCAGGGATAAACAAAGTCCTGATTCTGTAAAGTGTGCATCCCTGGACAGGCCTCTCTGTTTCCCTGGAATCCCACTTCATTTCTTCCTCTTTCTGCGTCAGGTATTTGATGCCACACACACAAAAGTCTTCGTCTGATAAGAAAGGCTGTGTGGTTTCACTGAGGTTTCTCTGTAAACACAGTTGAAACCACGGAATAAGCATGCTAAAGCCCGCAGGACTGCTAGATCTCATCAGCGGCCGTTGTATGCTTGTGTTCTGGAATGTGTGGTAGTTAGCTGCTATTCCTCAGTCTATGTGGGAAATCTGCCTGCTTCATATATCTGAAGCTTCATTAATTCACCTAAAATTATAACATGAATTCAGTGTTTATTAACCTAGGTCTTAAGTCAATACCCTGAGGTATTTATTGAGACCCACAAACGGTTGGCTATGGAGTGACTTGTCCTGGGAAGTGAAAAACAGCTTTCCAATCACAGCTAGATATATATATTCTTGAATGCACTGGTTTTTTTTTTGGGGGGGGGGCGGGGTGTTTGTTTGTTTATTCATTTCATTGGTTTTTGTGGGGAGTTTTGTTTTGTATCGAACACGTTGAGAATTTCCCAGAAAGCAATAAATAAAGGAGACCCCCTAGCATCAGTGCAAAGCCTGACATCTGGCTCCACCTGAAAGTCCGGTTCAGAGTTTCCCTGTGACCCTGGCAAGACCAGAAGGGAAGTCTTGGCTTTGTTTATTATAACAAGAGCCACAAGACTCCCAGGCCAATAAACATGTTCACGTAAAACTCCAGACAGCTTCTCTAGACTGGAGTCTTATCATGGGAGACCTCATTTTACCTCTAGGTTAAGGATAGTCTATGCCTCGGGCTTGTCCGGGTCAGTGCTGTTGAGCGTTCACAGTGACCCACCTGAAACATTTTCCCCCAGAATGAATGACTGTCCTGCCTGAGAACAGCACAGCCCAACAGTTGCCCCCACATGGCCGTAGCGAGCAGGTTTCATTTAGAAGAAAAGCAAAGAGAGGGGAAAGCCTCCCTCATTTCTCCTCAGGACTGCAAACACTCAGAAATGACATCACACACCCCACAGAGCCCCGGGATGACTAAGGCAGAAGTAGCCTGAGAAAACTCTGCTCTGCCCTGAGTTTTAGGGCACAGTTATGCAGATGAGCGTCTGGGCGCAGGTTCCCGCCTTCTTCCTCTGAGGAAGTTTCTTGGTAGATCACTGACACCTCATCCCGGCGAGGGGGTGAAAACTTGGCACCCGCCACCCCACCCCCCTGTCCCGGGCAGAGCACCAGAAAGAGCTTGGAAGCAAGGAGTCGGCAAGCAAACAATGAAGGAGCAAGGGGGCACCGTCAGTGGCGCCGCGAGCAGCCGAGGCGGAGGAGACTCGGCTATGGCCAGCCTGCAGCCACTGCAGCCTAACTACCTGTCTGTGTGTTTGTTTGCAGAAGAATCATATCAGAAACTAGCAATGGAGACGCTGGAGGAACTAGACTGGTGCCTAGACCAGCTAGAAACCATCCAGACCTACCGCTCTGTCAGCGAGATGGCTTCAAACAAGGTAAGGACACCTCTTTCGCTAACTACAACTGGAGCGCCAGGCAGCAGCTTGTCTGTTGACTTGGTCGAAGTGCGGCAGCACTTTCTTTGCTAGTACCTTGCTACCACAGTAAGCTGAAATTTCTTAGTCGGTGTTAATGCCCAGAAACAAGTTTCCGAATGTGTGCGTTATCGAATATAAGTTAAAGGTATCTGCGTTGCTTCCAGATCGTTTTACGAATGTAAGTGCCTTTTAAAATATATAATGGTTTGTAGAAAACTAAAGTCTGTCTGAGTCTTGCCAGTTTAATCCGTTCAGTAGACACGTGTTTGGCGAGAAAGTAGATCCATCACTTTTTTTTTTAATGAGAACACAAATTTCCTTCAAGTCTGACAATTTCTTGCTGGGAATAAGGGCATTTGGGGGTTTATAACACGTCCTTTGTGATGCTGACATGGTCTGAGACTTAAAAAGAAAAAGAAGAAAGAAGGAAACAATATACTTAGTCTTCTACCACAGGAAGTTGGGTTTTGTTTTTCCTAATTTTAAAGGTGAAAATCATTTAAAATTAAAATACACCTATACTAAAGAAAGAAAAAAGAGGAAAAAAACAAAACCACCACCCTGATTTTATTTACAATATTCAGAAAAACAAAACCAAACTTGGTGTTGGGGAGCTTTAATTATCTATCATTATCCCATTTGTTTAATTAACATCTGGACAGAGTGCTAATTTATATAGTGAGGGTTGTTGCTAGTTGTTTTCTGCTTGTTTACACGTTTTCATGCAGATTTTTACTGTATGGATGTGTGTGTGTGTGTGTGTGTGTGTGTGTAGAAGGGTGTACAAGTGTATGTGTGTCTGTGTGCAGGGGTGTGTGTCTCTGTGTGTGTGTGTGTGTGTGTGTGTGTGTGGTAGAAGTTGTGCAGTTATATATTTATCTACATCTACATAGGTGTACTTAAGGGAAAGGCTTGATTCTACTGCACCCCACAGAGTATACCTTCTAAGCTCCCTACAACTCAAGTTTGAGGTATTGTCCTATTGTCCTACATTTCTGAGGCTGGAAGAGGCTTTGTACCCCACCTACCCCTTCAGCCCAAGGTGCATTCCTGATTGAACCTTTCCTCCCTTCTTTCCTGGGGGAAAAGCATCTCTTTGGAACAGAGCTTGCTGACTGCTCTTCAAAGCACCGTGACAGAGGAAACAGGGCATCCTTAGATGCTGGTGTGTGTGTGGTGGTAGTAGGGTCCTTCTTATTCTGAAACTCTCTCATGGACTGATCGGTAACGGAGCAGAAGTGAGCCTGGTCTAAAATGTTAGCTCAGAGTTCACCTCGGAGGGGAGTAAAGAGAGAAGCCGCCCTGGGGTTTTAACTAGTATTTTCTGACTTCTCTCAAGCTGGGACTTTCCAGGTTGATGTAAAACCCAGCCGCTTCCCCATGTTGGGGGCTTCACTGTGTAACTTCTCCAAATCACTCTGGGATTTACAGAGAATATTTTGCAGTGGCTTTGCCTGCCTCACAGCGTCAGCAGCTGTTGTGTGGTCCCTTATTTTGTGATATTTGATGCAACCTGTGGATCTAAAACTCTGTGGTGATATTTTCTCTAGGAAAGACATGAATCTCTAGAGTCACCAAGATGAAGCCAGGGAGTAAACCAGAAGAGAACAAGAGCAGACAATCTTTACATTCCCGTTGGTTTGCATGCCGTGTGTGTGTGTGTGTGTGTGTGTGTGTGTGTGTGTGTGTCTAGAGTGCTGGCCTTGTCCACTGCCTAACTTGCAGTTATTAAAAATATATCAATGAATGAAAGGAGGCATGCATTGAGACCCAGGAATTCTCAGTCCCTCAAGCTTCCAGTCCTTGCTGATGGTTGTCTGAGGCAGGAAGCAATGAAGGTTGAATAGAGTTAACACTGAAGAGCCACGCAGGTTTAGCTGAAGCAGAAACTGTTAGCTACCTCACCTGTTAGCAAGGTCCCCAATGGGAAGGTGACGGGGCAAAGCAGTTATGCAGGGGGTAAATGAGAGGATACCATTTTTTAAAGAAGATCTCTCCACTGAGCTGTTTTCTTCCTTGTTGGTCAGATGAGTGTCTCAGGTGATGCTGAGCACAGTGGCAGGAGTGTGATGTATACTATAACAGCCCAATGAGAATGTGTTGTGACCACCAGAGCAAAGGCTCATCAGAATTATCTGGGAAAGTGAGACTAAGTTATGCACAATGAAATTTTTACCTTACATTAAAAATTTCAATGTTGAAATGATCTGAGTGTTCTGTGTAGTTGGAAATGTCCTCCTTGCTATCACTAAGTAGCCAAATTTGGTCGCATTTGGCTTACTCTTATGGAACAAAGGAGCCTCAGCAAAACTGAATTCCAGAGCTGAATGGGAGCATAAATGTAACGCTTTACAGAGGGTGGAAGACTGCGAAGAGCTTTGGTACTGGAGGTGCATGGTTTCAATTCTGACAGTCTCACTTGCTAGTCTTTTTACTCAACTGCCCAGAGATTCAGGTTTACAGTATAGAGGTGGGTCTCATCTCACCAGGTTTAGTATCCCCAAAGCGCTTAGGAAAGCGCCTGCCAGGAAGCAGGAATACTGTGAGCGATCCCTTACTAACACCTATTTCATGGTTGCAAAACCAAATCTGTGTCCCTACTTGTGTTTCAGAGCTGACCCAAAGGCTTTTGTTTACAAAGTCTGAACTTGACTTCAGAGTACAGATGGCAGATCCTCTGTCCTGTGAAGCGAGTGTTATTTGGTAACATAGGTGCCACTCTGTGGAGAAGGTGAAGAAAGGCCTGTCTGGTAGGGGGAAAGCAAATGGCCTTTAGGGTTTCTTACACCTGGACCGGGCAGTGCTTCCTTGTTTGTTTATGTTTTTCCTTGACCTACTTGTGGCCTAAAGAAATGGAAGGATTCATAAGTGTAGCTGATTTTCCCTGTGCTTCTTAGGGCAGGTGGACGGGAACTGCTACTGTACCTAACAAAAACAGTCTTGGTCTTTGCCTCAGTTTTCTTGACCCTTACATATTAGCAATAGGCCAAGTGGAATTTCAAAATTTTAGAGACACTTGCAGCCAGGTGAATTAGTGTTAAAGAACATTTTCTTTTTCAAACTTAAAAAAAAAAGTAAAACTGGCAAGAAGATGGAGCAGGGGAACGGGAGCTTGAAGGACAGGGGTGTGGTTTCTGGTGTCAGGAAGAATGCCTGGACCCCTCAGTGACCAGTCCAAGTTAAAGGTTAGGTATGTATGCCACCCGGCCGGCCCCTCTTAGATTTGTACATTAATTGTTGTTTTGAGTTTTGTCAGCTCTCCTCACCTGGAAGAATTGCCTTCCCCTTCAGCAAAAGAAAAAAAAAATGCGTTAGAGCATGAGTTCATCTGCCAAAAAAACAGCCTGCTGTTTTGAAAACAGGATGCCTGAGCTCTGCCCCTCCAAAAAAGAGGAACGGAAAGAGAAACAGTATAGAAAGGAAGAAAGCAAACAGCCCCACAGGGATCCCCAGGCCAAGTGCGGCACAAACAGTGACCTCTCTTTCCGACCTTCGCTATGGCTCAGTTCCTGAGCTCCTGTCACCAAAGCCAACCCACGTCATCAGAGGAGGATAGGAGGAATGGCACAGCTGCTGTGAGGGTGACTAGAATTTCCTGTCGCCTTCCTGACCGACGCAGTCAGAGAAGTACAGGGTTGCAACAACAGTGGCTGAGGAAGGATGGGCCCAGAACAATCCCGGGGAGGTGGGGCGGAACTGGGAAGGGATGGGAGATGTTCCTTCCCACTCTGGACAGAGGAGCATAGTCGTTCATCCAGGATTTTCAGGTGAAAAGGCTTATTAGTACCTGGTATAGTGAATATAGAAAGACGAACATACTGTATTTTCAACTGCAGCTACATTCAAATGATTAGTCACAGCCCCAGATACCCTCCAAACACCCTGCTGTGGGACTTTTTGTTTCTTTCTCTATCAGCTTTGCCTGGGACAGGTTTGGACCCAGATGATGAAATTGGACGTTCTGAAATTGGAAAGTCCAGTCTCGGATACCAAAGCTTCCTTCGGACTAAGGAGCTGGAGTAGAGTCCTTGAGTCAACGTTTGCTGAGGCACTTCACCAGCTGGGAGTGGGGGATAAATGGCACTTTCTTGAGGCATCCTGAAATCCCATACAGACACCATCACTGGAGAAGTGAGTCCTCCTGGCTGTGCAGGCTTAGTTCTCCATCTCCACTCTGAGAACCTGTACCAGCCTGAGCTCCTTGGAAGGAAGGGACTAACTAAAGTCACTCAATTCTACCAGCCTGGAGGCACTAGGAAACCTGAATGTGTGATTCTGGGAGGTGATCATGCCCGAGGCAAGACAAGCTTCTAAAGTTGAAGGGAGTCACTTTCTGTACCCCTGAACAATCAATCAGTAACTATGGGAAACACGGTGCCTAACGGAATTGAAAGGAAATAGATCTCATTGGCCAATAGATGCATCTCAGAACTCTCCCAGGAGAAGGGATGCAGGCTGTTGAAGGATTAATTGATGATAATGGTGAGAAAGGAGTTTCCCTTAACACAGAGGGGCCTTTTACTGCTCCCTAGGCTTGAAGGAAACCTTAGTATGGTTTCCTCCAGCTGTGCAGAAGGGCTTCATCAGACCAAAAAAAAAAAATTGGTTTCCTACTAGACCTTACTGTGCCTCTGGCCAGACTCCTCATTCCCTGCCTAAATGGATGGCTTTTACCCCTCTTCCAAGGGCCTCTGTGTGGGTGTGCTTCCACACAGGTACACACGCAGAGGCCCCAGGCACAGCCATGTAGCAGCAACACGGGGCTGGGGAGAAGGTATGTGGGGGCAAGGGTATATAGGCTGTGGCAGAGGCTCACACGAGCTTACCTGGGAGGTCCTGAGTGGTGGAACAGAGAGAGAGAGTGGGATATAGTCCAAGTTAATGGAGGCTAAGCTCTAGTTGACCTCCTAGACTATCTGTGAAGTTAGCAGTTTAGGAGAGAGCTTAAGTTACATTCTTAAGCATTTAGGCTTGTAGAATGCACCCTGACAGATGTTGGGGATGATCTTGCTCTAAAGAATAAAGCGAACATTGGTTCTGACCAGCAGGAGGGGAGGTGTGCATTCCTTGACCCAGTTTTCTCTCTTTGCTAGCTCAACCTAAAGTGAGAAAATCTGAGTATAAGCCACGAGTTTAAATTCTAGCTCTACCTTTACTGGGGATATTTTCCAGAGCAATTCAATAATTTTTTAAAAATCTTTTTATTTCCTTATTATAAAACAAAGTAGTTGGAATAGATTATTTTTGCGGTTTACTTCAGGTCTCGAATTTTTGTTGGTAGACAGCCCATGTCTCACAGGGGTGGATGGCCGCATGCAGATACTTGGCTAACTCCTTTACCCACATTCGTCTGTGAATATACAGACTCTTTGAGATAGGCACTGTCTATGGGTGGTTAAAGTGGGATTTAGCTGAGATAACTTGATAAGCATGAATAAAATCACCATGCCTGGAAATGTGGCTCATTAGTAGAGTGCTTGTAACCATTCAGGGGGCTTTGAGATCCAACCCTAATTATAACACAAATGTGCATATGCGTGCGCACACACACACACACACACACACACACGAGGTTTTAATTCCTGGTGCTGAGGATATGGCCCAGTGGTAGTATGCTTGGCTAACACACATGAAGTTTTAGACTTGATGGGGTTGGGAGAGCATCAGAGATCCTGGTCAGGATCCCAAGGAGACAAATGAATGGAAGGGAAGTGTAGAGTGCTTAGTGATCCTTCACCGTGAACTTGGTAGTGTTTGGTTGGAGGTCTTACCCTGTTTGGTTTGGTTTGGTTCAGATTTCTAGTGTGCAGTTACATTGTTCTTGTAGCCTAGCCATTAATTTCAGACTCTGCTTGGCTGGAAAGTAGTCCTCCTAACACAGGTAAGGGGGAAAACTGTGATAGTTCTAGAGAGGAGTGGATGACCACTCATGAAAATGGAATTGTCAGATATGTCTGTCAATGTCAGACTCATCCTTTACATTTTGTGGATTAGTGTGCAAAACTGCAGTTCTCTTTGTTTTCCCTAATTTTGCTTAAGATAAAACAGTAAACATTTCTTGGAAGCTGTGGTCCACTTCCAAATTCCTTTTTACACCGACTAGCCACCTCCTCCCTCCATCCCCCGCATGAAAGATTTTGATTTTACTGTCATCTAGAAGGATGTCCTTCCAAATGCATGCAGACCGACCGTAAACTAGAACATTCATACTCCTTACAGAGCTACCTGGGCTGAGGAACTCCCAGTTGGTGAGGGTTTTCTTAGGTCATTGCTTTCAGAGATGAAAGAGAATATTTAGCCCATCAGTCTTTATTTACTGTTTTTAAAATCATTCTTTCTGTAACAGAATATAGTTGTACTCTTGCGTGTGATTCAGTATTTGAAATGCTACTCTTACAGAAGTGTGGCACAGGAAAGAGTTGGAGGGCTATACTTTGTAATAAATATGATTCATAGTATCTTGCTTAATCTAAATATTTCTACATCAGTTTGTGTATATTGAAGCCAGTTCCTTTACTGAATTCTGATCCAGTTCAGCCAGGCTTTTGGTTAACTCACTTGCAAGTTCCATAAGTGAGCAAATATCTCAAACAGAACTTCCCCACCCTGTCACTCTGGCCAGTGACAGAACACTATAGCCGGGGAGTCAACTGTAAACCTAAAATAGCAGCTTCGAAATATTGCATTGCAGCAAGTTAATGGACTTAGCATTTCATTTCCACGTTTTATACTTCCCTGCCTTTGCATGTTTGATCTTTGAGAATAACTCCCAAACTCCCCGCCACACCAAGTTCCTCGCCATTGTTATCTATGGAAGTAAAGCCAGGGGTGAGACTCGTTCTTACACAATTCTTCCAAAATATTTAACTTCTAGTGAAATGGGTTCAGCGGGTAAGGATCACTCACTATTATGAAAACCAAAATACCCTACCAGAAGACGCCAGGGTGCACCATGCCAATTCTCACTGTGCTGTCCTGTACAGACTCGCCTTAGCTCTTTTCGGGACCCACCGGCCTCTTTCTGTCTTGCCCCCTGGCATGTGATGTTTCCCTCAGCTGCTGCCAAACCATTTAGTCTTTAGGAGATTGGGCTGTAGCTTTCTTTGTTTGATTTACTTCAAAGTATCCAAATGCTCCACAAAGAAAGGACTGATAAGTCCCTTAAAAGTGAAGAAGATGGTGGATCTTCTGCTCCTGCGTTCCCGGTTTTTTGGAGAGCACAGATAATCTTCTCTTCTTTACAGAGTAGGGAATAGTGTTTAAAGCCAGAAGCCATGCCTGTCTGCTCAGCAATCACAATGTGCCCTCCCCAGCATTAGGACTGAGGGCGATGGTAGCCTCAAGCCCTCCCAGATTGAAGTGTAGAAAGTTTATTAAGGTAAAACTCACCTTCAGGGTGGATTCATTATAGTCTTCTAATTTTTTCATTTAAAACATAGTAAATTTAAATTTTGTTTACAAGACCACATTGCCCTTTCTTTGCTTGTAGTATACTGTATTCTACTATAACCATAGCAAAGATAAAATCAGAGTACCATTACCTAGAAGGTCTTAAAAGAAGGTCAAGCCAATATTTTTTAAAAAGATCTCAGACACGAAGTATTAGCATCTAATACCTTAATGACAACAACAACAAAATTAATCACTAAGTAAAACCATCTTTCCAATTGAATTAGATTAGCTGTGCTATACAGAAGAGCAAGTCAACTAAGTGTTGACCTGACAACTAGTGTCCTTGGTCATTATAGATGGTGACATTTGATAGATAATTTCCAGTTATAGTTTCACACAGGCATACTAGGCACAATCCTGCAATTTTCAGTCCAGACGGGAACTTTAAAAGTCCTATTTATATATTTCCCTGACAGGAGAGATGCCATGGTCATTCTGGTGATCTCAGGATGAAGGAGGCTAGTTTATTGCACTCTGAATGTGCAGACCCTTGTGACGAATAATTTAATTAAATACTATTTATTTGAAGTCATTTTACAAATGAGGAGACATTTTATAATATAGGCCTATTTTCTTATCAATATAAAGGGAAGAATAAATATCTAATATAATAAAAAAATTAAAAATACAAGGTATAATCTCACTGAAAAGTAGTTTTATTGTGGCATGACTTCTCCAGAGTCAGGGGATCATGGGAAGATTACAGTACTAAGATAGAGGTCTCATTTCAAATCCTACAGTAATCCTCCTTATTTTCTTCCTTTCCTCTGTTGAGAACTGAAGATGGCAAATTAGAGAGTTTACATACTGGTGAAATAGTCACCAGGTTGTGGATTCTTCCAGCCACTTAGCAGAGTGACTAGCCCAGCAAATTGAGATCAAGGTGTGAATCCCAGGTTAACCTCTTCTGGCCCCCGCAATGTCTCTTTCCAGTGAATGTCTCAATGTGAAGCTTTCCAGGCTTAACTGAGGTGCCCATTCTTGAGTCCTATTGCCTAAACCACAGTAGCGTTAGTTCAACTCTTTTGGAAGCTACTCACAGATAAACAATGCCAGGGCTTGTAAGCATTTTGAGTCAGCTCACTGTCACTCAGAGAATATAGGCTTATTTTTGTTGTAAACTGTCCACTGTGGCTCAAGATGGGTTCATTACTTATTAAAATTTAGAATCCTGAGGTAAATACTTTAAATGTTTTGTGAGAGACATAAATAAGCAATTGTTACTTACTATTCAAACTTTTTAGAATAAAAAAGTAGTTGGGGAAAATACAGTGACTGGGAGAACTAATTGTGTTGGTATAATGTTTATTAAGGAGAGGTATCCCATGGTTAAAAGATTCCTAGCGTGCTACCTTCCACTCTTTTGATATCTACCCATTGCCAGCCATTATTTACACTATATAATGGGGCAGAGTAAGGTGAAACTCTTTAGTATATAATATGTAAGAAATGAAAAGAAAAATTACAAAGCCTCAAGTGAATAAAAATATTTGATATTTAGACTGCTGGGAAAAAAGAGGAAGACTTGAACTGAAAGCTAAAATATATAAAAGGAGATTACACTGGAAGGAAGTTTGATAAAAGACCCAAATATTCATTTTAGCATAGGAGAAAAATGGAGACAAATTACAAAGGGCCCACTAAAGTTTTACTAACTTGGTCAACAGGGTGGCTTTCAAACTTCCTTTTTACCCTTAACATCAGAGCATTTGTTAAAACTGTGGCTTGAGAGCAGCAGGGCTTTATCACTTGCGGATGAGTAAACACATTTCTGTAAGCCTCTCTGTCATTTCATTACCCAGAAGACGCCCCCCTTCCGGTCTCACACAGTCAGGCCCTGTGATATGAACCTCTCCTGCTATGGACAGTCTTGCCTGTATTTCTGCAGACCAGCCTCTTACCATCCTGTCCGTTAACATCACAGTTAGACCTGGGATTTGATATATTTGCAGTGTAGTTTCACATGTCCACTTGACTCTGTGCAGCTAGGAACCTTGTGATAGTTCTGAAGTGTAAACCTCTCCTCTGGAGAACTTGGTTAACTTGTAGTCTGCAACTTAACAGGCCTGACACACCACACAAGAACCCTCTACCCTGCCAGCTACAAGGCCTTCCTCTGCCCACTGTGATGACTGTTATTGGTTCCATGGTGACCCAGATGATTGAGATACAGCCATGGTGACAGATGCACTGGCTATATTTTTCTTGGTCAGGCAAGTACATTATTTGTGTTCTTGACAGATTGTGCACCACTGACTTTTTTCCTGCTGTGTTTTAACACTCAGGATCTGGATGCACAAAGCTTAGTTGCCTCTTTCTTAGCGTTACATGGTTGTGTCCTTGAGACTGTTTCAACAAGGGCTACCAGTATTATATTTTAAATGTTTAATAATCAGACTCATTTGATTTCTGAGAATTTGTGGAGTTTTTTTTAACTCGTTAAAGATATTTTTGTAATATTTTATATGATTAAAATACTTTTTATATAATTAAAATCTGGATAGGTGTATTGTCTAGTGGTATGTAATATGGCTGACAGAGTAAAATTTCAAACTGAAAAGGCCATATGTTGCTTTCAAGGAAAGTTCCAGAGGGTGTGTACGGTCTGTGTACCTTGGTATATCTGGGTGTGCACGTGAGTGAGTGTGCACGTGGAGTCTGGAGGTCAATACCAAATGTCTTCCTTCATTGTTTACACTGTATGTTTTTTACTTTTGTTTTTTTTTTAAACACACACACACACACACACACACACACACACACACACGGTCTGTCATTGAGCCAAAGTGGCAAGCCAATAAATCCCAAGGTTCACCCTACACCTTTCCCCTCAACCCACACTAGAGCTACACTTGCACTGCCACACCTGGCCTTTCTGCAAGGAATCCAAAGTCAGGTCCTCAGGTTTGGACAGAAAGCAGTCTACACACTGAGCCATCTCCCCAGCCCACTGAAAGCCCCCAACACAGAAAACCAAGATGCTGAAATAGAACAACCTAGCCAAAGAGTATGAACCCCTGGGGAGAAATAGATCATCTTTTTTTTTTTTTTCAGTATGGTAAATGTATTTGGTTAGAATGAATAAAGCCTGAGTCCTTCCCATGTAAACATTTGATAGGAGTAACTCAGGAAACAGGCTTCGCTCTTTTCTTCCATGCTTTTCACATCTGATCTCATGACCCAGAACTACGATGCCCAGAAAACTCTCAAGGAACACCAGCTACAGGGAAGCTTAGGTTTCCAAAGCCCATTTTTTCTCTTAAGGCTTAGATAGACGCTCAGAACTCGGGTGCCACAGTGCAGCAGTAAATGTGAGATGTTGTGTGGGGGGATGTGTAAATGTACCTTCCCTGTAAGCAGAAATGGGGCAGCTTGCTGTGGGTGATTTGGAAGCTGGCTGGTCAGTCTGACACTCTTTGGTTTGCCATTCTCTCAAATGGACTGCACCCATCTGGACATGGATCTAAGCCTTCAGAACCTCTCAATGGCTGCTGTTTCACACTCCTTGTATCTGGGGCAGTGGTGTGTCAATCAGCACTGTCTGTCTGTTGCATGGCACCAGACTGCTTTGCCATTATTGGACTGTAATCTTCAAGCTGGCATTTTGTTGATGCCAGTAGTATATTCTCACTCCAGTAGCATATTCAATTAATTCATATGTAACTAGATTGACTTAAGCTCTACAAATCTGAGCAAATATATACACAACACAGATATTCTTATGTCAGACAGGCTGTCTGTGGTTATGCCAAGCTTTGGTCAATACCTGGAGAAGTCTGAAGTCTCCTAATTAGAAGATATTGCCTAAATTAAAGAAGCATCAATCCATACTCTTACTAAAATCCTGACTTTTCCAAACAGATTTTTTTTTAATGCTGTAGCCTCAATATAAGCCCATTTCTAATTATGGTTTTCTTAATAAATAGGAAAATTCATGCTTCATTTATCTTTCTGGCAATTCTGGTTTACACTCCTTAGGCTGATAAATTTTCTAAATGGCAATGAGCAAGCCTGCACCTGTATGAGTAGCTCGTGTGTCATGTGACCTGCATGACATGGTGCTGCATCACGCATATTGTGGGAATTTTGCAGTTAGTTATGCAAGCTACTCTCAATAACAAAAAGAGATTTGTTGCTAAAGAGCCACAAGAAACTTCCATGAAGCTGTGAACCCAAAGCCTGAGATTAAAATCAGAAATAAAACCTAGCTTCAAGCATGAATTCCACGGCTTAGAGCGCTCACTAGGTCACATACATATGTCCTTCCTAGTCGTCCCACTTTAAAGGTGGACGTCCTTGGTCACTCTCGGAGTCAATAACTTGCATAGTTTCCTAGACTAAGTGTTTATTTCTAGATTTGAGAGAACACTCAGCTGTCTCTGTATCATGTGTTATAGAGGCTAACTTCTCTGGTTGGGCTTCCTTGGTGCTATTGAAGTCCACTAGCAGGGCAGCCTAAAATGAATATTCCCTCTTTTTCATGTAAAAGTTAGATGTCTATCTCTGAAATTGTCTCTATCCCAACAGAGCTGTACATCTTAGGAATACATTGTGGTGAAAGTGTGCATCCATCTGGCCTAAAGTATTGCAGCTACACCAGAACAATATACAGGATATAGCTATCTCTTCTAATGGGATACAAATTATCCAAGACGTGTGTTTTCATCCTTTAGAGTTTACAAATAGGTCCAAGCCTTCAATTCGTGGCAGATTTTCCTCAATTCGAATGTCTATAGTCCAACATGAGGCATGTAAAAATACTAAAAGGGTCAAGATACATGCTTCCAGGAGAGAAAAGGACAGACCTGTGTAGCTCAGGGTTTCGAATTCCTTGGTAGGCCCCAGAGTTGACCTTGAAACGTGACAGACTGTTGGGCTGTCATAGTCCTGAGAAACGTTAATTCAGAAGAAATGATTCTTAAAGCAGCTTTGAAACCTCCCATGTCTCATGGATCAGGGACTGTAGAAGAAACACTAGCTGAAAACAATATAACTAATGTCAAATACATTATAGACTCTAGGAAAGTTGAGGAGTAATCTCAAAAATAAGTTATGGCAGATTTGCATAGCCACAGAAATAGTAGACATTTTAAGAAAGGGGGATTTACAATAACTAAAGCAATTTTGAAGTCTGAAAGTGGGAATCCATTCTTAAAAGGAAAGGTACAGTTGGGTGTGGCAGTACACACAAGCCTTGAATTTATGAGGTAGAGGCGAGAACTTCCTAGGCAACATTGCAAAACCCTATCTAAAAATCCGGGGTCTTCAGATGTAGTTCAGTGGTCAGATGTCTGCCATGACTCCTATTTATGCACTAAGAATGTTTCGGTGATGCCCCCCTTGTTCTGTGTAGTTGTCTCCAGGGACCTGGAGGTCGCCAACCATTGATTTTGTTTTCCACTAGAGAGGATTCAAGACTGAATGATCCATGCATCTGATTCAATGTTTCTATTTTTTTTAAAAAAATATATTATAAGATGTAGGGTTTCTACCTGAGAAACATTTTTAAAAAGGTTTTTAGTCACCCACTTTCAAATCATATGAAAATCTTGAAACTTTGGGGGGGCATAAAAGAGTAGCAGTACTAAACTTTGATTCCTTAATTCTTTTTTTTTTCACTTGCTGCAATGATTTTGGTCATCTGTTGATTAAGGAGGTTAGCTGGATTTCACTGTTAGATCAGCACTCAAAATATTGCAAAATATCCTTACCGACTAAAAGCAGGAAGGCAGAGCGTAAATGTGCCAAGGGTGGTTAGTATAGTGAGTCGTCTTTCACTTCTCAAAAGACGGAAAGATCTTTATCTAAGATCTAAGATTTGGATATTTTTAATTAGCTAAAAGCTTGCATAGGTTTTCATCCTGAAAACAAATGTATAACTTTGAATCTTCTTGTGAGATATTTGGATATGTAATATCTGAACTATACATATACTTAAAAGAGTTTTATGTTTTAAAAAAAATCTTTATTTTTTAATCCATCAAACCTAGCAATTCTTTGTTGCAGAAGCATAAATATATATAACGCATCATGTAATATAATAAACATTATATAATTTAGAAATAGTATATTGTATAAAATGCCGTGACTGTGTTAGCTCTGAGAAATATTTGCAGTATTTTCTTTTTGTCTATTTAATCATGTCACTGTAGCAATTTGGAAGGAAATGTGGGTCATGAGAAGTTTCTGTAAAGGTTCTTATGGGAATTACAGCAAGGTTAGGAAGGGTCACTTCTCAGCATTCAAATAATGTGTGTCATATTTTCTCTCAAAAAGATTTCAGAAACTGTAAAAAGAAAAATCCTTGGAGAGTGAAGGGACTAAGTATGGAGGAACACCTAAGGATTTGGAGAGCTACATAAAGCCCAGTGTCACTGTGCAAAACAGCTGGATCCTGCACTCCTCCCCTTCCCCTTTCCACCTCTCTGTATGCATGCACTCATGTGTTGTCCCTACTTGGCCTTTCATATGTCACTTGAGCAAACACTCATCATCCGCCTGGTGAATAGAACTGGCTTTGTTCATCAGAAATGACAGCACTTTGTTGCAAAATTGTGATGACAAGATTCACACTTGCTACCTCATATCACTGTGTCCCTGGGCATGTAGGAAGAAAAATGACTCCATCCTCAAGCCATTGCAGAAGAGAGTCTCTCTAGTGTGGCCCTGGAGTGATGAATATTACCTAACCTTGTGCCCCCCCAGGCCAGAATTTACTCCCAGTAGAACCTGTTGGCAGGCACAACACTCCCCCGCTCTCCCCACCCCACCCCCTCCGGACTGTGCTCTCTGGCTCAGCTACTCTGGCAAAGGGGGCCTGGCCATGGGATCCTTCTTCCACTCAGTTATTAATTCACCCAGTGCTATTCCACTTGCCTTTCAAATAAGACAAACATGTCGTTAAAGAAACAGGGCTCAGTGTTTTAAAGGAATGGGAAGCAGCACAGTGCCCGAGCTATTAAGAACAGTGGAAATTGTGAGTTTCACAAAAGGATTTTTAAAGAACTACACTATATCCTTGCTCCAGACTTTCCTCCTGTTTTATTTTAAATTCAGATTAAAAAATAAAAATAAAAAAAAATTAGGGACTTTAAAATTAACCATCTCACTCAACTAAAGAAACAGAGACCCAAGAAGTCAGTTCATTTTATCTGAGGTCACATATTGCTCGTAGTCCTCTCTCACTAACCTGTGTCACCCTGTGTCACTGTCTCTCCCTCTCTGTCACCCTGAGCGTCTCAGACATGATCTCAAGAGGGATTTTCAGCCCCTCTGCTTTCCTGATTCTTGGGAATTCTTATAACATTATGACTAACAAGAGTATAAAATATGAGTCAAAAGTCAGTCCCCAAAAGTCATTGTGACTTTAATGAGTTCGGCAGTTGTTTCAAACTGCAAAAACAGGAAAATCCTACACAATACGGCGCCTGTCTCACAGCTGGGCTCCTACGTAGATGGCCACCCACAGGAGCAATGACTAGGGCTGTCTTCCTCTTTGGCACCTCCCCCCCCTCGCTCCCCCCCCCCTTAAAATTTTCTCTCACTGATTTCACCAGGTTATCATTGAGAAAAAAGTATCTTTTCAATTGAAAACTTTTCAATTAAAAAACTTGTAATGATTTTAATGATATTTTTAATCATATAGAATCACTGCTAGCAAATTCAGATCCGTATAAAAGTAACTTTTTCACAAGCATGATGTTAGTCCTTGTGCCAGCTGCCTTCTGGCTTTTTTTTTTCTTCCTGAGAAACATAATGCTACCAAGAAAAGCCTTCCAGTTCACCCTTCTATGTGAAGTCACAAAGAGCTCAGGGCAGTGCCTGGAGATCTTTGCACAAACCTTAAGCTCATCTTCTGAGAAAGAATAGAGAGAGTGAGGACATGTCCTCGTCACTTTAGAAAGAGTGGCTCAGAAACTGGAAGAAAAATTGAACTTCTCTGACAAAATTTAATTTCAAGTATTTGCTAAGTAGCCTCTCACTATTGAAAGAAGTCTGTGTTAAGTTTTGGGTGCACAGTAAACAACACCATACATTGCCTTACTTATCATTAGTAATACTGGGAACAAAAAAAAAATTAAATTAAAAAAAAAAACACAGATGATTTTTTTTAAAAAGAAAGAATATTCTAGAAAAGTAGTACTCATTCATTTTAAAGTAATAACTCTTCCCTTTCTAGAACCGAAATGTCATTTCTCAGTAGTGCTGGTAGATCAGTGTTGGACAGACCCAGCTCTAGGGAGGTGTGGGGAAGTGTGTGTTCTAAGGGTTCATTCACAAACTTTGTTTGTCTGTGTTGAAAAGGGAATTTGGCCATTTCCTCTGGGGACATTATTTCTAGGTAGACTCTAACAGGGCTTTCTTGTGAGGACAGATTATTAAAGAAAAATAGGATATGTGTACAGGAGACACGGGAACTCATTTATCTTTGAAACAGCCCCTTCCAATTTGTGGATTCTCCACTGCATTTGATGCAGTAAATAAATCCATTCCCTTCCAGCCCAGCAAGTCCTTGGGCCATAGTTTCACTCTGGATCCATTTTACCTTCATATTGAGACAACTAACTGTGTCCACAGGAAGGCTCCAAGTGTCTCAGGCTGTGGAGGTCTGAGTTCCGACTAATATGTGTCTCCTTAGCCAGTGGTTTATTCTTGCACACAGAGGCATCTCCAGTCCCTCTCTGCTTACCTCAGCAGTACAGAAAGAGTTTTATTCTCCGAGAGGAGCTAGTTGCTAGTAAATACTGTGAGAATCTACCACACAATCTTGAGAGGTTGGGGCAGAGAGGTGGGTTAGAAGTCCTATGTCTCAGTCCTGTTTCAGAGAAGAAAGATGGGGTGATGTGCCAAGGCCAGCTCTAAAGACTGATAATTCATGTTGAGGCTTGATTGCTGTGTCGTGGCTACCTATAACTTGCCAGATTCAGATTCTGAAAACCCATCTATCCTGAGTTCCTCAACTGTCCATCAGCTGGCACCTTAACATATCAATTCCAGTCCTTGGCTAGTCCAGGCACCAGGGCTAGCTCTACCTTTACTAATCAGACTTTGTCTTGTTAGAAGGCCACATCTGCCTTTCTTAGTCTTTCAGAGCCCCCAAACAAGTGGGCCCTTCATATTTTTTTTTTAATGAGAGCAATGATTGCCTTAGTCAGTGTGGTGGGGCCCTCCCTTGCTGAGGAAAACCAGTGGTGGTTGCTAAGCAACATTTAGAAGGTCTAGATTGGTTTCTGATCCTGGATGACCTCCATTTGTATACTTCGCCATGTGTATTTTATGGTTACCTTAGGATGACTTTGGAAAACTTTGTTTTTGGTATGCATTGGCCTGCCCTTAGTAATAGGATCCCAGCAGAATTCATTTAGGCGTGGATATAAGGGAGATGGTATTCCTCTGTTTACTTGCATGAGTACACTGACCCCTTCTGTAAAGATACAGAAGGTGTGTAGTTTACTTGGCCCCATGGCTAAAAACCACCATCCTCTACCACACAGACTGATGAACCGCGAATCCCAACAGGTTTCTAAGACAAAGAAAAGTTATATGGAGGACAGAGGGGGAACAAAGTATCTTGCCATATATGATTCATTTTTGGCCTGTTCTCGTCTCCTGAACAGAGCAGCCAACCAAACCACTAAATAGTCCTCCTTCCCCTCTTCAGACTGTTAAATGAGGATTAGTGGATGGATCCTAGTAGGTCTGACTCTTCTTCTACAATGAAAGTTGATTAAAACCCTAAGAGAACTTTTGTTTGCTCTTTTGCTTGCTTTTTCCCCAACTGCTTTGCATGGCCATTTGAGGTGTCCCATTGGTGTTTGTTGAAAACATGACAGAATGGTTTGATTGAGGTAGGACAGTCCTAGTGGACTCCAAAATGTTTGCAAGTATTTCAGAAATATCAAAGAAACCAAAATGCCTGGCTATTATATCTATTATATTTGGCTAAATTTTGTGCAGGGGGTGGGGTGGGGGACTAGATATGAGATCATTAGTCTCTAAGCTTTTATGTAAGATATGTTTACTGCAGTTTAAAGTTTGTTACTTTGCTAAAGGCTAACAGACCAATCAGCACTCATTAAGCTGTCTTTCCTAACTTCCCAGTCTTCAGTAAGTGCTAGTTTTATGGCTTGGAGAGGCCATAGTGACAGGGTTATATCTTAACACATAACTTGGAATTTATGCAATTCACCTGGAGTTAAAAATTGCACTGAGGTTCAACATGTAGTCTACAAAGCAGAAATGATTGACCCAGAGATGTCGGGTTACACTTGAAAACATACACACATACCCAAGCAGGAATACCCAGAAAGACAGTGGTTGTGTCTCTGAGGACAGTGGGAGGTACAGTGAGCCAACAGGCAGAGACTCAGGTTCGGCCTCGTTTCACCTCAAAAGGCATCTCTCTGGGGAAGCAATGGTTTGACCTGAGTCTTAGATGCCTGAAGTGAAGCTATTGTCAGAGGCAGGATGCTCATTTGGAAAGGGACTGCCTCACAGGAAAGAGAGCCAATTACAAGTTCAGGCTGTTGCCATGGTGCTTTGCTGAGCCTTCAACATGCAATACAGGAACTCCGAGGAAGGCTAGGAAATAGGATGTAGGGGAGGTGGGGAGAAATGAAGTCAGCTAGGGCAAGGCATCCCACTGCCTGCACTGTAATGCTGACAAGAAGAGGCTGGCAGGGGAGCCAGGAAAAGAATGCCATTTTCAGCATGTCCTGGGTTGCTGAAATGAAACTAAAATAATTGAACTCTGAGACATTCTAGCATGAATTATAAGACGTAACAGCCGTAAAACATCAAATAAGCATAACGCCAGATAAATCGGTGTTCATGCAGCAAATGCTATCTCAGATTTTCTAGCATACTCCGGACCCTACACGGAAAGGTTATGAATTTAATCCATTTGCAGAATATGATGTAATAAGCATATTAATGAACTTACTGAGTGCAGAAAATTGCACACTGCATATGAAGTACTTTTTGAACCAAATAAATTAATTCCATCCCCATTCAGTCCACCGGGAAAAGACACTAATGCATCCCACCCAGTTGGTGGGCAAATAATGTACCAAAAGCTGGTAGGAAAGAAATTCTCCTACCCTGGAAGCCAAGTCAGAAAACAGCTACAGTTCTAACCTTTCCCAATTAAAAAAAAAAATTAAAAAAAAAGCTCGGCGTCAATTAATCAAATGTACCATCACTTGGAAGCAATTAGATGAGCTGAGTGCTGCTGTGTCAGGCTGCATCCGCAGAGGGCTGTCTGCAGAGGAAGAGAGGGTTAAAGAACACCTAGCTGGAAGGGGGGGGGGGGGGGCGGGGGAGGGTAGGACCTCAGGTTTACTTAAATATTCATGGGGCTTCCTCCATTTTAATCTTCTCCTTTTTAAAAGATGGCTGTTTCCCAGTCAGACAGCTCCGGAGGGGAAAGAGATTCCCTGCTCCCTGGCAGAGTTGGACTAATCTAGGGTGGAAACCCCTCCGGGCACCAGGACTGTTCCTAACTGAAGTGCTTCAAACCGGCCAGCTGAATACATTTGGACAGGCTCTTGCTCCTCCTTCGTACAATTCCGGGTTTCATTACTCTCTTCTGCCTGGAAATAAGCAGGGAGGGAGCGAGCGCATAGGCTTCTTGCAAGGCTGGGGTGTGAATGAAGATGGGCTTGCTCTGGATTAGGAAGTACCACCCATCTGGAAGGCTTTGTCTTTTCTAAGTTTTGGTTCTTTAACCACTGGAACTGCAGAGGTTTCCTGATCCCGGGGGAGACCGCTCTCTTAGAACTGAATTCTTTCAAAGGGATTTGTGGATTGTGGCAAGAAGAGCTTCCAAAATGCCTGAGGCAAACTATTTATTATCTGTTTCTTGGGGTTATATCAAGGTGGGTTAATCTGATTGTGTTCTGTGTCTCTGATAGAATGTGATTGTTTTATGTCCGTCTGTATTTCATGGAGTGGACGGTAATTTGTATATACGGTTAGCCCACAGGTGCTTCTTAAAATGAAATAAGACATGTTTTCTTGCCTTGTATTTTAATGTACTGTAATGTGTCTCAATTCTGGTTCTTCTCAACTCTGTTTTAAAAGAATGCTTTTTGCTCTTCTTTTCATTTTTTTCTTAAACTTTTCACTTAATCTGTTTTCACCGAATACGTTATCACTTCAAACTATATTTTTGGGTTTATTCCCAGTTTTCCTAATTCAAGTGACATTATTTTGGCCTTTATTAAAATTTCTTTTCCTGAGTTTGCCACTTCAAAACCAACCAGAAAACAATTTTAAGAGATTTTAACAACTATTTTGTTTCCTACAGTGACATTGGGATGCTTTCAAATGGAGGGGACATTGTGATTTCTATTGTAGCCCTCATTAACCTGATGAAATTGGCTAATGATACAGTCTCTTGGTTCCTAGAAAGTGAAGCTGGAAGTACAGCAATCCAGCAATCATTTGCTCTTTCCCAGACACTTAATGCATTTTCTTTTCTTTATAAACAGTTCAAAAGGATGCTGAACCGGGAGCTGACACACCTCTCAGAGATGAGCAGATCAGGGAACCAGGTGTCTGAGTACATTTCAAACACGTTCTTAGGTAAGATGGTAACAGGAAAACCCACTGAGCTTCTGCAGGGTGAATTTTTACAGCCTACCAAGGGCATCCCTGTGAATTTGGACTGAGGTTAAATGCAGAAAAAAAAATCCATCCAAAAAAATGAGCTAAAGCCATTCTCTATAGGAAAACAATAAGCAAGAAGATAATATTTCTGAGATGAAAATATCCTCTAAATCTCAGGCTAGGGTGGGCTGCTTGCATTTATATGGTTTCTTATTACTGCCCCGGTGCTGCAGGGACCTCCAGAGCATCTGAAGGTCTGCTACCTTACCCAGCAACACTAGCATCTCTTAAAAACAAACAAACAAACAAACAAACAAACTTCTAGTAACTGGGCTTTAAGACAGAAGGCTTTGCTTTTAGGTGTTTTGTAAGGGTCATGCCACCTCTACATGCAGAGTCCCGGAGAGCATATTCTGGAAATAATGTGACTGTCGCTTTGGTGGATTCTTTCTTAAAGATGAATGCATGTGTGTAGGGGGTAGGGCTGGTGTCTGAGAGGCCTTGTCTTCTCTAAGCTGTACCATTGTCTTCTCATCCTGATGTTTCTCTGCTCTCTGCAGTTATGTGGATGGGACTTAACACAAAGCACTGGCCATAGGTTTGCAGGGGTGGTCCTCAATTACTCCCAGGGTCTTGTTTGACTCTTGGGAATTTCTTAAATTTTCTTAAGGGGAACTTTTGGATCATGAACCTATTCTGCCTGTTTTAATGAGGACGGCAGAATTGGTGTATCTGTACCTCCAAATGCATGGGAAGCCCTGACATTTGGATTCTTCCTGCTTTGAACTATACTCGCTTACGCAGCTCCTTATTTGATTCCCCCAAGGAAGTGACCCATTCTTCCAGCTGAGCATCCCAGCTTTCTTTTTGTCACAGCCCCTTAGTAAATGAGCATTTGCCTTGGTGTCTTATGGAGCGCAGTCTGTCTGCAGGTCTGTTTTAAAAATCTATCTTTTCCTCCAAAGCAGTTAGTTCCTCCTAACAGGATATCAACCGGCTTTCTCAGCAGCCACCCATGCGGTAATGCTCAGCACAGCCTTACTGTGCAGCCCTCGTCTTCCAGCAGATCAGCAAACTGCAGATTAGCAGGCAGAGACCATCCTACCCCGTCTTGCCATGTGTGGGTGTCCTCCAGCACCTGCTGTTCCCAGCTGCAGTTGCAACAATGTTTCCCAGAGAACAAAGGAGAGGAATTTTTACACATAGTCGTGGTCCAGTGGTGGCTGGAATATAAACAAAGAGAAGGCATAATCACAGTCCTTTTCTTCTCTTGGCTTTCCCCATTATCTCTGAACACAGGACTCTTCCTCACACTGTCTCAGATACATACCTCAGTTCATGAAACATGCAATTATTTTTCCTAAGCTGGGAACTGTTTTCAGGACACTTGATACTGACAACAGGCATGAAATCAGCACTAACTTCCCTCAGTGTTAGTATTAGAAAGGTGGTGTGTGTATAGACGTGTGTATATGCCCTTGAATGTGTACATGGCTAGGTGGGCAAAGAGGAAGGTTCTTAAACACAGGGAAAAAAAAAGATGCAGACACACAAGAGGTATCAAGTGCTTCATTTGAAATATGGGAACCTGGGGAGAGATGCAGCTCTTCAGCTCCTTCAACTGTGACATTCTGTGAGTCTGTCACGGGCACAGTTACTCAGCAGCTTCCCCGAGACACACTTGACCCCCCTGTAATACGCATCAGCCTTACAATTTGTATAGACAATCAGAGCTTGCTTCTGAACTACAAATGCAGAGCAGGGGACTCTTAACCCTGTCTTGGGGGAGAGGGGCTGTCCCTGGAGGACCTTGAGGCCTCCTCATAAACTATCATATCTGTAGTGGACTTTAAGGGCCTCATGACACAATTTCCTCATTATACAGGAAACAGAACTGAAGTTGTGAAGAATGAAGGAATGACCAATCTAAAGTCACTTGACTAATATTTTTTTCTGAGCCAGAACTCTTAACTCTTAAGGCTTTTAGAAATAAATACCAGATACCATCCTTTATTGAAATTCATGAAAGCATAAGGAATAGAATCCCCTCTAAGGGTGTGATGTGGATACTATTTTGGAATTTTTTTTTTTTTGGTAGAAATCAGGATGGTTGGAAATACAAAGGAAGGGTTAATAATTTCTTGGTATATAAAAGGCTTTGTTCTGAAAATAACAATCATTGCAGAACACCTGGGAGAAGACAATATCTCAGCAAGAGTGGGAGAGTGTTAAAACCTGCCCGAGAGAAAGAAAGGGTATCTTCTAACCCAGTCGTCTGTGAAACTTGTGGGTTTTCCCATCTGAAAGGACAATGTTTAGGTAGGATACAGAAAACCAGGCAATAAACTATGGGCCAGCCAAGGCACTTGCTGATGCTATTATATGATAGTGGATTTCATGCTGCTGGGAAAAGTGGACTTTGGAGTACCTAGTCTCAGGAGAAGTAAAAAGGCTGTAGGAGCAGACCACAAATATAAAACAAGCTTTTAACCTGTTATATTGAAAGCTAGTCGGTATTTTTACGGGTAAAGAAATTTTTCTTTTTAAATGTACTCAGCATCCAACCTCGAAAGCTAGAATGTTGAAGGTTTGAGGGATAGAGACTTAGAATTGTCATGCTCACAGGATCTAGCAAGCAAAACCCTTCAAATTGTACCACTAACAGTGTTTGATTAAGACCAGTTCTCATATGTGCTATTTTGATTGTTTACATGCTTGCTTTGAAGTAGCCCACGGTGTCTTCACTATTATTCTGACAACTAGAAATGCTAATCTACTGAGGGTTTTTTTTTTGAGTCTGTGATTCAGGTTGTTTTCATAGGAATCTGGCTAATTGCTTACCAGAGGAAATTCCAAGTCGGGGAAGCCTTGCTTCCAGTGATTGCTCAGGGGAACACCCATGAATGTCACTGATCCCACGGTGTATAATGCTCTTCTTCATTGCCGTGTTCCAGGCACAACAGTTGTTGTGCTCAGTTACTGACTGGAGCAGGGAACCTTTAATTAACCCAAACCAGAAAAGCTGCTGGTCCCACCAGAGATGCTTAAATCTGCAGAGGCACTGGGGAATCCAACAACGTTTTATACCAAATGTGAAGATCGGTAGTTGGGGAAAGCACAGGCTTTCATTCTAGCAGAAAGTGGTAGTTATTAGCCATGGAGTGACAGAAAAAAAAGGGAGCTTCAAAAGTAAAATAACATATACTTTCCACACCAGAGACTGGAAAAAGATTTTTCACAGGAACCCTAAGGCCTGGGCTCTGGGCTATTAAATTGCTATGTACAAAGTAATTGCAGAATAAATATCTGTTAACTAGGTCATCCTTTGAGTTTGGGCAAATTGCTGACTTCATCTGAGAAATGAGTGTGGGATTGTTATTTGTTCCCAAATCTAGTTCCGATCATCCAGACAGCAAGGGGAATTTAGATAGATAGATAGATAGATAGCAGATAGATTTGGGTGTGG
The DNA here is from genome assembly GCF_978045245.1 of Mus caroli. Lineage (NCBI taxonomy): Eukaryota > Metazoa > Chordata > Mammalia > Rodentia > Muridae > Mus > Mus caroli. The sequence continues at coordinate 53,003,916 of NW_028227261.1, read as the reverse complement.
CCTATACATTTGTGGATTGTTTTAATTTTCTCAGTGCCATTTGACATCAAATACTTTCAAAACCTCTAAATTAATTGAAGTGACTAAAATTCTCTAATCAAAAGTTATAGACTTGTGAGCTAGCTCCTCAAGGCCTTTCAGGGGTACTGGTTCCCCCAACAGCCAGGTGGTAGGCTGAGCATGAATCTGGCCCTATCTTGCTGTGCTTGCTTTGCTTTGACAGAATGTCTCCAGGGCTTGTGAGCAGGCAGATGTCCCCCCAGGAGGACACATGGGTATGCCATCATCTGCAGGAGTCTGAAAGCAAGTCAGCCCTGTCCCAGCATGTCACCTGGACGCATGCCATTCTCAAATGGGGAGGCTGCTGCTGTACTGATTTTCACTGTGACAAGCAAAGATAAATGTGCACACTTCTGAGAGCCACATTAACTATTTCAGCTATGGGTATCATTTAGTCTGAGGAAGGATTGGGTCAGCAATGGAACCAATCACTACCTTTGTGCCCCTACAGGTGTCCCTGTAGCAAGACATCACAAGCACTCAGAATTCCCTGCAAAGGGAAATAGTTTTTGATAGTTAATAGGTAATAGTGATATACAGGAGAGATTTTACATGCATCTAGATATTCATTTATATTAATACTAGCTCTGTTTTTACCTTGTAAATTTAAAAGAAAACTAACTGAGATTATCAATAGTTAATAACAATAAACATATTAGGAACTAAAGTGCCTATTATGAATAAGAGGCCTTATTATTTATTAGAAAATTAATAGGCACAAAACATGAAGAAAATCAAATTATAACCTTCCCCAAAACCTCAAATGATAATGAACCAAAGCTTTAAAAGAATTATTTGAAGGTTATGAAACCATTTATTTTTCTAACATATATATTCTTATTTAAACTGAGCCTAATTAAATTCATATGCATTTTTACATAAAAAGGAATAAAAATATAATAAAATGGGCTTTTGTTAAATGGGGCCTGTCTTACAATGAATTTTTTGGTGCTATTTGTTTTAAGCTGAGTCTCATGTATCCTAGGCTAGCCTCAAATTCATTATGTAAGTCTGTGAACCCTTGTTCTCCTGCCTCTGCCTCCCCAGTACAGGACCACAAACCCATGCCACTGTGTCCACTAATGAACATTTTATGCACAAAAATATGTCACTCACTTTAACGAAAACTTTCTATATAAATATTGGTACTCCATGTTGAAACTGTGATTGTAATTCTGGTTACACTGAACATAGAGGAAGATGGGGTTTGGGTCTGACCTGTGCCACTTCTTACTTATGTTACTTGCTCCTCTGGGTCTCAGTTTACTTTGGCCATGGAACAACTCATGTGTCTCCCACCTGCTTCACAGGCCCATCTGCAGGTCAAGTAAGGCTATGCTACAAGGGTTCTTTACGAAATTTCAAGCCCATTACAAAGGGTTCAAGTTGTTCTGAAGGCTATTGCATGCACACTGGCACATATGTGCTGAAGAGCATGTTCACTGTTCTGTTGCAGACAAGCAGAACGATGTGGAAATCCCATCTCCCACGCAGAAGGACAGGGAGAAGAAGAAGAAGCAGCAGCTCATGACCCAGATAAGTGGAGTGAAGAAACTGATGCACAGCTCAAGCCTGAACAACACAAGCATCTCACGCTTCGGAGTCAACACGGAGAATGAGGATCATCTAGCCAAGGTGAGTATGAGCTGGGCACATGTGTGTGTAGCTCTCCACTACATACTCACACACACACACATTCACACACACATGCACACACACACATGCACACACACACACATGCACATACACGCACAGACTCTCATACATGCACACACACACTCACACATATGCATACACTCATACACAGGGACACCCAGGGACACACACACACACACAGAGGAGCACACATGGACACACACACACACCATTCAAGATTTATAAAAGAAGAGGGATCACATATTCTTTGTCATTGAGTTTTATGATGCAGAGGCTGAAGTAGCCTCTCAGTTAACTGCTGGAGCACCTATCCAAGGTCCTTCTATACAAAAAGACTGTTCCTTTGTCCTGAATATAGGCTCAGTCTCAGTAACGAAGAGTTCTTTGTGGACAGAACATCCTGCTGGGGAGGATGCAGAGAAAGCTGGCAGGCTGGGCTGTATTAGCCCAGAGGACAAAGAGGGAAGGTATTCTGGGCACCAGGGAGAAAGTCTGCCCTGGTAGGCAGAGCTAGGGATAACATGAAGAGCCTGTGACAATGCTGACCACTAAAGCCCAAACCCAGTAGTGGAGGAAGGGACTGGAAACGTTCATTACTCCTGTAGGAGGCTGCACAGACACTGGCTGCTAAGTTTCTTGCAGCCTAGTCAAAGGATGAAGTGAGCTTCCCTGGAGGAAATCTTCTTCCATGAGGTATTCTGAAAACTGCCATCAGAGAAAAGTTGATTAAACATTGAGCCAAGCCTCTGGCCAGTTATTCAAATTGAAATAAGTTACTCCCCTCAGCAGATAATTTTTGGAATAAAACCACAGCAAATGTCTAAATGATGTTTTTTCCATGTCTGTGGGTGGTCCATAAACTCTAAGCTATTACCCATACCAGGCAGTCTTCATAACCTATTACTACTGAGTTAGGATTGAGTTCTACTCACTCCTCTGGCAGCTGAGTCCCCTTGATTTGACTTCAGGGACAATGAGCAAAGGCTGGAGAGTTTCCCCCAGCAGCTATTGCTGACATAGCCAGGGAGAGACAGGGAAAAGGACCAGAAGCCTGTGTACATTTGACTGCCTTTGAAAGTAGCATCAGGTGAAGATGAGGTGTTGTCAAGTATAGGTCAGCAACTCAAGCTATAAACGCAAACATACTTGGGTGTTTCTTAACAATGTGTAGAAACTTGTAGTTATCATGAAGAGGATATACAGCCAGCCCACCATTCTCAGATTCTTATACAAACAGAACTCTAAACAAATGCATGAAAGACTTGGGAGCTAATGTCTCCCAAATAAAATCTTATAAAATATTTTACACCATTAAAAAAAAAAACTTATTCTTAAATGTCTCTCATTTTGATTTGCAGGAGCTGGAAGACCTGAACAAATGGGGCCTTAACATCTTCAATGTGGCTGGGTACTCACATAATCGGCCCCTTACATGCATCATGTATGCCATATTCCAGGTGAGACAGATGGAGCAAACACCGATTATCTTGGAACAGAGCTCTTTATATTTTATACTCCATGTTACTTTTATGACAGCCTTTTCTCTGGTTTGGACATCCACTTATTCATACCTGAATCCATTTTCCTACATAGGAAAGAGACCTTCTGAAGACGTTTAAAATCTCATCTGACACCTTTGTAACCTACATGATGACTTTAGAAGACCATTACCATTCTGATGTGGCGTATCACAACAGCCTGCATGCTGCTGACGTGGCCCAGTCAACTCATGTTCTCCTTTCTACGCCGGCACTGGATGTGAGTAGTTACGGTCTGTTTTGCATACCCACCCATCCTAGTTTTTAAAAAGTATCATAAATGCGCAATACCTTTATAGAAATGATGCTCTTGAATGACCCTGGGTACTTGAACTACTTCTTTGGTAGCTATGGCATTCAGCAATTTGAGTGGCTTTAGGAAAATAGATAACACTTGTGCTTTCCTCATTTTCCAGTACCAGTGTAATGTTCCTTTTTTCATCTTTGCCATCTGAAAGTTATTTAATTATGAGACAATGAATTAGACCCATGATTTATTTTCATCATATTCCTAGTAAGGGATACACTGTATCTCAAGGCATCTTCTTTACTATCTGTCATACAGTACATATATACTGTACGGAATCATCTGAATTGCCCAATATGTACTCATTCCAGGTCCTGAGGAGAATATAATGTATATGTTACATGCAATCTTCTGTATAGTCTCTATTAGGGATAAACATCTATAGACTTATTTTCCTAGGAATTCAAAGTAGTAACTGAAAATCAAAAGCAGACAGAAGTTAAGAAAAACTGCTCTCTAAAACCTCTGTGGAGATGGCTATGACTCTTTCCCTTGTAATTCAAACTTTCTCATGAGCTACCATAATTAGTAATATGCCCAGCCATGCCACCTCTGGGCAGATGGCAATAGTGAGTAACTAGGTACATCCAAAATGTACTGTCTGCTGCCAGAAAAGACTGGCCATGCCTTATCCAGCCACCTTGGCAGACCCAGTTTGGGAGTTAGAGAAAGACTAAACTGATTGCTTGACATTCTTATAATCTGAGACAAGCCATCTAAGACGACTTGCTAATGTGAGATGGAGGTAAGGGTATTTAACCCCCCAATGGAAAAAAATCAGTATTTACATTCATGAAGTCAGGTAGCACTATTCACCTAGTGTTATACATCACTATTGTTTGGCTCTAAATTGGCTGAGTGTTACAGACTTAGAAAAGGGAGTGTAGAATGCTTGATATGTCATAGTGTTGCTCTTTCGGGGAAGAGATAGAAAGACAGTTAATATTTGAATGAACAGAAGAGTTATATCTTCAAAGAGGCTCAAGAACCAGCAGCATTGTGTGCCTAACAAGAACAAGATTGAAATCACTGTACCTGGGGAAGGAAGAGGACAGAGAGGGAGGTCTTCATGACAGTGTGAACATGCGGAGCAGTATGACATTAGGTTTTGTTTGTTAGAAATGTTATCAACTGTAGCCTACAATAAACATGCAGTGGGCATGCAGGTAAATTACTAAATATATGACAGCCTGTAACCTCACTATAAAATAAACATTGGCAAACATTTTATCATTTATCTCCCAAGGCTAGAGTTTAGCCTATTCCACCCCTAGTTACTTAGCCTGCCTGGGTATGAAGGTTACTGTCTGCCATGTTCCCCAAGCAGTATGCCTTGCTTCTTTGACTGGCACAGGCTGCAGTCCATAAGCATCATTTATGGACTGCCATAAATCCAAGCCACCAACTACAGTCATCCACACGCACCATCAACATTGTGCGAATGACTTACCCAACCCTCCGCCCATGGACTCAATATGAGATGAGCTCTGGCCGTCATCCTTCTCACATCAGAGAGTTTATGTTGATACACAGAGACTTGTGCTTAATTCAGTCAACATCCTGAGCTCTCATAAAATTCAGCAGTGCCTCTCCCAACTCGAGTAAAATGTGGTACTTGAACGAGATGAAACTGAAGAGTGAGACAGGCGCGTTGGATGCAGAGTTAATGGGCTCCTTTGAACCCACAGGCTGTCTTCACAGACCTGGAAATCCTGGCTGCCATTTTTGCAGCTGCCATCCATGATGTCGATCATCCTGGAGTCTCCAATCAGTTTCTCATCAATACAAGTGAGTTCACCACTGCACAGTTAATCCGGATTACTCTGTGATTCACTGCAGCCTTTTCCTCCTAATGTTTTCATTATGGGTAATAACAAGGGCAATAATGAGGTAATCCTTCCATTCCATGGAAATCGCTCAGGCTTTTCCTGGATACTGTGTCCAGCTTGTCAACACAGTGTGTTGAGGTGCATGGGGAACTTGGAGCGGGACAGAGGCAAGCCATAAAAACAGAGCTCCAAAGTTTGGAAAAATACAATATGGAAAGAAAGAGTAAAAGATTTGGAGTGGCCTGGCAAGATAAGAGAAAGCTTGGGTATGTGAGAGTGACTCTCAGTCTTTTGTGTAGCTAACAGATATAACATAGCAAACCATAAGTGTCCCTCTATCCAGGATGATAGGCAGAGATACTAGGCCTGAGCATTCCAGCCTAGAAGGAATATTCCTCAAGGAACACTGGGAATAGGCCCCGAGAGTTCAAGAGGAAATGTCATTAAACGTCTACACATTTTCTTCCAACTGCCTGGCTTTGACTGCAGACAGTGGAGAAGCAAGGGAAGGACCTAGTTTGACCAGCCTCAGGATCTGAAGCTATCCCAGGGCTTTATCATACTCAAACCATTTGATTTTCATGCTATTCAGAATTCATTCATTGTCTCAGTTAATGCTCCATTTCTACGTACAGTTTCTTTTGATAATATTGGTTATCTCATTATGATCATGATTGACATCTAGTGCTGGCAGTTTTCTAAAAGTACTATCTGAGCTTCCTGCTAGAAGAGGCCTTCTGTTGTTTTTCCTTGTCTTTATCTTCAAAATATCTGCATATACTAAGCTTGGGGAACACTGGTTTTCTTCTTTCAATTTTAATATCTTGTTCTTGTCTTTTAAAAACATCAACAACATAAACTTTGGGTGACCTGCCTCTTTGTATGGGTTAGTTTCATTAATTTAACATGCTGATAGTTTGTTTCTCAAGGGAAATATAGCTACTTACAGTACTGAGAAATATAAAGCACATTTGTAAATCAGTGCCCTTGGCTAGAAGGTTAACAGAACAAGGGAGTTTAAATTACTTCAGAGAAAGCAATGACCTTTGAGAAAGAGAGAGAGAGAGAGAGAGAGAGAGAGAGAGCTAGAGAGAGAGAGAGAGTGTATGCACTATTGTATAGTAGGCACATTCTACATCAGTTGGTTGTTATTCTTAGTTAAGATTAAACATGTCTTAATGAGTTTGATGACCATACACTTGGGTACAAAGCTGTGTCAGACAAAATATAGATAAAGCAGAGGGAAGTTATAGTTTGGGTGCCTAGCCATTGCAGTTTCTAGTATAGAAACCTAAAAAAGGGAAAATCTAATATCAACATTGTTTTAAAAAATATTCATGCTCAATTGTCATATTTATAGAAACCTCCAAAAGCTACATTATTGAGTTAGTTGAAGATCTAAACTCACAATTGTCAGAGGTTGGGGAGTGTATATGAAAGTGAGCATGTTTTAAATTCTTAATACATTTGATAACGCATCTGTGTTTTCATTTCATTCTTTTTCAAAACACAGAATTTACAAAGACTTAAAGGAAATTGTAAGCTGAGATGAAAATACAGTTTATCAAATGTTAAATTCTTCATCTCATATGAAAGAGAAAATTCATATTGTAATATCTCCAGGAATCATTTTTTGCTCTGCTTCTCTAGTATGTAATGACCTATGGATGATGACTCTTGAAATAATTTAAAATAAACTATATCAAATTTCACATTGAAGCGATGCCAGTGTTTACATTATACAGTTTTATTACATTTTTATGATCATCATTTTTCTTTATTAGATTCTGAACTTGCTTTGATGTATAATGATGAATCTGTGCTGGAAAACCATCACCTTGCTGTGGGATTCAAATTGCTACAAGAGGAACACTGCGACATCTTTCAGAATCTTACCAAGAAGCAACGCCAGACACTCAGGAAAATGGTGATTGACATGGTAAGATGCCAGCCTGCATCCCTTGCCTACATTTGCCATTTTCTCGTATAGACTGACTTGATTGAGAGTTTTAATTCTGTCTTTGCTCAAGGTGTTGGCAACTGATATGTCCAAACACATGAGCCTCCTGGCAGACCTTAAAACAATGGTAGAAACCAAGAAGGTGACAAGCTCCGGTGTTCTCCTCCTGGACAACTATACTGACCGGATACAGGTATCTGATGTCTAACACAAAGCCACACTAAACAAAAGCAAGCAGTATTTAGAAAACAAAAATAGAAATTTGGTTAACTGCATGACCTAGGTTACTACTTAACCTTTGGGCATATCTTTAAAACAAGTTAAGAAAATAAAGTTTATCATTTTATTTATGGGGTAAATACTGTATTCATTGAATTGTTTAGTTCTAAAATTGAGTTGCAGTGTCTATTTATAATAAGGTATATGTGAATATTGGTCCTCAAAGCTCACATTTGAACACAAACCCCACCAACTGCAACTTTGTTAGATCTGATTTTGCTAAACAAATTGCCATCGACTGTTCTTTTTCCACACATGGAAAAATCTAGAAGTAACTACTTTGGGTTATTCTTTGCATTCTTTCCAAACTAAGGAAAGAAATGTTAACAGAATTTGACACCTAATACTCCCTCCAGTTTTTAAACTCAAAACCTGTCAATCTAGGAAAATATACACACTTCCCTTTTGAGGCTCTCTAGTGGTAAATAACCAACTCTGGCCAGCACCATTGAAATACTGCTCTTTTGATGGTAGAATTGTAACTATATTCAACTAAAATGTTCTTGGTATGAAGTGTCCTGAGATGAGAGGGATAAGATGTTCTGGTGGCATTGATGCTTAGTTTTATGGGATTTTCCAAAACTTGACCATTTCAGGTTCTTCGCAACATGGTACACTGTGCAGACCTGAGCAACCCCACCAAGTCCTTGGAATTGTATCGGCAATGGACCGATCGTATCATGGAGGAGTTTTTCCAACAGGGAGACAAAGAACGGGAGAGGGGAATGGAGATTAGCCCAATGTGTGATAAACACACAGCTTCTGTGGAAAAATCCCAGGTATCTACACTGAGACTTTTTTCAATGTTTTTATGAGCTCTACCAATTGTTCCCTTCTTTAAGCCAGTGTGTGTGTGTGTGTGTGTGTGTGTGTGTGTGTGTGTGTGTTGTGAAATGATAAAACATGATTGGATGATACATTTAATTCCATCATATGTATCATTCCTTTGCTTTCTCCACGAATGGTCTCTCAAGTGAGGTGTTAAGCAAAGTTTCCAGTTATCTAAGACCTCATCAGATTTGGTGGACACATGAGCACCTGTACTCTCCATCCCCCTGCCTAGATTTCTCCTCATCCCTTCTCCATCCAGGAGCTCAACTCCTTATCGGTGCTCCCCACACATCTGTTTCAATCCTTAATCAAGCATGATGTCACCATTTCAGATGAGAAAAAGACCCACCATTGCAATGTGGCCAAAGTATCTTCCCAGTGTAAGGGAAGGCAAGCAAACAAACACACAAATACATAAACAGCTGTCCTCTTGGTTCAGTTTGCCAACTTCTTAGTGACCCAGTTGTCCTTTCTGTCATGTAGACAGGTCTCCCCAAGTGTCCTGATGTCTTCATCCACACTGCTGTTTAATTCATGGGCTCTGCTGAACATCCTATGCTTGATCTGGAAAGAAAGCGTCTTACTAGAAGTTCTAAGTATTTGGGGTTTTTTCTCATCCCACTTCCTAGGGAATAAACAACTAGCAACGATCTTCCATGAAAGGTTGAAGTGTTTCTTACTAAAAGCAAAGCAAGTGGAGAAATTAAATGACTGCGATGTGTTATGTCACGCATGTTTGTCTGTTGCTGTGGGCTTCTTTCTAGTCCCTGGAAAGCACTTTGAAAATGGTCTCTAAAATCCTGCAAACTGTATATAAAGAGATAAGCAAAAAAAAAAATGAGTGGGTGGGAACAAAGTCATATCTGAATCATCCAGCCAAATTCCTGTAACTAGGGCAGCTCACAGCTGCCCTGACTTTAGTATGAGTCTTGCTCATTAAGTTGGAAAAGAATCATTAAAAGTTATAATATGTGCATGCATGGGCACATCCCCCCCCCACACACACAAACACACTCATATAGACACATAACCATGTACATACAGGCACATGGACATGCACATATGGGGTGAGGTAGGATAGACTCTCACATATGACCAAAGTTCTTGTATATATAATCTGGATATATTAAATCACTGATAGAGAAAGGTTTCCAGCAGAGCGAAAAGATAAAACATAATGTCCCGAAAGACCCTAGCTCATCCCTCATCCCCCTTTGGTTCCAACACAGCATCTCTCCCTCCGGCCCCACCCAACCTTGACAGGGGAATTCCATTCCCTCATTCACTGCTGCCTATTCTCTTCACCTGCCCCAGTCCCCAAGGTTTCCTGTTTGTCTGACAGGGAGGAGGTCAGTTTAAGGCCGCTTAGCTAGCTCCTGCAGGATGCATAGCCCCTGTGTAAACCACAGCAGAGTCACAGCCTTGATTTATGCTCTTGCACACAAGCAAAAGGAAATGCTAAGTTGTTTTTCTTTTCCTTCTTTCTCCTGATAGAAAAGACTGCATGCACTATGAATCCTAAACAATAGCAGCAGTCATCACACTGGGAAGATTAGTTTGCTTAGGTTTTGAATCGTTTTTAGGTATTTTATTATTATTTTGAATAGCCCTCTACAAGGCAAAGACTTGAGAAGTTCCAGAATGGTGGAGGGCCAGCTCCTGTCATCTTGGCACGGTGACGTATTTCATAGTTTATCAGGGAGAGAATATTGAATCAGAACACTTCAGACTTGGGGCTTCCTTCAGAGAATGACTCACAGAATCCAAGTAGTGACAAAGTTATTCCCAGTTACACCCAGACCCTGCTGGCAACTGTGAAAGGAAAGACGGTTGCAGTGAGATGGACACAGGCTTTGGAGCCAGACGAGGCAGAGACTAAGGCCCAAGTCTACCACTTCCAAGCTAACCTCTGTACCATGTTTGGTCTCCACAATTCTCGGTTTCTTCCTTTGTAAACAGCAGACTTTAGTATGAGTCTTGCTCATTAAGTTGGAAAAGAATCATTGAAAGTCATAATATGTGCATGCATGGGCACATTCCCCCCCACACACACACACAAACACACACATATAGACACATAACCATGTACATACACGCACATGGACATGCACATATGGGGTGAGGTAGGATAGACTCTCACATATGACCAAAGTTCTTGTATATATAATTTGGATATATTAAATGACTGGCCATATACCAGAATACTGATAGAGAAAGGTTTCCAGCAGAGCGAAAAGATAAAACATAATGTCCCGAAAGACCCTAGCTCATCCCCCACCCCTCTCATCCAACAGCAGGATTGAGAGGTGTTTGCACATATTGTATACATTCCAGGGCCTACCATATAGCAAGCAATTAAATAAACAAATCTCTTACTATTGGTCCCCTTGGATCTCCTTCTCTCTTTAGATAGAAACCAAGACAGGGCGCCTGGTTTTCAAGAGCCTATGCAGTAACAGATATGTGGTCCTCCTTTTCTCCAGGTTGGCTTCATTGACTACATTGTCCATCCACTGTGGGAGACCTGGGCAGACCTGGTTCAACCGGATGCTCAAGATATTCTGGATACACTAGAGGATAACAGGAACTGGTACCAGAGTATGATACCCCAGAGCCCTTCCCCACCACTGGATGAGAGGAGCAGGGACTGCCAAGGACTTATGGAGAAGTTTCAGTTCGAACTGACCCTTGAGGAAGAGGATTCTGAGGGACCAGAAAAGGAGGGAGAAGGCCACAGCTATTTCAGCAGCACAAAGACGCTTTGTGTGATCGATCCAGAGAACAGGGATTCTCTGGAAGAGACTGACCTAGACATTGCAACAGAAGACAAGTGTCCGATCGACACATAAATCTCTCTCCCTCTGTGTGGAGATGAACATTCCACCCTTGACGAGCATGCCCGCTGAGTGGTAGGGTCAACCTACCATGGCCAAGGCCTGCACAGGACAAAGGCCACCTGGCCTTTCCAGTTACTTGAGTTTGGAGCCAGAATGCCAAGCCGTGAAGTAAATAGCAGTTCCATGCTGCCTTGCCTTGCCTGCAAGCTTGGCGGAGACCCACAGCTGTATGTGGTAGTAGAGGCCAGTTCCCATCAAAGCTAAATGGCTTGAAAACAGAGGACACAAAGCTGAGAGATTGCTCTGCACTAGGTGTTGGGAAGCTGTCCTGCCAGGTGACTGAACTCACTAACAACTTCATCTATAAATCTCACCACCCAACCCGTTGTCTGCCAACCTGTGTGCCTTTTTTGTAAAATGTTTTCGTGTCTTTGAAATGCCTGTTGAATATCTAGAGTTTAGTACCAACTTCTACAAACTTTTTTGAGTCTTTCTGGAAAAAAAAAGAAAAAGAAAAAGAAAGAAAGCAGTTTCCCTTCTTTCTTGGGCAATATCTCTGGCTTTCCTCCAGTTAACTTTTGCAAATAGACAGGACAGATGCAGTTTTAACCACAGGCTACTTCCTTCTCTTTGTCCAATCTGACTCTGTAGTGGCCCCTGCAACTTAGCTGTTTGCCTGCTTTGAGCACTGTTTTTCCCTGGCAAGTCTCTCTGCTTTGCTTTAAACTCATGCTCAACACACCAGGAGGTCTGTGGAAAAGCTGATATTTCCCATCAGTCTATGGAGTGCTCAGTCACACAAGGCCGCGTGTATGGCTGCATCCAGCCCCCAGGCCACTGTGAGCTACACAGCACCTGTTATCCCTCTTCTCCCCAACTCCCTCCCTCAAGCATACTGTTTTCAATTTAATGCTGCTGTCTTTGTCTTGTACTGTCCCCCCCACCCCCCCGCACTAACACTTCCCTCTCTTCCTGTTTATAACCATGTATTTATTACATAATGTACATATTGTAATGTTTTGTAAGTTATTAATTTATATATCTAACATTGCCTGCCAATGGTGGTGTTAAATTTGTGTAGAAAACTCTGCCTAAGAGTTCCAACCTTTTCTTGTAATGTTTTGTATTGTGTATTATATATCCCAGACATTGCTTAAGAGAAACATGGAGCCCCATCAGCAGTTAAGGACAGGAATGGTCGTTGTTCCAAGGGTCTGCCCTTTCCTTGTCTGAGTCCCTAGTTCTGCCCAACCCTTTGATGAGCTGGTTTTGCAAACAGGATTATCATATTCGATACTAAATGGTTTATACTGAAGTTTTATTTTGTATAGTTTGGTAGGGGTTAGGAGCACTGGGATGTCGGTTTTTTTCACCCATGTTCTATCCAAGTCTCTGGATGCATGAGTTGAGTTTTTCACTGGGCTCTGCTCTAATTGTGGCTTTCGTTTTTTAAAAAAATAAACAACACTACATTTGATCACCGATGATACTGAGTATCCCCAAACTACTGACTTGGAAGAGCTAGGCTCCATACTGCTCACGAGCAGCGGAGCCATGTTCAAATTCATCAAAGGCAACAAGAAGACAATGTGAATTTTTATCGTAGAATGTGAACTGATGTCGTAAATGACGCAATGTGAAGCTTCTGATAACACTTGTCAGGCCTCTTCCTGGTGTCAGTTTCAGTTTGTAAAAATACGTGTCATGCTTCAGTTCAGCATTGTGACAATAGTTAAAGAAAATGGCACAAAATGTGCATGACCAATGGGTTCGTACGTCTGTAACACTGCATTGTTCCAGGTGGACGTTATATTGTTTTCAAAAGTTTCTCACAATGTATGTTATAATATTATTACTATTATATATTGTGCTCAAATGCATTCTTAAGAGACTTTTATATGAGCTGAATAAACAAAAGCATGAATAAATTAGATTGTAGCCCCATTCATTTCATGGTCAACTCTAATATATTAAAGCAGGATTGTTTTTCTTCTTCTTCTTCTTCTTCTTCTTCTTCTTCTTCTTCTTCTTCTTCTTCTTCTTCTTCTTCTTCTTCTTCCTCTTCCTCCTCCTCCTCTTCCTCTTCCTCTTCCTCTTCCTCTTCCTCTTTACCATCCTTCACAAAAAAGCAAGCCACTTTGCTCATCCAAATCACAACTGAAGTTTCGTATTCTCTGTGTCCAAAAAGTCCCATGGCTCAGAGCATTTTGTTTTCTTCTCAGCAGATTATTCACCCAACTCCTCAGTACAGGAAGGAGGGTGGTGAAGACTAACAAGCAAAACCACTTTGTTCATCTTGAACCATTTCCTTCCACCTCTTTAGAATTCTGAAGGGTTTAATCTCTTAGGTAAATAAAAGGCATCTTTAGCTAGGCTGTGTAGGCTACCACAGTGACTCACAGAATCCAATCCTAGTACATTAGCTCAATGTAGAGAAACCTGTTGATTCATTTGGCATACGAAGAGTCTGAAGTCAAGAAGAGTCACCTAGACCACAACCTTCAGAGCACATAAAAATATTCGTGTACACCCCAGCCTACTGTCTGTGCCTTTGCTGGTAGGTTATGCTGTTCTAGAAAGAACTATTTAAATGTTATCAAGTCTTAAAGTCATCATTTTAAAATAAGTCACCCAGAGTGTGTGTGTGCATACGTAGGAGGTGACAAAGACTCAGTGAGTAGCTCTTACTAACTTAGCCACAGAGAAGTAAGTGGCCTGTGGCCAGGAGAGAGTCTGCTCTAGAGGAATTCCTAGGTAAGAGGAAATTGCTGAATTTCTTTAGAAAATCAAAAGCTTGCCTGTTAGTTCTAGCCAGGACTTCCCCACCATCCAGTTTCTGACTGGACATTGTTATCTGATACAATGGCAAAACGGAATTGGTTACAAACAGTTTGTATAAAAAGTATAGCTGATGATTATGCCTAAGAATGCTCTCTGTTCTGTTTTCTACTAAAGGGTCCTTGGCATGGAAAATGTGCATGTTTTTAATGCTGTTTGGGTTCTAGTTTCCTCCAGAGCCTGAAGTGGCTTTTCCTAGAGGCCTACATACCAGACTTTTAATTCTCCCCAGCTGACAGTAATGTAGGGAAAGAGCAATGACCCCACTGGTTCTGTCTCCAAGGCATGCAGGCCTGAAGCCTTCGGTAGTCACTGTGAACCCCATGGCACGCTCTGTGGGATGGTTTTCCAGCAATGAGTTTGGGCCTTGCTTAGTTTTATTCTTCCCACTGACTTCTCCTTTAATTTCTGCTCGTTTTAAAACTTATTTATTTCAATTTAATGAGTATGGGTGTTTTGTCTGCATGTATGTCTATGCTCTAGATGCACATCTGGTGCCCACCGAGGCCAGAAGAGGGCAGGCATTGGGTAGTCTGGGACTGGAGTTACAGACAGCTATGAGCCATTATGTATGTATCCTAGTTTAATATCTCCTGCCAATAAGACACTCTGACAAAGACAGCTGAGGGAAAGGGGGGGGGTTAATTGGCACAAAATTCCAAGTTTCAGTCTTTACCATGGGGAAATCAGAATGGAAAGACCTTGAAATCGCTAGTCACATCCCCAGGTCCCCCTATCCTGAGTCATCAAGCCTCCACTGGACTTAGGGGCTCCCCTCCCAGTGATGCCAGATAAGGCAATCAATCCTCTGCTACATATCCAGCAGGAGCCATGAGTAACCCCTGGTACTCTTAAGTTGGTAGTTCAGTCCCTAGAAGCTTTTGGTGGTCTAGCTAGTTGATACTGATGTTCTTTCTATGAGGTTGCAAACCCCTTTAGCTCCTACAGTCCTTGCCCTAACTTCCTAATTGGGGTCCCTGCGCTCAGTCCAATGTTTGGCTATGTATTTCCTTTAGACAGGAGCAATTCTGAGTTGAAATTTTGGAGATGGGTGGATGGCCCTATCCCTCAACCAGGGGCCCATACCTAACTTCTGGATATGGTCTCAACAGGTTCTCCCTCCCCTATGTGGGGTATTTCAGCTAATGTCATCCCCGTGGGGTCCTGGGAGGCTCTTGCTCTTCTAGCATCTGGGACTTTCTGGTTGCTACCCCAAGATCCCCATTCCACACTGCTACACACCTCTGTTCAACTTCCTGACCCTCCATCTCCTTCCATACCTGATTCTTCCCCTCTTTTCCCCTCCCCCCCTCTTCTCTTCCTCCCAAGTCCCTCCCACCCTCTACTTCCCTTGATTATTTTGTTCCCTCTTCTAAGTAGGACTGAAGCATCCACTCTTTGGTCTTCCTTCCTCTTGAACTTCATGTGGTCTGTGAGTTGTACTGTGGGTATTCTATGCTCTTTGCCTACTATCCACTTATTAGTGAGTACAACCATGTGCATTCTTTTGCGACTGAGTTACCTTACTCAGAACAATATTTTCTAGATCCATCCATATGTCTGTGGATTTCATGAAGTCATTGTTTTTAATAGCTGAGTAGTACTCTATTGTGTAAATACACCACATTTTCTGTATCCATTCCTCTGTTGAAAGACATCTGGGTTGTTTCCAGTTTCTGACTATTATAAATATGGCTTCTATGAACATAGTGGTTCACATGTCCTTATTACGTGTTGGATCATCTTTATGCCCAGTAGTGGTATATAGCTGGGTCCTCAGGTAGTACTATTTCCAATTTTCTGAGGAACCGCCATACTGATTTCCAGCATGGTTGTACCAGCTTGCTATCCCACCAGCAGTGGAGGAGTGTTCCTCTTTCTCCACATCCTCGCCAGCATCTGCTGTCACCTGAGTTTTTGTTCTTAGCCATTCTGACTGGTGTGTGGTAGAATCTCAGGGTCATTTTGATTTGCATTTCCCTGATGACTAAGGATGTTGAACATTTCTTTAGGTGCTTCTCAGCTATTCGAGTTTCCTCAGTTGAGAATTCTCTGCTTAGCTCTGTTCCCCATATTTAGGGGAATGCTAGACTGCTGAGGCAGGAGTGGATAGCAGGTTGGGGAGTATCCTCATAGAGGCATGGTGAGGGAGGAGGGAATAAGGGAGTTGTGTGTGTGTGTGTGGGGGGGAAACAGTAGGGGAATAACATTTGAAATATAAATTTAAAATATATACAATATGAAAAAAAGAGCAGAAGGAAAATGCATGCATGTATACTTGTACTCCATTCATCTCCCTCTTTTCACGTTCTGGATCCACACCAAAGAACTGGTTACCTCCAGTTTAAGACTGAGCCTTCATAGCAATTAACATAAACAAGACATGTATACAGGCCAACCTGATCTAGACAATCCCTTACTGCGGCTCTCTTTCCAGGAGATTCT
Organism: Mus caroli; assembly: GCF_978045245.1. Lineage (NCBI taxonomy): Eukaryota > Metazoa > Chordata > Mammalia > Rodentia > Muridae > Mus > Mus caroli. The sequence continues at coordinate 52,987,336 of NW_028227261.1, read as the reverse complement.
ACATGTGTCAAGTTGACAAATAAAACCAACCATCACATTATGTATGTCCTATTCCAATTTTGTGTTCAAGCTGAAAATAGAGCCAGACCCTCAATGTCAGCCTAAGTCTTTGGGAACTGCTCTGGGATCTTGTACCTCAATACCCTCATCAGTAAAACAAGAGTTAATAATGTCTTTGTTATGTGATTATCAAGAGAATCAAATGATAGAATGATGTATGATCCACTGTCAATTTCAAGTAAGGAGAGGTGGCATGCTTTCTATGTGGTGGTGTTTGCAACCATTTTTCATGTGACTTACCTTGGCAATTCTTATCAAGTCACCCTGGGCTTATCTACACAGACAGGATCAGAGTTCCTGACTCAAGAGTGTATTCTGTTCATTGAAGAGGAGTAGTGTGACTCTTGGCCATCTTTGTTGCTAGCACTGTCTCATGGCTGAGACTGTGCTCATTTGGGAGACCTCCATGACTCCTTTGGGAGATTCCCAAGGAGACACACAGACAGCCAAAGCTTTCCACACCTTGTCCCATGATCTATACCTTCTCTACCCTTTAACAACTGAGTTTCTGAACGTTGTTGCAAAATTTATACTTCCCTGATACATTTCATCTAAAAATCCAGCATGAATTCTTGCTCTAGTACCAACTTTGTGAGCTTAGGAAAAGTCCTCATCTGGTGGATCTTCAGTTTTCTTTTCTATAAAAGGAATCCATGCAATCTATAGTAAAAGATTATTTAGAATGGCAGGCCATTTTAGCAAAGCTTCTGACAGATTCCAAGCATGAAGCAAACAAAACTAATATTGATGGCATATTGTCATGGCTAAATAAGATAACATACATAGAAAAGCATCTTCATACTAAAAACTGTTATTTATTTTAGCCTAAAAATTATTTTGGATTGTGATTCTGATAATTCAGATACCACACCCTCCTTAGCACTTGCCAGCTTTTTCTTTGACAATTAAGTTATATTTTCATATACATTGAGATTAAAAATAATGATCAGGACAGGACAAGGAATGGAGTTGTTACCTCTGTCTTCCAGATCAGCAATGCTCTCGTAAGCAATGCTCCATAGGCAACAGAATTGAGGGGAATGTAAGTTAAACCAGCTTTACCATCACTAGGCTGACCTGGCCCACAGCCTATTTGGAAATACTTTACTGAAATGCAGTTACACCATATCCAGAGCACCCACTCCTTGGTGCTATCCACTAACCTAACTAACAGACAAGAGACCACCACATTGCATGCAAACTTCTGTTAGTTACTTCCCTCCCAAACTACATGTTCATAATCTGTTCAGAATGTATCATGTGGCTGATGTCATGCTTGGTGATCTCTATTGCTTGGCTTTGGAGGGTAGGGTAGTGTTTGACTATTAAACACTCATAGGGTTATAGTTTACAATGTATTCTTTCTCATTCTCAAAGATTCCTAATTACGATTTAAAAAAATATTGTCAAATCCTTTTCATATCTGGGAAATCATGTGACTGTAGACATGAAATCACTTATACAACAGAGGGGTTCTCCACTTTTTGCTCTGTTTAGCTCATCCAACAGGTAAACACTTTCTTAGGTAAGGCCTTAGCTCCATTGTACTGAGGCAGCTGTCCTCTTCCATCAAGTATGTAGCTTCATAGAAGTTACAATAGAGCAGAGAAGGGGTGTTGAAGAACATCTCTACCTGTTCTCATGGATCTTCATCAGCTGTTTTCTGAGTCCAAACAGGTCTCTAACATTCTTTTAGGTGCTATGCTAAGACACATTGCCTCATGTGCATCTCGTGCACTAGAAGACTTGGAAAATTAGATGTACAAGTGAAAAAATTAGTGATAGTACAAGAAGTGCTAAAGTAGAGGACCATGTGAAAGCACCTAACTCTTTAGGGCTTGGGAGCCATGCTCAGAGAACATTCTTCTTAGCAAGTCATATGGAGCCTTTGCAGTAGTATGAGAAGGGACCAGAGAGATGGCTCAGCAGTTTAGCATAATTCTTGCTCCTATCAAGGACCCAGATTCAATTCCTACACCCACATGGAGGCTCACAGCCATCAGTAACTCCAGTTCTTGAGACTCTGAAGCTCTCTTCTGGCCTCCTTCAGCACCATTAGATACTGATGCAATTGAGGAGACAAATGCTAGTACCATTTTTAAAAGTTAGGTTCTTAGGCCCTGATACTAATTCTCTGAAGGAGAAGCAATCTTGGCCAACCTGTATGAAAAGGGGAATAGAAACATTTTATGGCTACAAAAGCAGCCAATAGCTAAAGTGCTGTAGAGGGAGGCAGCAGAGTTCCAAGGACTAGGAGAACAAAGCCCCGTGTGACTCACAGTATAGAGCAATAAAACAATGTTGCTTTGTGAGGTATTGCCAATCAATCTCATGTGACCCATGGGCACATGATAAGACTTTTGTTCTTCTTTAAACACAGTGGGACTCCATCAATATTGCTAAGTAGAAAAGTATTAGAACCACACTTCCATTTGGAATGACTCTCCTAATTATAGTGTGTAGACACATTTGGAGAGGGTAATAAAGAATGTGGAAGATGAGATTATAAACCATAACCAAACCATGAGAAAATGGTAACCAAAATGGTAGACTAGAAAGAGGCTGTGGGGATAAAGAGAAATGAATGCATAGGGAGTTATGTAGAAACTACATTTACAAGTCTTGGGAGTGGGCTAAGTCAAGGAGGAAAAGACTTGAGAATAAATGTCAGGTTTTTTGACTTATGGAAAAGTGGTTAAGTCTTGCTCAGAAACAAGAAATACAAGGGAAGTTCCATTTTGCAGGGAAGGCATGTGTTGATGGTTTTGGGGAGGAGGGCTGTGTTTGTGACAAGGAGTGGGCCATGTGGATGAGGTAACTGAACATGGCAGTCTGAACACAAAGAATTCCAGTCTAGAATTTATCATACATGCGTTTGCAACAACACACACACACACACGCACAGGCACACACACACATTATTGGCCATACAAGTGAAGGAGTGTGTAATTGGGAAAAGGGTTATGGAATAAGACTGACCAATGAGTTTTACTGGTATTTTTGTGAACTGACCAATGAGTTTTACTGGTATTTTTGTGAACAAATACATTGAAGTCTGCTGACCTTTTGCCTATGGAACAACCTTTATGTCTTATGAGATTCTCTGATTTCCTCTACTCTAAAAAGAGGTGGGTGTTCTACTACTGTGCTTCATTTGTGCCTTTCTGTAGCACTTCTTATAATGTTACAAAGCATCTTAGGGTGATATCCTAGGGAGAGACAGTATAGTGAGAAGAAGGATAAGAGACAGGACTAATCTTTGAGGTACTCTGTAATGTATAATGGAATGTTTAATACAAAGAGAGATGTCTTCAAAAGAGAGAGAAGCCATACTACTGGGAAATTTACAGGAGAACTTTGTGTCTGAGGAGGCTGGATAGCCTGGAACTCACTCTGTAGACCATGTTGGCCTTGAACACAGAGATCCTCCTACCTCTGCCTGCCACATGCTGGAATTAAAGGTGGGCACCTTCACTGACTACATTAAGAAAGAAATTGATCACAATGGTATACCTGAGTGCATAACAGAGGAAGGGAAATATCTCTGAGGATCTCTGGTGACAAGACAGCATTTTCAGTCAAGTGATGGTTCAGTAGTGAGTTCTCAGAGAGTAAAGAGGTAAGCAGAGATAAGAGGCTAAGCACCGGGTGGAGGAAGCACTATGAAGAGAGTGGGATGGAGAGACACCCAGAGGAAGCAATTTCACATATAAGAACTGTTTAAGCATGTTCTAATAAAAAATGAACTTTATCCTACCACTGCTAGGAGAAAGAAACCAAAAACACCAGAGAGAACCCTGAACACCAATGACCTCAGCCTGGAAAGGTGGAAGAGCAGTAGTAGAGCACACTGATGGGGAAACCAAGCTTCAAAGTCATTTAATAAGGGACAGAGAGATTCTTTTGGAGGGTGTAGACACTAGTAGGTTATTGGATTATGTGTGTGCGTGGTTGTTTGTTTGTTTGTTTGTTTGTTTGTTTTTGAAGAGGACATGAAGTTGGAAGGGTTGGAAAGGTGGAGGGTGGATGTCAGAGGGAACCACGGGGAGGACTGAGGTGTGAACACAATACAGAATATGAAATTCTCAAAGAATTAATAGAAATATGTATGCTTGGCAAGTCAGTTTTCCAATGAAGCAGAAGAGTGGAGAGGTGTGTTGTATGAGACTTTTCCCAAGGAGGAGATCTCTCTCTCTCTCTCTCTCTCTCTCTCTCTCTCTCTCTCTCTCTCTCTCACACACACACACACACACACACACACACACACACACACACACACACACACATCACATCAACACAACAATTCTACCAATGTACAATTTGGCAAAGCTGTAAGTTTCTTGGGGAGACTTACAGGATTTATAGGCCATAGGATCATGAGCAGCTCAATGGCAGCTATATCACAGAAAAAAAAGCCCACTCCATCAGGAAGCTGCAAGCCTGGAGCTCCCTGCATGACTTGCAGGCAGTTCACCAGATGGAGAATCTATTCTCTAGGCTATTGTTTATTGAGTCTATAACTTTGGCTGAGGATCTGTGAATCTTGTTAGTTCGGGATTTCCTGGACTTGTGAGGTGTATTTCCTGAGTCTCATGAGCCTATACGTCAAGGTCTGAATAGGTTTGTAGGTCCCCTAGAGGGAAGATAAAGGAGAGTCTTCCAACTGATAGCTAATTCAGGCATTCAAAAAAGAATATTGGTGAACTGGTGCCAGGGCAGAGTAGGCACTCCAGACTCCCTCCCATGCCCAGGGATGGGGAAGGTCACCTCATACTCATCAAAGAAAAAATCCACCCAGATGAACTCTCAGTTCTGAACATCTATGCCTCAAATGCAAGGGCACCCACATTTGTAAAAGAAACATTACTAAAGTTCAAAACGCACGTTTATCCTCACACAATAATAGAGGGAGCCTTTAACACCCAACTCTCACCAATGGACAGATCATAGAAACAGAAACTAAACAGAGACACAGTGAAACTAACAGAAGTTATGAACCAAATGGATTTAACAGAAATCTACAGAACATTTCACCTTAAAACAAAAGAATATACCTTCTTCTTAGTACCCACGGTACATTCTCCAAAACTGACCATATAATCAGACACCCAAAAAAGCCTCAACAGATTCAAGAAGATTGAAATAATCCTATACATTTTATCATATCACCACAGACTGAGGCCGGTCTTCAATAACAATAAAAACAACAGAAAACCCACATACTCATGGAAATGGAACAACTCTCTATTCAATGATAACTTGGTCAGGGAAGAAAGAAAGAAAGAAATTAAAGACTTTCTGGAATTTAACAAAAATGAAGGCATGGCATACCTAAACTTTTGGGACCCAAGAGAAATCCAGAGGGACTAATAGAAATAAGTAGCAGTTGGGGGGGGGGACTTGAGAAACCACAGGAAAGTCCCAAAAGCCAGGGATGAAAGAGGCTTCCATGACCCACTGGAGATTAGCTAAAATACCCAAGAGCAGGGAGATTGAACCTGAAGAGTCCTCCAGTAGATAGACATGGCCCCCAGTGGAGGAATGGCGACACCCACCCATCTCAAAATTTTTAATCCAAAATTGTTCCTATCTCAATGAAATGCAGAGATAAAAAATGAACGAGGCTAAAGGAAAGGCCATCCAAAGGTTGCCCCACCGGGCCATCTGCAGACACCAAATCCCAACACTATTGCTGATGCCAAGATGTACTTGATGACAGGAGCCTGGTATGGCTGTTCTCTGAGAGGCTCTGCCAGCACCTGACTAAGACAGATGAAGATACTCCAAGCCAACCATTGGACTGAGTTTGGGGACCCCAATGAAAGAGTTAGGGGAAGAGCTGAAACAACTGAAGGGGATTGCAACCCTATAGGAAGAGCAACAGTATCAACTAACTTGGCTCCTCAGAGCACCCAGAGACTAAGCCACCAAGCAGAGAGTATACATGGAAGGAGCCATGGCTCCAGGTGCATATGTAGCATAGGACTACATCATCTGGCACCAGTGGAAGGGGAGGTACTTGGTCCTGTGGAGGCTTGATGCCCCAGAGAAGTGGGATGAGCTATAATGCAAACTGTGTTACTTACCTTCTGTTTGTCCCAACATGGTAAACTCACTGAAGCTTCTTGGAAACAGTCATGGCTCCTAAGCCAGTTCCCCCAGTACTAACCATATGTATGCTAGAAGAATAAATTAAGCTATTGTTTTTAATATAAAAGTTTATAAAAGTTATAAATCTTATAACTTTTGAGACAGAGAGCACCTCCATGGACATTATAACTTCAATAATACAGCAAGCAGAAATCTCCAGAAAACCAAAACTAAACTAAACAAAACCCAAAATACAAACAGACAGGACACCATGCCATAGTTCAGAATATGGACTCTGGGCCTGAAAACTGTGGGTTTGTACCCTGACTCTGTTTTAGCTTGGATCACAGTGTTTTAATCTGTAAAATTGGGCTCAGAGAAGAGGAGATTCAGATGGACCATCATCTGAAGACTACAATAAGATGTACTAGCTATCATCATCGCTCTCTGCACAGCCCTAAATGAGAGACTATCCATTTGCGTTCCTATAAATATGCTGGTAGAGAGAGAGGGAGAAATGAAGAAGACTAGGAACTCATTAACCTCAAGGTGAGTAAGTTTCCTGTTCCAAATGATAGCTTGCTGTTTCTGTCATTGTCTTGGAAGTATTTGCCCATTCCACACGTGTGATGGACAGTCTCACAACAGCATGAGTCCCTTCCAGGCACCCGTCATTTCCCATTAACATATGCTACAGACTCCATGCCATACTATTTTATACCCATTGAAAGAGTCAATTGCCATTTAAAGAGATTTCTTAAATGAGAAAAAAGTATATGTTTAATGGTGTTGCTACCATGTCTGGCTTCCTTCACTCCTCCATGGTTCATGTTTCCATCTGGTTCCTTCTTGTTTGGTTTCTTTAACAGTTCCTGTGGTGTGTGCCCTTCAGCCATGTGCACTTTTAACGTTTCCTGGGCTTAAAGCCATTCTTTCATGGTCAGTTCTGAAAAGTGTTTTCACTTATTTGGCAGGTCTTATTTGACAGCCCCCTCACCCTCATGCACACATGCCAGTCCTTTAAAGACATTGTTCCACTGTCTTCCTGCTTCCATTCATTGTATCAGACAAGAAGTCTGTTCACATATTTATCTTTGTCGCTCTCTGTAAGCACAAGGCTTTCCTTCCTCTGGCTCTTTGGGTGTTTTCCCCCCTTTATCGTTAGCTTTAAACCACTTACTTATGACGGACTTTATGGATTTTCCTTCAAGCGTCTTGTGGTTGGGCTTCACTAAGCTGCTTCAATATGTGGTTTTATGGTTTTCATCGCATTCATAAAGTTATTATTATTTTTGTAGTATTCTAGTGTATAAGCTATGTAACATGAATACCCTGACTCTTTACAGTTGTATTCCTTGGACCTTAGGAAGGCTGTGAGGTAAAGCTGTCTTCAGAGTCACCAACTATGCCTTGTGTGAGGCCTTGGAACGTAATGATCCAAAATAACTGGTTTGTTGTGTTTTGTTTGTTTTTGTTTTTTAAATTCTCTTCTCTGGTGCTCTATTTTAAATTTTGTTGGACATATGATAACTGATATTGTCAACTTAATAGGATCTAGAATCACTTGGAAGGCAAGCCTCTCAGAGTGTCTGTAGGAAATTATACATAGGTTAGGCTAGTCTTTGGGCCTGCCTATAAGGGATTATATTATCTAGGTTAGGTTAACCTCTAGACCTGCCAGGAAGAGATTATATATGTCAAGTTTGTTGAGATGAGGAGACCCATCTAAATTATGAGTTGTACCATTCCTGAGCTGAGGTCCGTGACTGAATAAAAAGGAGAAAGCAAGCTGACGATGTGACCAGTCATCTCAGGTTCCTAATACTGTGACTTCCCCATCATGACTTTGGCAGTTAGGTATGGCCCCCATGGACTCAGGTGTTTGAATGCTGGGTTCAAAGATAGGAGTACTACATTTGGCTTCTCTAATATTAAAAAAAGAAAAAAGCAATAGCTTAATTTATTCTTCTAGCACACATATAGTTAGTACTGGGGAACTGGCTTAGGAGTCTTGTTTGTTTCTAAGAAACTTCAGTGAGTTTACCATGTTGGGACACCAGAAGGTAAGTAACACAGTTTGCATTATAACTCAGTGGGTGAAGCACCCGGCTAGAGGTCCACAGGTATTTAGAAATCACAGGGAAGAGGATTTGTTATGTCTTCTTCAAGAGCTAAACGGGCTAAAGCTAGCATTCTGTGTACATCACATGCTGTGTAACAGGAAGGAGGTAGGATTGTAAAGGTACTTCATAAGTTACTGACAAACCACACACACACACACACACACACACTCCATCAGAAACTCTTTTTCATTTCCCCCCTTTTTTCTTCTTTGAGTACATTTTGGAGCACTTAGCACTAGCACAACCACCTCCAAGGCTGTATTACATAAATGCAAGTGCTCAAATAAGTAATCTCTGTGGCTTTCAGCTTCAGAAACCTACTCGTTCTGATACTGGATACTGGAAATCTAAACTCAAGGTGTTGGCTGGCCATGCTCTCCCCTGCAAGGTTCCAGAAGACTGTCAGGCTGTCTCTTACTACTGGACATGCCTTCCCTTGTGGCTGCACAACTAACACTCCCCCCACCCCCTCTCTCCCTCTCCCTCTCCCCCCTCCCCCTCCCCCTCTCCTCCTTCTCCCTCTCCCTCTCTCCCTTTTCCCCCCTCCCCCTCTTCCTCTCCCACTCCCCTCTCTTCCCACTCCCCCTCTCCTTCTCTCTCCCTCTATTCTCCTCTCTCTCTCTCTCTCTCTCTCTCTCTCTCTGCATGTCTTTTTTATCTTTCTCTTCTGTGTGGGGGTCTCTCCTCCTGTTTGTATCTATGATACTTTTTTCTCTTCTGTGTCTATTTAGGATGCTTGCCATTGTATTGGCGGCTCATTTAGTTATTCAGAATAATCTAATCCTAAGATCCTTAACCATATCTATCTATCTATCTATCTATCTATCTATCTATCTATCCATCCATCCATCCATCCATCTATCTATCTATCTATCTATCTATCTATCTATCTATCTATCTATCCGTCTATGTATATTTAAAGACTTTAAAGTCTACGATGTCAGGTAAAATTCAACCTACTAGGAGGACATTTCTAGCAGCATCAGAAAGACATTGGGAAATGCAAAGGTACTCTGATAGCAAATTTCAAAGGTAAGGGAACACTTCCCCCCAAATCAGTAATAAAGACAATAGCTTAATACGATACTTTAACTCAAAATTAATGCAAGAAGATAAATGGTAAACAAATCATTTCTTAAGCTAAAGAAGGAATTCATATTGCTGTTCCCCGCCCGCCCCCTCTGGCTCCATATTGCACTGAATTCCAGCAAAAGCCGGACTTTCCAGTCCATGTTAAAGATGACCTCATCCGAACTGCACTCCTTCCCCACCCCCACCTGCTCCTGACAGACTTCTCAGAAACACTGCTCCAGGGAGCTATGGCCACAGTTCCAAGCTCCCTTGAGTATGGATTCTCCCTCCCACTGTAGGCTTATGTATATTATGAGTTGTATAAATGCCTCCTGAGAAACCTAATTAAAATGGAAGTCATGCTGCCAAATTCAAGAAGTCTCCAAATGAGCACTAGAGGCTGCCAGAAAATGTCATTAGCAAACACACACACACACACACACACACACACACACACACACATCCCTGGCTCAGGAGTAGTAGTGGGCTTGGTGAGTGAGGACATTGAAGAGCAGATTAATTCTGAAAGGTGAACATAAAATGAGATTCACAGAGCGCCACTACCTCGAACAGCCTGGGGCACAGGAACAGCAGGAGACGAGTGTCCGAGTGACACCTGTGATAGGGTGGATGGCAGGGGGACAGGGGTGCAGCTTGGTACTTGGTACCAAGTACTAAGAAGCAGGCAGGGGCTGTGAACTACATGGTGTTGATGTGCTCACTCCTATGTGAAGCTGAATAGACAAGACAGACAGATTGGGAATATAAAATATAAAATTTGGTATACTCACTGGGTAAGAATAATTAAAAAAAAAATAAAATTGCATCCATAGTAGTTCATCCACAGTTTAGTAAAAAGATTTGCCTAGGAGGAAAAATAGGAAGGGAAAAAAATCCGGAAAATATCTAAAGAATTTTTGAAAGAAAAAGTACATAAAAGTCCAGGGAATTAAAACAATTGTGGTATTTTAGGCTAAGAAACTGGATTCATGAGATAGAATCACAAGTGTACAAACTAAGCTCTCTATACATATGATTATAGTGTGTGAGGTATTTTGGTAAGGAAGGCTTGCTAAGTTTGATCAGTCTAGGGCTAATAAATTATTACAGAAAGTTCTCTCCCATTCTGCATTACTCACATTTAACTTGGTTAAAGAGTCTAAGGCACAAATGAATTATAGGACATAAATATCTTTTCTAAACTTAAATATAAAGAGAGTAAACATGATGGCCCAGCAGGTAAAATGTGTGCCACCAAGCCTGATGACCTGAGTTCAATTCTCAGGCTTGAGATAGTGGAAGAAGTGAAACAGCTCCTACAGGGGGTCCTTTATTCTCCATGCACATGTTGTGGGCATGCAAGCACTCACACACATGAGTGCCCAGAGAGCAAATAAATGATTTTGTTTTTTCAAATCAAGAGACTACACTGGAAAATAATAACCAATACTTTTCTCCATTAAAGTATTTTTGTCAAAAGTCACTATAATCAACATTAAAGGACTCAATAGATTAAGAAAAGTATGTCATGTATATAAAACTTAAGTTACTCTCAGCTTTGGATAATTGGTATCTCAACAAATTTATAATAGTTGATTTTTATTAGTAAAATAAATCACTGTGAAGAAGATAATATGGATACTAAAAAAATTGATGAAGCTAATGAATAGGTGATTCATTTAAAAAGAAATATAAATTCCCAATGATTATGAAAATTATGACCCTTATAAAAATGAGCCAATACAAAAATAGAATTCTATTTTTCAAATTAACAAAGTTATTTTTAAAACAGCATCCAGTGCTCAGGGTGGGGGGCGGGGATGGCCAATGGAAATTTTCCAATATACTGTGAGAAAGCCTAAGACAGAAAGCACAGGGTATGGCCAAACCTCTCATCTGTTGCTTGTGAGGGTAGCCTTCATCAGCCCAGACCCTTGAGATCCCAGGCTCCTCTGTCCAAGACTTAAAGAGCAATATGCATGTATTTAAAGGGGAACCAGCAAATTCTACATGCCCCGTGTCACATATGTGGGCTCCTAGGTACATGCTCAGATCCCCCTATTCCTAAGGAATTTAGTGAAAGAAAGGTTGGGATGGGGTCATTCAATAAGCACAATGTGAATGATAAAGAAATGACACATGGTAACCCTGTCTTGAAGGGAAAGCATCTTTGTTCAAGAGGAGGGCAGAGGGGATGGTGAACAAGTGGTCCCAAAGTTTGGATATGATGTTATGGGATGTCTGTGACAGGGAATATGGGATGCTAAGAGATAGGAGAAGAATGGAAAGTGACACCAACAGAAATAAACCTATCATCACTAAAGAGTTCACAACCTGGTTCAGCAGGTGACACCACTCAGACAGCAGGGCTGCCAGTCCAAGACCAAGCTGTGTTAGTTGTCCCTGGAGGATGGTCGAGCCTGCTAGTCCACACTTACAGCCTTCACTGAACATATAATACTTCTGCGGCTCAAAGAAGACATCTTCCACCTCTGTCATTGCAGAAGAAGGGGTGAAACTGTGGCAAGACAGGAGAGGAAGTGGTAGGGTTTGTTCAGGAGCATTTTAGCCATTATCACACCTACAGAAATACTGAAGTAAGCCTGACCCACAGCTGTTCAGCTGAGAGCTGCCAGCTCATGTCATAGACTACTGATAGTGGTGGGTGCCAACTGAGAATGGTAAGGCAGAACTCATGTTTATGTCCTGGCTGCAATGGTGATGCTCAAGTCACTAATTTTCCCTGAGCTTCAGTTTTCTTGCATGTGCAATGTGGGTAGTAATAGCCTCTGTCTACTAGGGCTCCTGAGTAAGATAGCATTGTGCACAAGACATGAATAATACTGAATTATTACTGCTAATTCTAGAATATGCTTGCGTTTTTCTGGGGCCTCAGATACACTGTAAGAGAAAAGAGCCAAGTGTGTCCTCCCTTGTTATTACTTGAGTTACCATCTCTTCTTGCCCCAGCACCCATGAGAATAACATCAAGACCTCCTAGTTACTGAGAAGATAATTCCACAGAGATGCTCAGTCTCCTGAATAAGTTCTCAAGATGATCTGATGCAGAAAAAAAGAATTCTATTTCCATCCCCAATCCCTTCTGAGTCCTTTTCTGTTCCACGAACCAGGCTCCCTCAAGCTACTGCCTTCGCTGGCATGAATAGCAGGGAAGCTGTTCCTGCCAGTGCCCCTGTACACCTGCTGCCATGGGAACAGGGCTCCCGCCCCCTCATTACACAGCCCTGGAACACAGTCCCTCTTCAACTGGCCATGCTGACCCAGCCCTGGACATAACCAGATGTGCTATGTCTGAGTTCCAGACAGCTGCAGGTCACAGGCACCCTGTGACAATGATGTCTCATAGCCAAAGTCACTGCCTAGAAACTAGAGCACTCTGGCTAAATCATTGAACAAAAGAGACTGCATGTGCCTGCCCTGAGTGGAACTCTTGGGGTGCTGTGGATAGAGCTTCCAGGGTCCCTAACCACACAGTAGGGTGAGAAAGAATATTGGGGAACACTTTTATTCAGTGCTCTGGGGTCTCACATATGCTAGGCCAACACTACCACAGAGCTATATTCCAAGTGCCTAGGGGGATTTATCTCACTACAGAGTCTCCCATGCACCCTTTCGGCACACACAACACGAACAAAGGTTCAAAATATGGTGGACCCCAGAGACCTCTTTGTGTGGTGGCAATGTGCCTGGTAGTCCCTAGGCATCTCTCTCTCTCTCTCTCTCTCTCTCTCTCTCTCTCTCTCTCTCTCTCTCTCTCTCTCTGGCTGTGTGGTCTTGGGCATATGGCCTGGTCCCTAGGATAGTAGAGCCACTACCGTCATGACTATCATACAAAGAGGGTTTATTGAAGGCTGAGCTTTGTCCTAGGTGTTCTACATGTAATTGTGTGGTGCATCTTCTCAGAAAGAACAGAGAACCTATTGTCTCTTGCTGACAAGAGTTGAGGCACAGGGTTGATAGGGCTCAGAGTGCTTAGTCAATGTCCTGAGGTCAAATTAGTCTATACTTCTCCTTTCTAGAGTGATTCTGGGGATCAAAAAGGCAGTGTCAGAGTTTTTATTTGAAAACTACTACATTGGGTGATGCTAAGTTGTAGGGTACAGAGGGTGTTCTTAGGTGGCATCTAGAAGGCAGGGCCTAATCCTGTTCTCCGAGGTGGGCAGTGTTTTCAGTGAGTAGACTGGCCTTCCTCATGCTGGCCTTTGTTTCCGGAAGCTTGGCCTCCTCTTGAAGAGCCTCGGGTGTGTTGAAACTCTGTAGAATTCAGGGGAAATCGCTGCTGGGTCAGAGCCTATGCAGCTGTCCCCCTGGGAGTTTCCAGGTTTGTGTGGGTGCAATATCAATCATTTTTGTTTGAGAAGAACTGGCCAAAAGCCAATGTTCTCTTTCCCCTGCCCAGGCTGTGGGTAAGAAAACTCAAAGATTTCTTCAATAAAAGGAAGAGAAATTGCTTAAGCTTGATTGTCGGGCACAGAGGTTGGCATAGAGAGGAAAGGGCTTGCCCCATGCCCAGTATGGGCAGGAGTTTTAAAGTCGTCACCACACTTGGCTTGTATCCTGATGGAACATACTGCCCCCATTTTACAGAAGTCAGAACCAAGTTGGCCAATATCACCCATGAATGTAAAACGAGGACGTTTTCTCCTTTCAAAGCCAACGCTTTCTTCACTGCCTGAGATTCCTTGTGAGGAGACAACACTGGGGAGCAATATAGGGCAAACTGTGAAGTCGATTGTGGTGTGACTTTGACCAGATGATCGAATCTCTCAGAATCTGTTTCCTCTGACAACAGTAACAACAACAAAAATAACTGTAATCTACCTAATAGATGCACCATGAAGCAGTGTGGGTGTTAAGTGGGTCAAAATGGGGGAATTACTTAGAACAATGTGCCACCCCAAGATCAGAGACTGATTATAAAACTTGATTCTAGAAATGCTCTCTTGTGCTGCCAGTGATGCCGTGTGCTCAGAAGGAAGGGAGAGGAGACTTCTTGAGCAGTAATTCAGACTCTGTGGTAGGTGGATACTTGAGATTCGTGGCCTCACACAGTTCTGACAAGGATTGAGGCCCAGTGTGGATAGGGCTGGGAGGGCTCAGCCTGTGTCCTGAGGTCAACTTGGCAGATACTTCTCCTTTCTGGAGCAGTATGACTCTGAGGATCAAAAGGACAACGTCAGAGAAGCTTGCTTTGAGAACGGCCAGTGTTCCTGTGCGTGAAGATTTTGAAGAACATAGGAGGGAACTGAAAGGCAGAGGTGTTCGGCCACATAATGACGCTGAGCAGAGACAGAGAACTAGAGTGCAAGCAACAGCCTGATGCCAGCACTCCAGCTCTCTATCATGACAGAAAAAGAGCCCAGCAGCCCAGCTTCAAAGGATTTATGCGTCTGTGTACCTCCCTTGTGCTTGCCTATGGTGAGGCATCCTCCAGGGGGAGGAGGGCTGTCATCTCATCTGCACCATTTTATTTGACAAATATGCTGTTTCTTTTCTTTTTCTTTCTTTCTTTCTTTTCTTTTTTTTTTTTTTTTTTTTGAGACAGGGTTTCTCTGTATAGTCCTGGCTGTCCTGGAACTCATTTTGTAGACCAGGATGGCCTCAAACTCAGAAATCCACCTGCCTCTGCCTCCCAAGTGCTTGGATTAAAGGTGTATGCCACCACGCCCAGCAAATGTGTTGTTTCTTGACCAGGTCTCCCATTTTAAATGATTAAAGCATAAGGCAAGATGGTAATTTGGTAGATTCCTATAGTAGCTCAGGTTTGTAAGACATGGATCTTTGCATGTGTTTACAGTCTGCCTGCCTCCTGTGTGCATGGACTAGGATGAGAAAATGACATCAAGGAACAATGGCATCAGTTAAATAATCAATGAATGCCTATGCACAAACAATGTAAGTTACCATTCAGTGGCATTCTGTGGTGTTTCAAGTTCCACGGGTAAAGAAAGGCAGGATGAAGAGCATGAGAACAGCACAGCCCTGTAGGAGAAGGGGCACACACAATTTGAGGAGCTTATGGGGTCTTGATATGTTTAGAATAGAGCTTCTTAAACCCTTTACACTGTAATCCCAACTATGCAGGTTTATAACATACAATGTCTATCTAGCCATATGGTATGCATGCATATATGTATATATAAGTATATAAGTTCACAGATCAATCATTTAGTGACAGTAAATTGTGGGAAACTATTATCAAACAATTCTTTGTTCTATATAATTGTTTTACCATTTATTAAAATGGAATACAAATTTATATACTGAAATAGGTGTGCTTGCTTATTTTTATATAAAGAACTAAATCTTGCCTGAATATTTGATACTGAGGGCACAGGGAATCTCCACTGCTTTCACAGTTGATATTCTGATTTTATAATAAATGCTGAGAATACCACTTTATATCAAGATGTCAAAGGAAATGGCAGAAGTCTGTTTAGGGCCATTTTATGGATTATTAGTAATTCTGTAATAATCCAAAGTCATAAAATCTTATTGAAGGACTTTTCACAGAACGCAAATTAGCAACTCAGACAGTAAATGTCAAACTCAAACATACTAAGACAATTAAAGTACCACTAGTTTGATGCTTCCATATTGAGGGACGATGGCTGCAAAATATTAAGTCTTTGTTTCCTTAACTAATTCTTGGGTTTCTCGATGAGCAGAAAACTTTGTGTCCGAGCTTAGAACAGAGTAGTTGAACATGTACAATAATTTGGCTGGCGTCTACTGAGTTGTTCACGGCAGCCATCATTAACACTGTGTGGGATGATACCACGTACTGGACAAAGTGCCCGTGTCACCGGCTCAAAACCTACAGCGATGTCACACTCTGCAATATTGGGTGGTGGCAGTTGCCAGAAGCGCTTCAAGTTCATTCTGTGCTTGATTTTGAGTTAATGTCCGGTCATTGCACGTTTGTCCTCAGGAGCTATGGCTTGGAGCACAGAAAAATAACAGAGAGCAGAAGGAGGCATAATATTCGTAAATTGTTCTTTCTTCTCAGAGAAGGTAGAGATTTGTATTGAAAGAAGGTATTTTTGTTTTGCTTTATTTTTTAATATAAGCTATACAAAATTTCAAGCAATTTGTTTTGGTTAGTATAATTGTACCTACCCTCCTGTGGGTTGTCACTTATCAGCTGACCCTGAATGCTACCAGCAGGTGTGGGGAAGCTGAGGGTGCCATGCCGTCAGTCAACCTGCGTCCACAGTAATGAGCATTGCTGTTCAGCAGTGAGACAGACCTGAGCTGTGCTGCAGCTGTCTGTCTGTCTGTCTGTCTGTCTGAAGCTGGTGAAAGCCCTATAGGCATCAGCCTGACCACTCTGAGTCACAACTAGACCATTTGGTTTTATCTGTGGGAACGTGGGCATTTTACTTAAGAATTTAGCATATTAGCTTTCCAAAGCTTCAAAAGAGAACTATCGGTCCCAGCTTCAGGCATTTCGTAGCCACTATAGAAGCGCAGACATTTAACCATCTATCAAATAATAGGCTCTATAGTAAGGCACTTCCTCACTATGTAAAGGAAATGTCGGGATACAATCACAGAATATTTAACATTGGAAATATTTTAGAATGAGCAGGAAGGAAAAAGGAGAAAGGCCAATTACTTCACCTTTCATAACAGATACTTCACTTGTTTGTGTACTATAGAAACCCTGAGCACCGGGACCTGCCAGGCAGCACGTAGGCTGTGTTGAATCAGGGCCTCCAGAGCACTGAGCAATGTTTTGGAGAACACAAGTTGGCTATGGCCTTTGGCTGCTGTGGGATAGACCTTTACTGAAGAACTAGGAGGGCAGGCTTGGGCTCCAAATTCATTTATCAGTTTTGACAAGCAGGTTGCCTTAGGACTCCTTCACAGCCTAAGATGATGTTAAACTAGAGATGCAGAGACAAGCTCAATATTAGACACAAATGACTGAGATGGCCACCTGGGATTCCTGCAAAGGGAAAGAAGAGACCATCCTTCATACTGCGGGGAGGTGGGAGAGGGAGGAGGAGAGGGAGTGGGATGCTAAGGACTGAGAGATTTCTTCAGAGAGAGAGAGAGAGAGAGAGAGCGCTAAAACTGAGCCCTTAGGCCCAGCTACCCCCAGGGTTTTATTTTAAATCTCTCTGGTGTAGGATTATCTTCTCTGGTGTAGGGTTTGGCTGGAGCTGATCTCCATCAAGCATTTGTTAAAGGGAATGATTGAATCAATTGTCCACGAATCTAAACTGGCAGAAGTAATGAATGGGGGTGGGGCATTAAGATTCATCAGTTCACATTGAGACCCAAAATATATGTAAAATAGAGCTCAGTGGGTTCAAAACGATTATAGATGCGAGGAGCTTAATTTACATAAAATATTCTTTGCAGAATACAGAGTAAGACTTGAGAAGACTGAAAAGAGACAGTTTCTCACTTTCCAAAAAGCTGGGCTTCAGAAATGCTAATTTCATACGATTACACTGGGCCAAACCCTAGAGAATAGTTTTCCAAGCATTTAGTCACGAAGAGAGTCATTACTGAGGCTCTTGTCTGATAGGGTCACTAGACTGCCTTGAGCAGAAATCGGTTAAAAATAGTGTATTTAGATTTTGGCCGCACATTCTTCAGCTGTGACTTTAGGAAGTTAGGTGGATGATAAGGCTTCAGAGTCATCATCAAACTCTTACCTGAATCTATTCATGGTGCATTAGTCAGGCCAGCATCATGGACTCATAGCGAAGCAGAGTGACTCTCTGTCCTGGCCTTATTATTAGACTAATCAAGAGGACTTTAAAACACACCATATCTGTCCCATCTCAGAGACTTAGATTTTATTTAGTTGGAACACACAAGACCCATTTGAGTACTCAAAAAAAAAACAAAACAAAACAAAAAAAACTCCCCAGTGTTCTAATGTACAAAGGTTTATACGTTTGTCTTAATGTTCTGTTCTTACCCACAACTAACTTTTATAATATATTTTTAAAGAAAAGGTTGGAGACTAGGAAGTCTCCTGAGTTATATTTGGAACTGAGCTCAGATGGGAGTAATGGAATTAAGTTTATAATGAGCAAACAGGAATGCTACCAAGTTAATTCAACTGTTGAATGTGCTTGCCCTTCATGCAGAGAACCCAGACTTGATTTCCCCTACTCACATGCTGGCTCACAACCATCTGTAACTTCAGTTGCAGGGGTGCTGACCCCCCTCTTCTGACTTCAACAGCCACCTGGCATGTGCATGATATACATACCTATGTTCAGGAACAAAAAACAAAACCTCATACAAATAAAATAAAATAGACAAATCTTAAATTATCATTTAAAAGAAATGAACAAGTAAGAAACTTCCAAATGTCCAGACAGAAATGAGAGAAAGTTTCTGGGGTCTCCTGATAGAGCTAGTAGTGTGCCAGTCGGTGTCTGTGGATGTCTTAGAGCTAAAGCAACCACACAGTGAGGGTGCTCAGACCCAGTGCTGCCTGCATCAAACCCTCTTCACCATGTTGACAAAACAGAAATTCAGGGTAGCTTTCCTAGCCTAAGTTGGTGCTGAAGTGGGAAACGTGAGCTTGAAGCTGTGACCTGACTGACTCCGGTGGTTCAGGCCTTAATCTACTGTTGTGGTTATTAGTGTTAACTTTAATTTTACATTGAAAGGGAAAATGAAAGTCACTACAAACATTTTAGAGATAGAATCTGAATTCTGGAGATACTAAGCATCTTGCCCAAACACACATAAATATTACTGTGGTAAAAGCACATCTAAGAGACATTTGGGGCTTTATCTTGTTTTAGGGACGAGAATTTCACACACACACACACACACACACACACACACACACGAGTGCAGGGTGGCCCTTGAACTCATAACCCTCCTGCAGTCCTCTGCCTGGTAAGGTATTAGTTTTTGTTTTGTTTTGTTTTGTTTTGTTTTGTTTTGGAGGGAAAAAAGGAGGCAGAGAAAGAAGGGGATGGGAGGGGAACAAGAGAGGAAATGGGGAGGGGGGGGAGAGCACGGGAAGGAAAGGTGGGATGGGGGAAGGAGGAGAGAAGCAAGGAAGGAAGGCAATCCCTGTTTTTCTAGAGAAAAAGGAGCCTGGCCAGGCCCTGGCCAGGTCTGTTCCACAGAAGCCGATTGTGTGTGGAGGGAAATCCCCACGGAAGCTCCTGGGAAATCCTGAGGAAGAGGTCCACCTTCAGGAGCAACGCTGGATTTTCTTCAGTATTTCTGAGGCTACCTCAGAGGTGTTTGTTAAGTGAAAAGATTAATTCAGGCGGCGACCTCCCCTATCAAGAACAATGTTAAGGGCTAAGAATCTACGTTTGTTTTCTTTGACACAGAACAGCGCTGGCTTACAGACACAGAAGCAGGCGGGGAAGGCATTCCACAGCAAAATGCAAACCTTTGCAAGGAGTTCATTTGGAAGGACCCTCTCATGTGTTCTGCCACTGGCTCTTATCTACTGGAACATGAAAAATCTAGTTGGTTTTTAGTTACCATCTTACTTCTATACTCTGTCTTGTCTCTCTGTCTGTCCTCTCTCTCTCTCTCTCTCTCTCTCTCTCTCTCTCTCTCTCTCTCTCTCTCTCGTGTTGTGCATGTGCGTGTGTGTGTGTGTGTGTGTGTGTGTGTGTGTGTGTGTGTGTGTGTGTGTATGTTTGGATAGGAAGTCCCAATGAGGGCTAGGATGGCCTTAAACCCCTGCCTCTGTCAGGTGTTGGGGTTACTAGAGTGTGCCCCCCCCATGTTGGGGTTACTAGAGTGTGCCCCTCCCCAGTTGGGCTATGCTTTTCATTTACTCTCCAAGCATTCCCATCCCACCAATCTTTCAGCACATGTGATGGAGTTGGCTCTCTCAATACTGAGCACGGAGATTATGTGAGACGGCACACAGCACCCACTCAATGAGCCACAATTTATTGCACTATCAGAGAGACACATAAGAGATAAAACAGTTCCATTAGTCCCTTTAGTGTGAACCAGGTGTCTGTAGGAATTAAGAGAAGGTCATAAGGGGTGTCTGAAGGGAAGGGGCACCTTTTCTATGGATGATGGTAATTCCGAGCATCCTCCAGTCTGGCCCAGTTACAGCTCCAAGCCTTGGTGGCTATGTGCTGCAGGGTTCCCAAAATGGGCAGACTGCTTTCTCTTCCTCTCAAGACCAATCAGTCTGGAGAATGGGAACAAGGGGCACAGTCACTAGAGAGGCATAGCATGCTGAGGGATGGAGCCTGCTCTCCATGCACCAGGTATATGACTTCACCAAGGCCTTGAAACCAGGGAACATAACAACAAAAAACAAAGGAGGGAACATAAATTCAAAATTGTGAAACAGCTCATGCAGAGGACTCAGTTTACCTACCTACCTGAAGACAACTCACCTCTTGACTGCCTTAGGACATGGGGGAAACTTTAGGAATATTAGCACAAAGGCATTTAGGAAGGATCCTCTCATCCTCAGACTCCCTATCCACAGCCCTGTGGAGGCCTCCCCTGAATCAAGATAACAGTGCTTCCCTTCCCCACTTGTAGGAGTTTTTGTAAAGGGCAAATTTAGCCTCTGGGCTCTGCACTTTTAATTGTGAGCCAGACTGCAGATTCATAGAACGTTGAGTGTCTGGGTCTCTAGGGACAGCATGTGCAAACACCAGCTGCTGCTCCTTTCTCCCACACTGCCTTTTGAAAGGGTTGTAACCCTAGTCTGAGGAGCTGAGCCCACACCTTCCCACGTCTGAGAGGACATCTGCAGTCTTTAAGACAGGGCCCAGATGCCCACTTCTCTACAGGAAAGGGCGAGCTCTCCTTGCCAGGCCTGGCATAAAGATACCTGATGCCAGGGAAGGACCTGCCATCAAGTGCCAGGACTGAAAGATATAAGCTTTCCTTGCCCCAAATGAGTTCAACAGTTTTCTATTCCTGGGAAAGAAGCTGTCTGCACCCACGTCTATTTCTCTTGGTGGAGGGGGAACAAAAAAGAGCCTCCCTGAGCCTGCATGCTGTTATGTAGGGAAGGAACCTCGAGAGCACTACATGTGTATCCTCTAGACTTGAGATAGGACTTCTTATCCAAACTCCTAGGCAAGCTCATGAAAGGCATGTCTGATAGAACTGTCTCGAGCTTCGGGTCCTTTGTCACCTGCTCAGAGTGAGGTAGGACATTTACTTTATATCCTTCTGAAAAACATTTGCCTTCATCTACTGTCATCTCAAGGTCCTCATTGAAGAATTCTCAGGAGAGTATCTATTAAAGGTGTCACAGGAAGACCTTTGATTACATTTGACCTTTCTTGAGTACAGGTGCCAGTTCCTTACGATTCAACCTAAATACAGCAAGGAAAACACATTTTGAGCTCAGACTAACATCAAAATTGCTTGAAGAACCCTTGGTCAAGTTCCCTTGAAATAGACACTGAGAGAAAGATGGACCCAAAAGTGTCTTGGCAGGCACTGTCTGGGACAACTATAAGGAAGGAAAGCAACAGGACCAGCAGAGAGAGAAGTGGCCTGTAGGGAGCCAGATGCCTCAGTCTACACCCTAGGGAATCTCTGTACGTGGCGTAGCTCTTTAGCTTGTCCTCAGTCTCTTTGCTCTTTGTAACTATGCACATACCTGCCTCCAGGAAGTGGTTTATGTATCATCTTGGATAGTCAGTTATCATTGTTAGAGAGAGGGGAATTGTTTTTCTTTAATTCTTTATGTATGTTATATGTTATATGACCAGTTTCCCAAACCTCCACTCCTCCCAGTTCCTCTCCCCTAGATCCATTCCTCCTCTGCTTCCCTTCAAAAAAGAAAAGAACAGCAATCCCAGGGGTATCAACCAAACATAGCATAACAAATTACAAAAAGGCAAGGCACAACCCCTCATATCAAGGCTGGAGGAGGTGACCCAGTAGGAGGAAAATGGTCCCAAGTGTAGGCAAAAGCATCAGAGATACCTCCCACTCCCACTGTTAGGAGTCTCACAAGAACACCAAGCTATACAACTGTGCAGAGGACCTAGCGCAGACCCATACAGAGTCTATGATTGTTCCTTCAGTCTCTGTGAGTACCTATGAGTCCTGCTTAGTTGATTCTGTAGATTGTGTTCTTGCAGTGTCCTTGGCAGCTCTGGTTCCTAGGCTCTTTCCTCCTCCTATTCGGCGAGGTTCCCTTGGTTTTGTCTGGTGTTTGGCTGTGAGTCACTGCACCTGCTCCCATCAGTTGCTGGGTAATTGGATGAAGCCTCTCTGAGGACAATTGGGCTAGGCACCCATCTGTGAGTGTAGCAGAGGTTTATTAGGGATCATTTCATTGACTTTTTTACCCATTTGGTTCTATCCCTGGGTCTCAGGATTGCCCAGCCCCTGGTTCCTGGCAATCCATGCAGTGGCAGATGTGGACTCACGCTTATGGTGTGGGCCTCAAGTTGGACTAGTCATTGGTTGGTCACTCCCACAAGCTCAGTGGTGCCACCATTACTCCAGCTCATCTTTTAGGCAGGACAGAGAAGGTAGAAGGTTTTGTGGCTGGGTTGATGTCCCAGTCTCACCACTGTCTTTCCCAGTTATAAAACATGGCTGGTTCAGGCTCTACACCTACCATTACAAGGCTACTTTACTTGGGTCACTCTTGTAGTTTCCAGGGAGTTTCCTCTGCATTAAGTTCCTATATTGCCCCTCAAATGTCCCCCAATTCCAGGGGTTTCTCCCAGTATGCTCTTCCTCCACCTCCAACCCCACCCAGCCTGGACCATCCTGTTCCTATCCCCAGTCACCTCAGTCCTTCTATTCTACTTCTCCTCTCCGGGGAGATCCATGCATCCCACCTTGAGCCCCCTTTGTTACTTAGCTGAGAGAGGGGAATTTTTTTAAACATTCTTTTTTTTATTAGTTATTTTATTTATTTACATTTCAAATGTTAACCCCCTTCCCAGTTAAACTCCCTATTCCCTCCCCCATCGCCCCTGCTTCTATAAGGGAGCTCCCCCACCCACTCACCCCCATCTCACCACCGTAGCATTTCCTTGTGTTGGAGCATCAAGTCTCCACAGGACCAACTGATGCCAGATAAGGCCATCCACCACTACATATGCAGCTGGAGCCATGGGTCCTTCCATGTGTACTCTTTGGTTGGTGGTTTAGTCCCTGGGAGCTTTGGAGGGTTGATATTGTTGTTCTTCCTGTGGGGTTGCAAACCCCTTTGGCTCCTTCCCCTAACTCCTCCAATGGGGTCCAAGAAAGGAATTTGGTGATGGGCTGTCAGCAGCCAACACTGATAATCCTGAAAGGATTTTAGAATCTTAAATGGATCCTAAAAGAAAGCAGATGCCCAGGAGCTGTTCACTAAGGTGACAGAACAAAGAGTCATGTGCTCAGGACAGTGACCTTCAATGCTTCCCCCTTTCTTAGAAATCCATGCACCTCTTACTGAGCATTCATTGTCCAGCCAATGTGTCCAGCATGTTGCATGGATTTGTATGTCATCAGACAGACCCCGCCCCCCACCATAGGTATTATCATCTTCCTTTTCTGATGAAGAAATCAAGGTCCCTGATATGTTCAGAAGCGTAGAAAAGTGTTTAATACGGATAAGATGTGTTTGTCTCTAAGGTCAGTCCAACCTAAAGACTGTTTCCCAACAGCTTTCTCTCTATGGCTGTGAATTATGCTGCTGCTCTCAGGGGAAAGCATCATTCTATGCCCACCCAGCCCTTACTTCAAGGCAATGGTTTTTTCTACCACAGAGTGAGATTCCTTTATAGCTCTCCACAATTCTCTTGTTGGCTTGATTTTAAAAAAAATGAATTTTTACTTTATTTCCACCAAAGTTCCATAGAATACAGTCCTTTGAAGAAATATGATTTCAGGCATTCAATATATTGGGGGCCCACTATGTGCTGGCTGTGTGTGTATATTCTCTTAGACAGCCCTAGAGGATGAGAGTTTTTATCCTGGCTTTACGAATGAGGAAAACAGAGGCTTAGACAATTCAATAACTTCCCCCCAAGATAAAACAGCTTAGGTTTAAACACAGATCTGCCCTGCGTTGACAGAGCTGTGTTCCCTCCCTCTCTGTTATTAAACAAATATGTATTAAGGTCCTACGTGCTGCCAGCACTCTGTAGGAATGTTCAGGGAGAAAGCTGTGTCTGGGACACGTGAGTGCCATGCAGCCTTCTTGGCAGTTGTGTTGTGGATAAGCAGCTACAAACACGGGGCTCACAGAAACTCTGAGTGAAGTGGTCAGTGAGGAATGTGGGCCAGCAGAACGTGGTTGCTTCTGGAAACAGCAGCTGCTCAGCCGCAGCCGGATGTTGTTACATGAGAGCATCAACCCAAATGGCCCCTTCCTTGCTTGAAGAGTAGCCACAAATCTGTATTTTATGTGAACTATCTCAATACCTTAAAATTGCAGGCTATTCCAACCCTGCAATCACAGTTACAGTGGATATAACAAGAGGCCTGGGTGGAACAGCAGCCATGGGAGTCACCAATGTCATCTGACCCTGATGCGCACCACCAACTCAGATGAATCCACACTTGTCTCCTGTGGAAAGATCTAATTGGAAGACTATGTACACTCTCAACACACTCAGAGATTTTGCCCACATTCTAAGATGTTTCACTCATCTCCATGTCTCCAAGTTTTCTCGACAGAAGACCCCTCCAGCCTCTGCAGGATCTTGCCCTCACTTACCAGTGCTCTATTCTTTCCCTGAGACTGAGTTATCCCCTGACCTTCTGGCAGGAAATGACTCGATTGTTGGTGTTTGCAAACAGCAATACAAGGCTACGTGACCACCGCTCACAACCTCCTGTCCCTTCTCATTCCTACTGCCACCAGATGGTTCTGAGATAATGCCATGTCTTTCCTGCAAAAAAATATAACATCCCCTCACCATTCTACTAGCCCATCTGACCACACAAGGAAGGCAGTATGTCAACACCACCCACTCACTCTCCTTGCTTCCCCTCTCTTATCTTTTGAGAACGAGTGAGAGGCCGTGCTCTGGTCACATTCCAAAGAGTCAATCATATACCATGCTGAGAGTTCAGGGGCTCACGTAGACAGTATCAGTGTGTAGACTTAGAGTTCCGGCCCACCCAGGGATGTTTGTAGTATGTTTGGGACTGCCCTGTCCCTACCAAAATGACCTGTGATGCCAATCCCACTCCTTTCCTCGGCTGCTTCTATCAGAGTTTCTAACCAAACACCTCACTTATAGTTCTCCCGAGAGACAAAACCATCTCACAACCAGTATCCCAAACCAGGCTTCGATATCTTCTTCCAGCCCCTCCGCTGGCCTGCAGTACGACTCCAATAGCATTGATACACCACTAGCTTTGCTGATAACATAGCATATATTAGTTAGTAGTAGACAGAACAATCCAGGTGACCTGGGGTTATTATAGGCTAGAAGCAGCAGCTTGCCATTTGGAATCACTACGTTCTTTAGAGTAAATAGTACTCTGAAGACCCTAGAAAACTCAGTGGACGCCTGAGGACATTGTTGACATGGGCAGAAGCTGGAGCTTAAAATCATATATTTGATTTATAAATTCCCTTCGAACAGGATATATGTTATCATTTGAAAGGTTTCCAAGGGACTGACTTGGATCATGAAATGGGAAGCAAGTCATTTCTATTCTCATTTTACAGATGTATCGGAGATGGTGGGTTAGGGTGACGTTCACAACCACAAAGGCTCTAGCCCATCATTGAAAGTGTCCTGCTTGCATGCCAAGACTCCACTGAACCAATAATTCTCTACTTGACCAATCTAGTCATAAAATGAACCCACATAGGATGGCTACCATGGGGAAAGTCTTCTGCTCCTACTCCACCCAAGCAGCAACTGAGGCCGCTCTGACTGAGATCAAACGAGAACTGCCATCTAGGGAAAAGCCTGGACTTCAGATTTGATGGCAACTCCTCTGAGCTTCACAATTACCCAGGAAGCTCCATTAGCTGTGAGCTAGATTTCTAATCTGTTTGAAATATGCACAAGTCAATCATTTTATAGATTTCCATAAAAATGTAAATAGCTGGTTTAGTAGTCTGTGGACTTTACAAAAAAATATGTGTATCTGTTGAGGAGGGCAGCATTGGATAAAGAGGAGTATCCCATAAACCAACAGGAGGATACAGATGGAAGCATGATTTTAGCAGTGATGGGTCTTACAAGGGCATATGTTGAAAGTAGCCTGCCTCGCCTGAAGATGGGCCAGGCTTGCTTCCCCTTGTCTCCCATTGGTGCTGTTGATTCTGTTGATCGGCAGTGACATCCTTTGACCCGGTCATTAGAACAGCAGTCTTTCCACACCAAAAGGCCTCTCCTGTATGGCCAGTTGTAGAGGCATGGAACAGATGACTTCAGATGTAATTTCCAATTCTTGGAATCAAATATCAAAGAAATTCCAGGCAAAGTGATTACAACCCTCTGTCATTTCTTCATCAATAAACATTTGCTGAGCTCTAGTAACCCAGGCAGTAGGCCAGAATTTGAGGACACAAAGCTGATTAACATGAAACAGAGCCCTGAGCTGAGTGCCAGCTTCCTTCCTTGAAGTGAAATACAAGTCCCACTGGAAAAAAGGAAAAGAATCTTTCCCATGCAGTCTCTCCTTCGTGATTCATGAAACTCACAATAACAAATAGCCCCACTTAATACAGGCAGCTGAGGGTCCAGGAAGCTTAAGGGGTTTGACTTATGTCTAAGAACCTTATGGATGGAGCTGGAATTTGAAGGAGACCAGCATTCCATTCACACTGTCCTTAGTGTGTCTTTGGAATTCGGTGGCTGTCTCAAGCATTAACGTGAAGCACACAGAATGAACATAAAGGAATCAAAGAATCACACCCATCCTTCTGCTGTATTAGTGCCTCCTCCCTCACACCCCCTGTAGGCCGTCTTTACATCAAGGCTGAGGGAAATCTTGACCTAACAAGGTGAGATTCGTCCACACCCCCCAAGGAGGCAGTGAGTAACCTGAAGGCAGAGCCATGCACAAATTTGAAGCCAGATTTCAGGACAGTTCTGAGGGTTTTGGAATTTTTTCCAAGAGACAATAATTTGTACAAAGGATTTTTAGATTTTTATTTGGGACCAGAGGGCAATTATAGTCCTCCTCCACCTCTTCCTCTTCCTCCACCTCCTCCTCTTCCTCCACCTCTTCCTCTTCCTCCTCCACCTCCTCTTCCTCCTCTACCTCTTCCTCCTCTTCCTCCTCTTCCTCCTCTACCTCTTCCTCCTCTTTCTTCTCTGCCTCCTCAGTCCTTTATCTCCCCCCTCCCCAGCATCTCTCTCGTTATTTTCTATGTGTAGATCAAACACAAGGCAACCTTTTCATAACTCTAAATAAATGTTGAAAAATAACTCATCAATGGCTGAAAACACTCCCTCTTCCCCAGGATACATTGAACTCATTCTCAATAGTGATGTTGTTCCTAGGGTTTGTTTTTGCACTCCAAAGAAAATGTGCTGTTCCTGGTAGCTTTCAGTAGGTTTAAATTAGCATTTTCTGTACCTTTAGTGATTCAAATGTTTCTTTATAAAAGTATGTCCCTGTGTTTCTCCAAGCCAAGTCAGCTTGGGTCTTAATAATTCCACGACAAAGTAATTTTTCTGACACCTTCCTTGCCTGCCACTGTGGATTCTACATACTTCATACTCTGAGCTTGCTTATTTTAGGAATCCTTGGGGTGTGGTCCATCTCATATAGGCTCTTGAGAAAGAGCTCTGACGGCCATTTTCTTCATCTCTTATTCTAGGTCGCTGCCTTCTCATCCACAGGGACCTGTGAGATTTCTAAGTCCGGTCCTGAGGAAATGCTGTGAGTTTCCATAGATTCTCCCTATATTCCCTTTCTTCTTAAAGTGGTTAAGGGAGATGGAGACGATTGCAGTCAGCAAGTGGTCTATCTCTGTGTAGTGCCTGCTATAGTGGTGACTGATGCAAGGCTTGAACAGGTCATGGGTTCTGTAGGGGATGCTGAGTAGAGGAATCATTACCACCTTACAGTCAACCTCTTCCACTCAACCTCTCTCACAGCAGCTGAAAGGCTGCCTCTATTTTCTGCCTCTTTCATGGTGGATGAAGTGAGTTATCACTTGTCACTATGACCCCGCCTAGGACATATCACTGTCTGTGTTTTATTTCTCTCTTCTCTCCAGCCTACATTCATTCAACTTCCAGGGAACATCTATGTACCAGACAATGAGGATACAAATATATGAGCTCATTCGAAGTTTCCTCTCAGAAGTTCAGTCTCCTCAGAGTATTAGCTGGCCAGTGACTCCTAGAAGGCCCTGAGATACTAGGCATCCACAGCAAAGCAGGGTGACATAATGAGTGTGTACATGCTTTGGCTTCACACCAGTTGGCAATTTTGCTAAAGTATTTCATCCTTTTAAATTCAATTTCCTCACTTATAAAACAAGATTAATAGTGACTCTGATGCAAGGTGCCTGTGAAAATTAGATAAAACAATATACACGAACCACTTTACAGACTGCTTGCTTCTCTGCAACAATCACCACATTTATTAACGAGTCCCTTTGAGCAAGTCAGGAAATCCTTCACAGAAGGAAGAAAGCCTGAAGGATGATTTGAAGGAAGTATTCTTAATCTAAGCCAGCAGGTGCACCTGTGCATCTTGTTTCCTCGTCAACACTATTCATTTAAAAATGTTTCTTATAACATCCTGGGATGCAGGAGTATCCTGTTTTTATTCTTCTATTTTGTAAACAGAGAGGAATGTAGGAAGTTAATTAGCCCAGACATGCTAGATTTCTTGTTTACCCAGTAGAGGTCTTCTGTGAGTAAAGGCTACAGAACACCCAAAGTCAGTTCCTCCTCTGTGCAGAGCCTTGAGGAGGACAGAGAAATGCATGCTATGAGTCACCAGCCGGTGCCACCTGATGTGAGTGAGAATATGGAGAAAAGCACACCATAAAGTCAGGAGAAAGAAATGGCCATGCTGCAGTGCTGGGCTACAGCTAACGGAATACTTACCTGTTGCAGAGCAAGACAGGGAGTCTAAGAGTTCATCCGAATAAAGGTGAATCAGTGCCTGGGCTTCAAAAATGAACAGAATGGCCATAGCAGGTGCAGGCGGGGAGCAGTAGGGGTGCACACTGGGAAGAGGGCAGAATAGAAGCAATGCATGATCTCGTGAAGACTTCCCACACTCACTCACTGGGCAGAAGGTTGGCGTGGATGGCCATGAATGGTAAGGGTTCAGAAACTTAGTGAGTTGGGAGTGCATCCTACAGACAACCAGCACCCTTCCATTGGTTGGTTTGGGTTTGCAGGTCTTAGGAAGAAGGTATATGGATTGTAACGCATAGAAGTGAAGGGTAGAGTAATGGAGGGCAGGCTATCATGGGTGAGAAGGAAAGGCAGAATAGTAGAGATGGAAATTCAAATCAGAAGTCATTGCCATCATTTGCACATAAAATTCACCTGGCAAAGGATTAGATGAGAGGGGGGGTTATGCCTGAGTAACCGCCACCCATTTTTTTCTTGATTCCTAGAGACAGATATCTACAAGGACTAAGTTGGATGTGTTCTCTGCTCTGAAGTATTTTTGACTTTGTTGCCCATAGACTACCCCTGACAGAATCACATAGAGTCACTTGTTTAAATTCAGAGTCTTATGGCCTATGGCTGTGTCAACCTATCAAAGAAAAATGACAAGGAGGACAACTCCTATCAGAACACAGTTAAGCAAGACCTCTCGATAGCTGTCAAAACCTGTTAGAAACCACAAGAATACTTAGTAGAGATAAGCTAATCTGCTATATCAGATTGGAGATAGTGGAAACTTGTTTTCACACGGTCACATGACTTCCCCAAGGTCCCTTGATATCTAGCACTTGGGTGAGGCCCTCTAGGCCATAGCTTGGTTGACTCTGTTCTTCTGCGCAAGTTTGATGTCTCGTTGATATTGCAAAGAAAATTTTGCTCTATCTATTGTTCAAGAAGGGAGCCAGAGACTGAACTTAAGGTCTTTGGGTCCAGATTTAAATACATTAAATATCTAGCAGACTAATCTTACCTGCCAAGGCACAGCTGGACAATTCTGCAGGGAGGCTGATATCACCACCTGGTGTCATCCCATCCTGACTCTGAGACCCTCAGTGCATGGCTTTATGGGAATGTCTTTGATCAGAATAGCAGAACCCCAGCATCTCTCCAACCTATCCTGGATTTTCAGATTCACAGTAACAAGGGGAGCATTGGTGGAATTTATTACCTCAGATTCATACAACAAGATTAGTATGTCCTCATCTACTTCCCATGGTATCCTCTTTGATGAGCAATGAGGCTGGAGAAAGAAGATCTAGGTTCAGAACTTTTTCTAGATCTATGACTTGGGAC
Organism: Mus caroli; assembly: GCF_978045245.1. NCBI lineage: Eukaryota > Metazoa > Chordata > Mammalia > Rodentia > Muridae > Mus > Mus caroli. The sequence goes on along the minus strand of NW_028227261.1, from coordinate 52,956,621 downwards.
AAGTTAATGATGAAATACTGTTGCTACCAGATTGAACTGGTTAAACAGTTTGTTTTTTCTTTTTTTCCAAGACTGGGTTTCTTTGTGTGGCCTTGGCTGTCTTGGAACTTTTCTGATATCAGGTTAGCCTCAAACTCAGAGATCTACCTGCTTCTGCCTCCTAAGTGCAGGGATTAAAAGCATGCGTCACCATGTCCAGTCTAACCTGGTATTTTATAGGTTAAAAACAAATGAAGATAAAACAGAGGCTCAGATGTTATAACCCATGTAATATCACACAACACCTTAGATCTTGAAATTTTTATTTCCTCAAAATGAGATTTTAAAAAATGTCAACTCTGTCTTTCTCACAATGGTTTCCTGAGGCTCAAATAAGAAAGTAGATATGAAAATACACCATATAATTTCATGTGAATTTCAGACATTTTGAATCTTTTATTTTTATATGCAAGTTGAAGTCATACACACACAGAGACACACATGTGTATAACATGAGACTGTTAGATTTGACACATTCTCTCTCTCTCTCTCTCTCTCTCTCTCTCTCTCTCTCTCTCTCTCTCTCACACACACACACACACACACACACACATGAGACTGTCAGATATAAGCTAGGGAGTAATCAGACCTCATTTCCCTGCCAAAGGATAGATACTAGAAGGCCCTCCATTGTGAACGTGTCTGTGACTGGCTTCCCGAGGAGGCTCTGAACAGGATTAACTCGGGGTACAATAAATTTATATACCATTTCTAGACTATGCTGTAATTCAGCCTTGAGGTGTGCTAGGATCATGCTCCTGCAATGATGCTGACTACAGCCTGAATTCAGAAAGCCTGTCAGCAGCTCACTGTCTCTGCACTTTTCTCTGATTATTTGCCTCATCATTTTTGACAAGCAAAAAGTGACTTGCCAGTCAGGTTACTACACTCCAGGGCAAGTCGATGGCCTTCATACTCCACTCACGACAAGGCCTTTATATAGATGTACTGCGCTCACTTAAGGACAAACCGAGCACACACTCCACCCACCTTCAGATCAGATGTGAGGAGAGGAGAGGAGCAAAAGAAGGGAGGATTTTCCTTGCTTGTTGTTTGTGTTTTAAGTCATATTTGTGTGTGTGTGTGTGTGTGTGTGTGTGTGTGTGTGTGTTGGGATTATGTATCTGTGTTGTGAATGCAGCTGCCAATAGAGGCCACATTGGAGCCCCTGGAGACAGCGTTAGAGATGGTTGAGATCTGCCCGACATGAGTACTGGAAACCTAACTTGGTTCCTCTGGAAGAGCAGCACATGCTCTTAAGCACTGAAGTATCTCTTCAGCTCCAGGATTATTGTTTTAATATGTGTGGATGTGTGTGTATATCTACCACATGCATATAGATACAGGGGCTAGAACAGGATGTCAGATACCCTGAAGCTGGTTGTGAGCCTCCTGACAGGGTGCTGAGAACTGAACTTGTACTCTGGAAAAGCAGCAAGCTAGTGCCCTTAACCGCTAAGCTATCTCTCTAACTAACCCACTGGGAGATAATTTACAGCACAAACTAGCTAAATAAGAGTTGCCCTAAACACATCAGAATTTTTTTTTAATTAAAAAAAAAATCAGAGTTGGAGAGAGAGAGCTCAGATGATAAAGGCAGCTAAAACCAGGATGGCCTGAGTTCAATCCCTCAGACTACATAGTGGGAGAAGAGAACCAACACACACAAACTATCCTCTGAATTTCACATGCCATAGTGTGCTAACACACACATACACACATGCGCGCGCGCACGCGCTCATGCACAAACACATATGAATATACACTAACACACATATGCACAAACACACACACACACGTATACACACATGAACACACACATACACACACAACTAAATAAAGATAAAATACTTCAGTTTCCTCACACCTTTCAGCAATGTTCACATCCTAAAACTCAAACTACAAAGTCTTATTCCTTTTTCAGCATTTGTCAGAGATAATCCAGGGGCTCCTTAAACTCAATCTAGTCAGTCCTCAGATCAAGCCAACTGACTTAGAATTATTTTGCTTTGATATGCTCAGGAGGCTGCCAACAAGATTCCCATTGCAAACTAGAATTTGGAAGCCACTGCAAAGCCATTCCAGCTATGGGGTCATTTGCACTCTGCGTAGAAAGAGAATCGGTTATTTCAGACTCTCACATGTTTGTAGTCATTTGGTTTCTACTGCTTGTTCAAGACCAGTGAGATTTAGTGTTCTGCATAGAACCTGGACCAAGAGATTAGATGGCTCACAATAGAAAGCCCCCTGATGCTTCCTACTATAAACCCTACTCTTCTCTCTTCCTGCCTCCCCTCTCTCCACAAGCACACAGCAGTAAAATGCATCTATTTTTAAAGTTCCCTTCTTACGTACTCAAAGCTTTAGAAACACTACCTTGCTTGAACGTGCTGCTGTTCAAGTTAGTGTTCCTGACTGATAGGCGAGGAGCAGGAGGGGTCTGTGGTGGAGTGCGTCAATGGGAGGAAGGAAGATGGGCAAGGAAAATAAAGACAAGACATGGAGGCTCCACAGGGTGTGGTACCAGGAGACACGGACGCAAAAGTTAGTTTTTGTCCCTAGCTCTGTCTCTAATAAGTGTGTGACCTGAGATAAGTCTCACGTCTCTAGACCACAAGAGACCCATCTAGAGCCAGGCAGATATTCCCATACACTAGGGTACCGCAGATGGAAGGCGTGTGAGCTATGAATTCCTGGGTCCCTTGGTACTTGGACTGTGATACTGCCCAGGGGACCCTCCTCACAAACCTCTTGGAGAGATACTGGGCAGTGGAGGAACTCAGAGACAACCTTGAAATCCTGTTTTAGGGCACATTACCCACAGTTCTCCAGGGCAAGGCTCTGAGTGCAGACAAGGCTGAAGAATGCCTAACTGAGCAGCCTAGATAGATCAATGGGACCAGTGTGACCAGCTCAGCCTAGGGCACAGCCAGCTGGGGATGAGAAAGTGAAGAAATGTGATGGGGGCCATAGATCTAAACATCCATTTAGTGGGCAACAGGCTAGCTGCTGGGCAACTGCAACTGGGCAACTGAGATATAGAGCTTTCTATCGTGAGCCATCTAATCTCTTGGTCCAGGTTCTCTGAAGAACGCTAAATCTCTATGGTCATGAATGAGTTATAGAAACTAAATGACTACAAACATTAAGAGTCTGATATGGAGTGAGATATGGAGATAGTATATACAGAGTAGAACCCCATTCCATTAAGACACCATGTGCAGAAGCTTGCATATGAAAACTGTTTTCACCATAATAAAATTGAACCCAGAGAGCTGGAGAGATGGCTGAGTGGTGAAGAGAACTTGCTGCTCTGCTAGAGAAAACCAGTTCAATTGCCAGTATAAGTTCTCCAGCAGCACACAACCACCTGGAACTCCAAGTCGAGAGGATCGAACCCCTTCTGGACAACCCTTACCCTGCAACATATACATACACCACACATACCAAACACACTCACCACACACACACACACACACACACACACACACACACACACAGACACACACCTTTAATAAAAACTAGGAAATAAACATTTTGGGGGGGCAGCCTCAGCAAAGGTTCTGCAGCTTTGGGTTCTGCAATTCTCCCAACTTGCTTTATACAATGACTTAGTTTTTAAATTATGTGCTTCTGCACATGAAGGTCCTGCTGATCAGTTCCTCTAAGGATTTGGAGGGATCATCCAAAAAAGTCTTGGCTGATGTTGTAGGTAGACACATAAAGCATTATATTTGGTCATAAAGACATCAGTACCTGACACTTCACATTCTCATTTGCATTTGGAAGTGACTGTAGCTGGAACTTTGATATCAATGTGCCGTTTACAATACTCTCAAATATGTTGTGCTTTTCTTTCCCCTATAAGTACATAAAGGATAATGAATTGTTTTGATGAGTTTTATCTAATACTCTGCAACTTTCTTCCTGACCTTCATTTTCTATGGATACAAGATGAGACTATATGGTTGAGTACAGTGTCCTCGGAAAGTGGATCTTCCCCACTCCCCCTCCCCTTCCCCCTCCCTCTTCTTACTCTCCTCCCTTCTCCTTCCTCTTCCCCTCCCCTCCCCCTTCCCCTTTCTCTCTCTTTCTGAGTATTTGATGGTGTATACAGACACTTTCTGCTACCTCAGAGGAACTGTTTACTAGTTTGCATTGGAAGGAGACCAGGGATGCTGACAATCTGCTCACACTGCACAGGAAACCTTCTCACAGAAAGCATCATTTGTCCCCCAAAGGCAGTGGCCAAATCTTCAGTGGCCAAATCCTTGTTTTAAGTCTCCTGTCAGTCTAGTGCTCTTCTGCATTGTGAGTCTTCTTGGAGCTTCAAGGAGGAGACATTGTCAGTTATGGAGGTCACTAGGAGTGGATAGTCCTCACAGTAGCAAGTAAAACACAGGAAGGATTCTCCATGAAGTTCTCAAAGTCACACTTCAGTCAGAAGCTTCTCGCACATCACTGGGTGCTTTGGTGACACCTTGATATCCCTGTGACCATCTCCTCCTCCTCTACTGCCACGTTAAGTTCTGTATTCTACAGTGGGGCTGGTGGCACATGCCTGCTGTCTCAGCACTGGCTACATAGCCAGTGCTATATAGCAAGACTCTGTCTTAAAAGAAAAAGAAGCCATATTCAACAATCCCTGCTTCTGACTCAGGATCTTGTGACTTGTGGCTAGCCTGGCTAATATGGGTCTCTCCTGCAGTAACTAAACATCCTATCAACTTAGTCTTTTCTTCCTGCCCAAAAATTTCCTTGAAAGTCAAATAATCTTTCCTTTTGGCATTAATGCCTCATCTCTAATATTGAATAAGCCTTTTCTATCCTCTCTGATATACCTGTCCTTTTGGGTCTGTTGGCTCGCTTATTTATTTATTTATTTATTTATTTATTTACTTACTTACTTACTTATTTACTTATTTAAACTTCATAATGATCGGAGCAGTTGGAGATTAAGCCATCCAGACAGCAATACTCCTTTCTCATTATGACTGCTACCCCCTCCTCCAGTCAATTTTCAGAACAGATTCACTTCTGTTGCCTTATCTCATCAGCAGGTTCAATAGAGTGTTAGATTATTTTATTTTTCCTGGGACTTAACTGAGGATGGTAAATTCACTACTAGTGATACTTGGATAGGAGAAAGATCAATATTGCCAGGGTTTGCTGGGTTAAATTTAAGGGAGCTATTCTATCATAGGGGTGTAAGTGTGTTTCAGGGTAAAAGAGCAGTAGCAACCAGACACCTTCTGGAATTCTTTCCAACTCTAAAAGGCAGGAAAAAAAAAAACACTGAAAAACATTTTGGTGTCACTGAGAGTGTGTCATTTCTATTGAAATGAGGAAGTTCGTTTTTACAGTTCAAGTCAGGAAATAGTTTACATCCTCTTAGTGTTTAGTCACTGCAAGATTATGGTCATTGATGTGATCTCTGATAGCACTTTAGTGTTAGCAAAACCAAGTCATTAGTTTATTTATGGAGTATATGTTAAGTTTGAATGATGTTCTTAATACAAAATCATTATTTCTGCTTTGAAGTCCAGCAACAGAGGCATTAGATGATAATATGAACATGTCACGGCAACCTAGTGATTTTATCCAAAGAAAAGAGCAGAGGGTAGAAGGACATAAGAAGACCAATAGCAGAAAAAAAAAATCCCAATTTCCAGTTATACTAGTAGAGTTCTGAAGGTGTGCTTTTGTGGATAAAAATGCAATTGCTTAAGTCAAATGTGGGACCATAATGGCCCCAGGTTACAGAAGAGTGGTCAAGGGAGCTTCAACCCAGATATCACAAACGTGAGAATGGCAGAAATTGGCTACCTCCCCTTCCTAATCTGGTGCCATAAATCCTACCATCAACCCTAGCAGGAATTTATTACCCTAATAGTTAGGAGGCTTCACTTTTTGTTTGACCTTATGAGATTTCCCCACAAACGCATCCTACATTCCCTGAGTTTGTAGATGAAACATCTTCAACACCCCTGTCTTGGCCAGTGGTACTCAGCCACACAACCCTTGCCCCAGAGACCCTGTCCACCTCCCCAGGGATACAAATACCCCTCCCCTCAAATGAATGAACCAGTTCTACAAAGCTTCTCTGGATGTGCTTATTGCCCGTGCATTCATCACCACCCGAGATCCCACCAGCACCCAGATAAGCTTTCCTTCCTCTAGGCCAGCTTGTTACATGCACAACAGGCCTGGGTACCCAGAGGGAGGAGGAGTCATGGGGCAGCAATCAAACACTTATTATTTATTGATTTTATAAATTGTAGCATTGGTATTATTAGGAAAACTTTCAACATTTAATCCTGGAGGGAAGAGGATTTCATACGGTCTTACTTCTTGGGGAACCTTTGGCAGTTAATGGCTCCAGGAGGATGGGTGTCATTTTGTATCAGTGGTACATCCAATGAAAAGTGGCCCACGTTTCTATAAATAGCCTCCCCCCCACCTTGTGCTTACACAAGTGACTCTAATGAAACCAGGGGGACATGCGTGTGCATAAGCGCGCGCACACACACACACACACACACACACACACACAAACGTGAAAACTGGGAGAAGACGTTTTGGGGGAAAGGGGGCTTCAGAAAGTCAGAAGGAGATAGAAGAGATGGGGTAGGAAAATGGTTTAAATGATTTTGTTATGTAAAGACATTCACCTACAGATCGTACATTGAGCATACTTCACTCCATACTTCCTAAATCTTTCTTCTTCCTGTTAGTTTCCCTTGCTCCTCAAAATAATTTCACTTTTACTTTTGTGAGTTGTATATGCTTATGTATGAATGTGAGTGTGTATGTCTGAATGTATAAATCCACAGTCTTATGTATGTATATAAAATATAGAAACCAGATATAAGAAAATATATGACAGTTGTCTTTCTAATACTGGCTTAATTTGTTTAATTTTATTATCTTCGGGTGGATCCATTTTCTTGCAAATGACTGTCTTAGTCAGGGTTTCTATTCCTGCACAAACATCATGACCAAGAAGCAAGTTGGGGAGGAAAGGGTTTATTTGGCTTACACTTCCATGCTGCTGTTCATCACCAAAGAAGTCAGGACTGGAACTCAAGCAGGTCAGAAAGCAGGAGCTGATGCAGAGGCCACGGAGGGATGTTCTTTGGCTTGCCTCCCCTGGCTTGCTCAGCCTACTCTCTTATAGAACCCAAGACTACCAGCCCAGAGATGGCACCACCCACAAGGAGCCTTTCCCCCTTGATCACTAATTGAGAAAATGCCTTACAGTTGGATCTCATGGAGGCATTTCCTCAACTGAAACTCCTTTCTCTGTGATAACTCCAGCTGTGTCAAGTTGACACAAAATTAGCCAGTACATGACAGAACTTCATTTTCTACTGTTTAAAGAGTTCCACTGCATGTGTGTGTGTCCACTGCATGTGTGTGAGTGTCTGTGTGTATATGTGTGTGTTTGTGTATGTGTGTCTATTCTGTGTCTGCATATATATGCCTGTCTTAATGTTCTATTGCTGTAAAGAGAAACCATGACAATAGCAACTCTTATAAAACAATCATTTAATTGGGAGCTTGCTTATAGCTTCAGTAGCTTATAGCCCATTATCATCGTGGCATGAAGCATGGTAGCACACATGGTGCTGGAACAGCAGTAGCTTATAGCCCATTATCATCGTGGCATGAAATATGGTAGCACACATGGTGCTGGAACAGCAGCTAACAGCTATGTCCTGATTCTTGGGCAGCAGGCAGCAAGAGAAAGTGAACCTGACAAGGGCTTTTGAAATCTAGAAGTCCACCCCAAATGACACACTTCCTCTAATGAGGCTATACCTCCAAATCCTTCTAATCCCTTCAAACAGTTCCACTGCTTGTCAACTAAACATCCAAATATATAAAGGCCATGCTCATTCAAACCTCTGCATTATATACCACCTTAAAAGGTACATTCTAATTGTATTGGACATCTAAGTAACCTAGTTACTGTGAATACTTCTGCACTAAGCATTTTGTGCAATTGTCTCATTGATGCATTGATTTGGAGTACTTAGATGAATACCTACAGGCAGTCATATAACACATCTATTTTTTAATTGTTTTGAGGAACATCCAAACTGATTTCTATAGTGGCTAGACTAGTTTACAAGGTCTGCAATGTCAAAGTGAACTCTCTGCCCATGTTCTTTCTAGCAATTGTTTCCTGAATGACAATCAGTGGGCTCTCAGTGTAGATTTAGTCTGCATTTCTTTAATGGTTAATGAGCTTGAATACTGTCTCATATGTTTATTAGTCATTTGTGCTTCATCTGTTAAGAACCATCTGTTCATGTCATGCGTTCTTTTAATATTCCAGATTGTAAGACTCTATCAGCTTTATAATTATATAAATTTTTTCTTCCATTCTATTGACCACTTTTTCAGCCAATTAGCTGTTTTCTTTGCTGTATAGAGATTTTTACATTTAACTTTTTGAGGTCTCATTTGTCAATTTTTGGCCCTTCATCCTAAGTCCCTGAAACTTCAGTTCTTGCCTATGCCTATATTTTGAAGTACTTTAATTTTTCCTCCAATAGTTTTTTTAAAAGATTTATTTATTTATCTTATTATATGAATACACTGTCACTCTCTTCAGACACACAAGAAGAGGGCATCAGATCCCACTACAAATGTTGTGACCCACCATGTGGTTGCTGAGAATTGAATTTAGCAAGAGCAGTCGGTGCTCTTAATGACTGAACCATCTCTCTGTCCCCCTCTGACAGTTTAAGATCTTGCAATAAAATCTTTAATCCATTTCGAATTGGCTTTTATAATTTACTTAAGATTTATTTTATTTGTGAATATGTTTATGTCTGGGTATCTATGTGTATGCAGGCACACCTCATGGAGGTAAAGTTACAGGCAAAGTTGTAACCACCTAACATGGGTTCTGGAATCTAAACTCAGCTCCTCTGCAAGAGCAGAGCATCATCATCATCATCATCATCACCGAGCCAGCTCTCCAGCCCCAACAGTTGATGTCTGTATAAGGAAAGAGATGGGCATCTAGTTGTGTTCTTCTTCCTGTGCATGCCCGTCTTTTGCTCATTGTGTATTTTTTGCAGCTAGAACAACATGGCTTTGTCTTGCTGCTCTATTCTGCTCTTTAATCTAAATACCCTGTTTTGTTTCATTGCCATGCTGTTGTTATTAGTATAACTCTGTTGTTATTAGAATAACTTGAAACCAGGCTTGATAATATCTCTAATATTATTTTTTTTCATAGAATTGATTGGCATACCTATTTTCTTTGGTACTCTGAGAAGAATTTTAAGATTTTCTTCTATTTCTACGAAGAATCACATGGTAGTTTTGTTTGGGATTACATTGAATCCATATATTGTTTCTAGTAAAATGGCTATTTCCCCAATATTAATTTTACAATCCCTGAGTATGGAATGCCTTTGCATTTTATTGTGTCATCTTTAATTTCTTACTTCTGAGTTTTGAACTTTTCATAGTAGAGGTAATGACTTGTTTGGCTAGGTTTGTTCCAAAGTTCCTTTAAAAACGATTATGAATGGGATTATTTCCTTACTACCAAGGTCACTTTGTTTGTGGACTCATTGAGCCATGACGGGATGACTAGGGAAAGATGTTGAATACATCCAGAGCATAGATCGTCTATCTTATCTGCTTGATTACTTAGCTCCTCCTCTGTTGAGGTTAGCTTTAGTGAGCATTTACAAAAGATACAACCTTTTCCCCATCTGACATTTGAAGATACCTGTCCATATATCCCTTCCACAAATTTTTTTTTTCACCAATGTTTCAATCATTCTACTTCCAAGTTCCTGGCTTCCAAGTTCATTGGCTATTGGCCATGAGTCAGTCAGTATAAATCACACAAATAACTATTTTCTTATAACTATTTTCTTCAGAATGCATAATCATTTTCATTCCATAGAGTTATGTCCACTGTGAAGATTTCCTTTCAACACTACCCTTCAGGAATATGGGTTGTGTCTGTATATCATTGTCTTAGGGTTTTACTGCTATGAATAGACACCATGACCAAGGCAACTCTTATAGCGACAACATTTAATTGGGGCTGGCTTACAGGTTCAGAGTTTCAGTCCATTATTATCAAGGCAGGAGCATGGCAGCATCCAGGCAGGCATGGTGCAGAAAGAGCTAAGAGTTCTACATCTTCATCTGAAGGTTGCTAGGAGAAAACTGGCTTCAAGGCAGCTAGGAGGAGGGTCTCAAAACCTAGTCCCACAGTGACACACTTCCTCCAACAAAACCACACTTCCTAATAGTGCCTCTCCCTAGGATAAGTATGTTAGTAAATAATACTTAGCATTCTCTTCCTCAATCAACTTATGGGGCACATCCCGTAAGGCCATAATTTCATGCTTGGGGTTAGAAGGCACTGCAAGAGGAGTAAGATCTATAGACATCAGGGAAACTTTTCCATGTAATTTACTTGAGATGTTCATGCACAACAGCTCAAGTTATGCAATATTTTTTAGTCCATTGCCAAGCCTTCAGTATCCATTAAGGCCTAATACCTGGAAAAGGACTCTTTCTAAAATATAGAATAGTGCTCTGCAGATGACAGCAGGGCCTTTCTCTAAAACATCAAGGGCTTTCATTTTGATTCAGATATGGAGTCTGTCAAATCATCCACACAGAATCTTCATCTGCATGGACACTTCAAGTACCATTTGGTTTGTTAGACCATATGACCCAAATGGCTGAGCATCCTACATCATAGGATGAACCTATTGATAAGCCTTCTTCTGCTCTGAGCACTTGTAGAGCTAGTAGCTTTCTGAATCATGTAGTATATGAGGCAAAATAACACATTTGAGTGATCAATGTGCTGCCTCTAAAATGTAACTAGACACGCTAAGCATTGAATATCTTTTTTTTTTGGTGGCCATCACAGACAAGAGTAACAACATATGTTTCACCTTAGAAGAAATATCTATGTCATCACCCATGCTAGACATCTAGAAATTTTAGTAAGGTAGAGGACTCTTGGATTTTGGCTGGAATTATTTCCCACCCTTCAATATACATACTTTACCAAAAAGTCAAGAGTTGTTGCTACCTCCCACTAGTTTGGTCCAGTCAACATAATGCCAACAGTATAATATACTACTGTGATTAAAAAGCACTCAATATCCCTGTGAACCAAGTTATAACACAGGCTAGAAAATTAATATCACCTCAAGGTAAAACAATAAAGATGTAAATGAAAGAAAATTGTTTGGTGGTTCTTAGAGACAGGTATGAAGAAAAATACATTTGAAAGATGTATTTTTATGTGTAAAGGCACACAGGTACCAGGAGATATGGTAATCTGCTCAAATAGTGAAACCACATCTGGTGCAGCAACTGTAATCAGAGTCATTACTTGATAATCAGCTCTCCTTCTCCATGACCTATTGGTCTTCCACTCAGGCCAAACAGGAGAGCTAAAAGGAGGTACACTGAAAATTACCATCCCTCCATCTTTCAAGGCCTTGCTGGTGACATAATCTCTAAAATCCTTCTAGGGATGCGAGATATGTTTGTGTTCATTATCTTCCATGTAAAGGGAAGGTCTAATGGTTTCCATTGACTTTCAACTCTTATTCCACAGGTGGGTGAGCCAATGTGCATTTTCTGATATTTTCTATCACTAGTATGCAGTGTATACTGGGGAAGTAGCCACAGACTGAGTTTGGGGACCTACCATGACTCCGATGTTCTCTGAGGTTCCATTGACCATTTGACCTCCATAAGCCCTACCTGGAGGACCTTTTTGTGGTGTTCCAGAATCAATGCCCATGCAGAGCTCATGTTCAACAGGTTCCCAAAGGTCTTATTTATTTTCCACACAGTTACTCTAGAAAAATACTGTATGGCTCTTTACTTTTAAAAGGGTTGTAATAAAACTTATAGTAATTGCAACAAGGTCCCTCTTGAAAAAGACATGCCATACTCTTTATTTGAATGGTTTTGAGTCTATAAACTTGTCCAAATCAGGAAATTTATTGATGAACCATGATTTTTCTTTTGCTATAATTCAGGATAACTTTTGTTATTCACCCATTCTGGAATTTTCTACTTCTGCAGATCAAGCAAGGACTAACTTAGTATCCTTCATATCTATTTCATTTCTCAGAGCACTGTGACTAACTAGTGCCAAAGGTATACATATGTCAAACCATTATAAACAAGACTTTGCCTTTGTTGTAACATTCACACTGCCACTCAGCCCTTGCTAATCTAGGCTCCTAATCATGCCATGATATTTTAATTATTGAAATAAGCAGCTGCAGCACCCCACTAGAATGTCTGGTATACACAGAAAAGTATTAAGCAGTAGTAATGAGCTCTTTAGATACAGCCTGGTACTCATCTTGATTTTCCTTTTTTTTTCTTTTCTTTTTTTAATTTCAACACTGCTTATGCTATAACATTATCAATTTCTTCTATTCTTTTTGGTGTGTGTGTGTGTGTGTGTGTGTGTTGTGTAACATTTTCCTCTAAGATTGAAACATTCCATCCTGCAAGAGACCTCCTTAAGCCGGAAGACAAACAACTAAATACAGTTTAGGAAGTCCCTAAAACTGACTGGGTTCACTAGGCCCTTCCTTCTCAGAGTAAGGAATAGAAGCTGTTGAAAGTCACTGTCAGACAATCAAAGCTACCACAAAGACGCTGAGATCAGACTGAATACCTGGAAGAAGCAGAAACTAGCCGTGCTGCCTGGAAGAGGGTTAGACCAACGGAGTCACTTGGTAAGAACACTCTCCAGTCTTTTGAGCTGCCTACATCTATGCAATGGGATCCAGATCCCCAGTAATCCTGAGTTGTTACCCATCCTTGGATAGGCTTTGGTGACACTGCTGTTTATGAGTTATTTCTGCTCCTGTAAGTACCCTCCCCCCCCATATTCCTATAAGTAATCATAGTAAAACTTAGTTCACATAGTTGGACTTTGCTGATATCTATACTTTCTTTGTCATGGGCTTCCTGTCTATGATGAGTAGATGTGTGCTGGTCTTCCTAGAAAAAGTTTTGTCATACAATGTGCATGATTGGGGGGAGGGCTCTTATTCCTCAGGTTTCAGCAACTTTGCTATTTAAGAAAAAGTCTTTTGGTTGGCCTAGAACTCGTTGATTAGTATAGGATGACTGGTCAGTACACTTCTGGGATCTGCCTGTCTGTCCTGAGTGACCTGTCTCCCAGCCCACAAATCTGTTTTCTATCTTATTATCAACAAGACATCTTTTGGGCCCTCGTGCTGTGGAAAATAGGCTTCAAATAGCAAATCCACTCCATCATTCTATCGTTTCTGAGCTTTTGAATCCCATGATCAACCTTAAGCCAAGACATGTCAGTCATGTTCAATTCTTTCATAGTACCCATCTTTTGATGCAGTCTTTAAGTCAAACATATAAACTCTTAGCACCTTTCAAAACTATGTCTTGTGCATCACTAAAACTGGAACTCTCTGCTCACTGCTCATGTATCAACAAACTGATCCAGCTTGTGTCTCTTCCATCATTCTCCCACCTGCTTGATACTCATTCCCACACATATTCTCCACATGTCTGTTTGTGTGGATTTAAAAAGTCAAGTTCTTTAGGGGTGTAATGCATCTCCTCATTGATTGCACTCTGTCCCGTACTTCTAGGGTCCCAATGAGCTCTAGGTCTGGCTATAGGTCTAATACTATAACCAAACCTAGGTTAGAGGTCTAGAGGTAAAGGTGAGTTGTGAAAATGGGCCCTTGATGTGTCATAAGCACTTTCAGGCAACAAACAAACGTGACTTTAGTCTCTGGGTGGTGTTAGCACCTCCAGGAAGCCTTTCAAACCAGCCAGCATTAGGCTTCTTCTGACTTGTCCTAGTATTTTATCCCTTTTACTCTCAAAACAGTTGTGGATAAACTGGTAGCCTTCCAATTATACATTTGCCTCTCATCTCCCGAGATTTTATTATAGACCTCTCTATGTCCCCAGAGTCAGCACATAATGAACTCTCAGAACATACTTGATAGTTTCCCATCATCTTCTCACTTGCTCTCTGCCCCCTTCTCTGTGCATTTTGTTCCTGCCTCTGTGCACAGCCTGCCCTAGCATGGTGAGCTCTCACTCAAGGGCCTTGACATTCAGGATCTGCCTGCATACTTTCTCTTGCTCTCTGTAAGAAGACAGTATTTTCTTCTCTATAATTACACCTAGTCCCATGTAATCACTGGGTCTCTCCAGTCCTTCCCCAAAAGCTCTTGCCTGGCATGGTGACTTGATTTGGGTCAAGAAGCTATAGTTAATAGTGACAGCAAGAAGACAGAACCAAAAAGAGCAAAAGAAGAAGGGTTTCAGGTGATCACGAAGCCATAGAGTGCTGATTTTAGGCTGGTCTGGAACCCCACAGCCTCATGGTATGCCCGTGAGCAGGCAAGAGAGAAAAATTCAACCATGTAGCTAGGGAGCTTAGAACTACAAAAGCAAGAGCTAGAGGGGGCACCAGGGAAACTCAGCTGTGTAGCTTGCTTAAGTCTTCTAATGAAGAATTACTTTTCCAAGAAGAAAACTAGAAAAGACCCCACCCCAACATAGAAGAACTGAATTGTTTAAAATAATTGAAAGAGGTGGTTTTGCTTTCATTCCCCTTTCACATACTTGTCATCCAACCACTAACTCACATACCGGCACCTCCACACCACACTCACATAACACACACATATACACATATACAACACACACACACACACACATACACACACACACACCTCCATACACCCATACCACACTTGCATACCATACATATACACATATGCAGCACATGTACACAGACATCCATACACCCACACCATACTCACATACAAAACACATTCACCCAGACACACACTCACCTACCACTGCCACCACTAACATCCCACCTTGATGGTTAGAATGGTCTCTGAAGATTTCTTGGCTTGTTGATAGTCAAGTTTGAATATTTCTACTTAAGAAAAATCATGCATGAGTTTATTAAGAATGGACCCAAATCTTAGAGTCACTGGTTCCCTTGTTTTCTAATAATTAATTTATACTACCACCTTGGTCAAAACCTAGAGAACTTATTCTATAGATCTGTCTGTCTTCCTAGTGTCAGGGCTGATAAAGCACCTCAGTGTGGATCTGAGGAGGAGGCATGTCACTGCAAAACTTTGAAAATGGACCTAACTTTTCTCAGAAAGGAGACACTGTATAGCAGCCACACTGAGGTTGTTTGTAAAAATTAAGACCAAAGTGAAGTGAACCTGTTTGGCAGGCCGGAAAGGAAGCCCTTGTTTCTGTGTGCACGAGTGGTTTTGCACCACCATCCAGTGGCAGAAAAGCAATATTGCACCTAAAAATGGTTTTTGTGTCCTGTCTTTACTTTTAATTCAATTACCACGTATTTATTCCAGTGCCTTGATTGTTCTAGACATGAACTAGGAACTGGCAGTGTAGCAAACGTTAATTACATAAGTCTGTGTGCTGAATTCATAGAGATCTTCTATGTTCCTTCTACCGGTATCTTACAAGGAAGTCAGTAACTCTGTCTTCAGTACTGAAAAGACAGATTCCTCTCCTTTCTTCTTCTATGACCCACAGTGACCTCATCATCTCAGAGTCTTAGAACGTACAGAATTAAATCCTAGTGTCCATATGTGAGCATTTTTTGAGGCGGGAGAGAGCTTTGAAAAATCTTCCTGGATGATGAACCCCCAGTTGACAGCAGTCTGAGAAAGCTAATTCCTGAGTGCTAGTTCTGGCTCTTCATTTTACCTTCTGTTTTGGTTTTTTCTTTATCTGGCAGTCGAGATCAGACCCAGAGCTATGGACATGCAAGGCAAGCACTCTACTCACTGAGCTGCATCCTCAGATTTGGAGTGTTGGGGATCAAGGTGTTGCTATGTGACTCAGTCTGGCACTGACCTCATTATGCATCCCAAGCTAACCTCAACCTGGCAATCCTCCTGCCTGGACCTCCCAATACTAAGATTATAGGCATGAAACCCACATACTGTTGGAGAAAACATCAGTGATTAAAAAGCACATAGTATGGTACCTGAAGAGAAACCATATGTCCAAGTCCAGAACAGCAGACAATAAGCCAAACTTCTTTACTTCCTCTTTATTATGATTCTATTTTCTAAGTGGCAACCACACTTGAGATGGGTGAGATTATGTTTTGTTCCTAAAACGTGGAGAAGGCGCCCTTGCCTGTCACCCTGGGTGACCTGTATGGGCCACACAACCAGCTGTTAAGACAGCTTCCTCTTTGATGTCGCCTTTGGATGTGTTTCTGACTCTAATTCACAAACTTCCAGATTAAACTGAGAAAAAAATGTCTTGCTTTTCAGTACAACGTTCTAATCATGTCTTTGTTTTTCAATTGCTGAAGTAATTTGGAATAAGTATTCATTATTTATAATGGAAGCGTTATTTTATCCCTAGCCTTTGTTTCTCTTACTGGAAAAATAGAGTGTGGAGGGAATGGCCTTCGAGAACTAGAAGGTATCTTACCCTTCTAGAACATGGGGGCAAAATTCCTTAGGGTTCTAGACTATTAAAATCCTTAACCTTTAACTTGTCAAAGGCATATATATATATCAACTTCTGGAAGAACGGTATATGAGGAAAAGGGTGTATTTTATAGGACCTTCCAGATGAAATATCATCAAATGAATAGTTATGTTAATATAACAGACATGATTTTAATGTATTGATGTATTTTTCAGAGTGAAGGAAAATAAATCTATGAACTAAATAGTGACAGTTACAGACTAATGCATTGTACAGTTATCAGTGAGCCCGAGGAGGCTTGACTGCCTGGAACTAAGTATTGATGTCACTCTGCAATTGCCACCCATCTAGGGTAGATCATACAACTTACATCCAATAATGTAGTCAACAGCTTAATTAAATAAACACAAGAAATACAGAGAGAAAGAAATGAAAATCTGGACAATCTCAAAACCCACAGATATGAGACTGTCCTGATAAAGAGTTCAAAAGTCACGTGTAAAAGAGTAAAAGAGATAAAAAAAAAAAGAGTAGATAATACTAGCCAAAAAAAAAAAAAGAAAAAGAAAGAAAGAAAGAAAGAAAGAAAGAAAGAAAGAAAGAAAGAAAGAAAGAAAGACAAGAAAATTACAAAAACATCCAAGGCAAATTCTAGAAAGAGCTAAATAAAACTTATAGATTACAAATACAAATAAATGAATGAGCCAACAAAGAGAGCAGAGCTGAAGACACAATTATAGAATTGGAAAACAACTTAAAGGAGCTACCCCTCACAAAGCTCAAGTGGTATAGGGATGAGAAGAGCTCTCTCTGGACCCTCCAAAGGCTCAAGGATGGAGTCTATGAAATATATTGACACTGAATTATGGGACTTATGGATGTGAGTGTGGAGATTAAAAGAGTCAAAGAAGGAATTCCCAGCCTGACTGAAGTTTTAAAAAAGATTTCTAGTTACAAAACAGAGTGGGCTTAGGCATTCTAGCAGAGAAATAGCTACAAGTTATGCCAACTGCACGATGAGGAAGTGGGGATGCTGAAGATTGCCTTGCCGTGCAGAAAAGAAGTCTCTTGGGCAATCAACCCTGTTTTGGAGAAGCCCTGGGATGTAACCTGTAACAATGTAGCCTTGGCCTTCTTTTGTGAATCCATCTTCTTTTGTGGGTAGGATTCTAAAGAGGGATTATATGGAGACCATGCTCCTTTGCAGAGCGTTATCTTTGGGCAGATCTTCAGAGAAGGCTTTTTCTTCTGATTCGGCTCCCTTTGAGTGATGGACAGGAAAGTTAGGGGGGTCAGAGAGGCTATAATCATTCTTTACTCAAAGCACTTATTATGTCCACATGCATACTTTGATGTGTGCACTCCATACTCTGCACATTTGGGGACCAATAATTGTATGTATGAATATATGACTAAGAGGCATAGATGCTGGGAACAAATCTGAGCATTGTTAGAGTCTCGCCAGAGGAAGCTGGTGCACACGTGCAAAGGGACAAAGTGACGTGGGGATTAAGGAGGTAACTTCTCAACGAGGAGCTTGCATGAGGAATGTAAGGGTGAGGGCAGAGGAACTCTGAGTTTGATGAGTTATGTCCTTATCTTTACAGCAGATCCCAGGAAACCTGGAACTAACCAAACAACAGAAGAATATAAGAATATAGATCTGTGGATGTGTTTAAAAGGTAGAAGTTGTTAGACTGGCCTTTGGAGGGAGCAGGGGACATGGAAAGAATATAGTCCATTGTGGTGGGCTCTGGGATGTCAGATTATGAGTCCCTGGTACATTTATCCTTTTTTGTTTGCAAAGCTCTACATAAACAGGTGTTAGTGTACAGTGTGTAGGATCATATAAGTTTTATGTACCTTCTTAGGACCTTCAGCTGAGTTACAAATCAAAATAAATATAAAACAGCTTGAAAGAAGAAACTCAAATTATGCACACAGGAGTGCCATCTAAGCATGAGACTCAGGCTGGAGGCAGCGGCGTCAGGCTGTATATGTATATTGAGTGTTTGTTTGGGATAAGAACACATGTGGTGAATAAAGACTGGCATGTTAGCAGCTAAGAGTCTCTGAAGTGATAAACACCCTTTGAGGAGCAGTTCCTCTCAGCATAGGGACCTGTAGTTGGGAGAATCTCCTTTATAAATGTGAAGTCACCTTACTACCACTACATCTATAATTTCTTACAATAACTACCTAGCAATATATCAATGAGTACTTTTAGGGGCAATAAATCCTGAGCTTCCATGGTTTCCTAAAAGTACTATAACAAAATGCCACAAACTGGATAGCTTAAAATGATAGAAAGTTATGGTATTACGTTGGAACTAGAAGCCAAGTTATGAACAGACCATATTCTTCCCTGTAAGCCATAGGGAATATTAAATTCTGTGTGCTTTTCCTGGTTTCTGACACTACTGGAAATCTCCACCACTCTGACCGCTGCCCCCATCATCATGTGGCTTCCTCCCTGTGAGCCTGTGGCTGTGCCTCAGCTCCTCTTGAAGGGCAGGAGCCACGTGGGGGTGCATCTTACTCCTAAATATCTGCATTTTAACAAATTACATATGCAACAACCCTTTGGCCAAATAAGGCCACACTCAAGCCTCAAGGAAATGTGTGGACACTGAGATCCAATCTAATCAAGGGCCTTGGATGTAGAACCTGTCTCAGTGACCAGTTAGCTGTGTAATCTCAAGCAAGCTGCTGGCTCTGTCTGAGCAGGTCTTTTCTGTCAATCAATAAGGGCAAGAATATTATCCCTATGGGCATTCTGTAAAGATCATTAAAGGACTTAGTGTGTGCCTGGTACACACACTAAATTATTTCTACAATGTTTCTATAGAAAAAGAGTACGTGTTAACAAATATAAAGGGAGAGGGAAAAGTCATATAGATCTGAAACACAATATGCCATTTAAGGAGAAGTCAAGGAGCAGAGTGCCATTCTTTTGTCTCTCATGTTACACTCAGTACCTAGTGAAGCAACCAACTCAGCTCAGGCACAGGGCTTGTGGTCACCTATTGCTTAGTGATGCAAGCCACCTATTCCAGCCGCATGTCAAAAGCTCAGAAGACATACACTGTGTTTTCTAAAACTACTTGTCTAGTCCAAAAGTATGTGTTCCTTTCTTTTCCATTCCTTTCCCTTCATTGTGCAAGCCAGATGTTCTAGATTTAAAAAAAAAATCATTTTAACTCCATCTCAAATATGCCCAAATCTTTCTGTTAGCAGGAGGGAGATGTAAGGCCTATTTGTCAGAATGGAGTTGTCTTGTCCGCCTAACTGAACTTCATTAAGGTTGGGCATGGATTTTGAGCTAAGTTATATCCTGAGGCTGTGATTAACTTCCCAGGAGAACTAGCAGTCAGTTTTCTCCTTTTCGTGATCAAATATCTGACAAGAAGCAAACTAAGGGCGGAGTGATGCACTTTGACTCATAATTTAGGGACTATAGTCTATCGTGACAAGGAGGGGTGGCAGCAAAAGGCTGCCTGCTCACATCTCAGTGGATCTGGAAACAGAAAACCTCTCTTCATTCAGTTCAGGACCCATTCCTATGGGTTACTGCCATCTATATTTAGAATCTCTCCACCTCAGTTAGTTCTCTCTGGATATCCCTTCAAGACATCCCCGAAAGTGTACGTCACAGAAGTAAACAAGGGGCCTAGCTCTTGTGAGCATTTCTAAATCCAGTCAGCTGACACCCAGACTGAAGCACCACAGACACCATTCACGTTTTAGCTTGTATTGTAAAGATTAAGACCTTCTGAGAGAGGGAGGCTGAGGACAAGGACAGAGCCTGGCTCACTGTAGAGTGTGACTTTTATTAGGAAAACAAAGCATGGGATAGGAAGTTTGGAATGAAAATATTTGTCACCCAAGGAACACAAAATTCCAGAAGCAATATTTGCAGTATTTATACCTGAATAATATTCTAATGGTCCTATAAAAATGCCCTGTGGGTTGGTTTATGTATGCATATGTTTACAGAATGGCTAAGCAGGATGTAAACACAGAACAAGGACTTACAAGGTCAATGCTCACAGTACAACCCATTCATTTCTTACCTTTGTGGTTTGGGTCAAGAAACATAGTCTTGGTGGGACTCAGGAAGAAGCGGTAGCAGGGTCTACTAGCTGCTGCAAGAGTTAAGTTTTTTGCTATATATGTGACATCCAGATAATTGCTTTACCTGGAGATGATTTTAAAATAATATTCTAGTTAATTAATTCATAGATTTTAGTCAAGACATAACTGCTGTAGCCATATTGTCTCGTTGACATCCCATTATATATTTTGCTTTGGAACAATTAACTATAACCACTCAAGGACTCTGTTTCAAACTGATTCCAAGATTATGTTAATTTATTCCAAGCTGAATACATGTCAAATAAAAGAAACACATTTTAAACAGTAGGTTGATGGGGACTTCATAATACAGCCCCTGTGGGCTTGTCACCCATGTTGGGATAAACGTTTTAAGACAACTTTTGAACTCTCCTGTACGCCTGATCACTTTTCCAGGACAAGTTCATGTTGAATCAGAGCCAGAGCGGAGCAGCATAGAAGGATACCAGGAAAGTGAAGGCACAGGGTGATTGGTGGAGGCTAGGAAGGGCATCTCCCTCAGCTCCTCACGTCCTGGGGGTGGGGGATGACTGGTTTTCCTTTTTCTTGGACTTCTTTTTTTTTTTTTTTTTTTTTTTTTTTTTTTAGTGTCTTACTTAGGGTTTTACTGCTGTGAGGAGACACCATGACCAAGGCAACTCTAATAAAGGCAAACATTTAATTGGAGCTGCCTTACAGATTCAAAGGTTCAGTCCGTTATCATCAAGGTGGGAGCATGGTGGCATCCAGACAGGCATAGCATGCTGGAGTAGCTGAAAGTTCTATATCTTCACCCAAAGGAAGCCAGGAGCAGACTGGCTTCAGGCAGAGATAAGTAATGTCTTAAAGCCTACACCCACAGTGACATACTTCCTCCAACATGGCCACACCTTCTCATAGTTACACTTCTTGGGCCAAGCATATTCAAAACACCACATTCCACTCCCTGGCCCCCATAGGCTTGTTCAAACACATAAATCTACAGGGGTCATATTGAGCTATATCATAATGTGAAATACATGGAGTCTGACGTAAAAAGTCCCATAGTCTATAACAGTCTCAACCATGTTAAAAGTCCAGAGTTCAGTTTCTTCTGAGATTCATGCTATCTCTTAAATGTAATCCCTTAAGAAATCAAAATCAAAGCAGACCACATACCTCCAATATCATGCAGGATATATATTACCATTCCAAAATGTCATGGTGAGGAAATAATGAATAAAAGCAAGACAGAAAACCAGCTGGGCAAACTCCAAACTCCATGTCTCCATGTCTGATATCAACATACTCTTCAGATCTCCACTTCTTTTCATCCTTGTAGACTGCTGTTGACAGATCTGGCATTCAACGGCAACAAACTGTGTTCTCTTGGGCTGTTTCCATTCCTAGTTAGCAGCTTTCCTCAGCAGATATCCCACAGCCCTGGCATCTCCAACATCTTGGGGTCTCCAAGACAACTTCAACTTTATAGCTTCTCATTCCAGTGTCTGGGATCCACACATGATCTTCTGGACTCCTCCCAAGGGCTTGGGTGACTTCTCCAGCTCTGCCCTCTACGCTTTGACTCCACTCCACTGCTGCTGTTGTTTCTGGTGGCCATCCAACTTCCTCCAACAAGACCACACCTACTCCAACAAGGCCATACTTTCTAATAGTGCCACTCCCTGAGTCAAGCATATACAAACCACCACAAGAACCCAGGTTCAATTCCCAGAACCCTATCTCATAACTATCTGTAACTCCTGTCCCAGGTGATCTGATACCCTCTTCTGTTCTCTGTGAGCATCTGGTATTCATCTGGCAAAATACCATACACAAAAAAGGAAATAATTATTAAAAGCAAACGTAAAGCATAGGGCTAGTGAGATGATACACAGGTGAGAAATGAATGATTCAAGCCTAATGACCTGGGTTTGATCCCTGGAACCCAGGCAAAGGTGGATTAGAACTGACTCTACAATGTTGTCTTCTGTCTGCCACACAAGCACCATGGCATTCAAACTCCTCTATTCACAACCACAATAATAATTAGCTATTTTAAGGAAAACTTTGAAAAGCACATAGATGAGTCCATATGAACTATATATATGACCTTGGCCCCCACAATCACTTCACAGTGTAGATATGCCATTTAAGAAAGATGAGCTCCAGGCTGGCCATGGTGCTGGCATATGCCTTTAACCTCACTGGGGAGGTTTAATATACCTGCACACATGTACAACATGCACACACAATAAAATAAAATAATGTTTAAAAGTTAGTTCAATAAATAATAAGACATTGGTAAGGTAACACTGGGGAGACAGAGGCTGTCTGTGAGTTTGAAGCTAGCCTGGGCTACATAGTGAATTTTGGGTTAGTCAGGGATACATAGTAAGACCATGTCTCAAAAAACAATAAAACAAAACAAAATGAAACAAACAAAAAGAATGAAAGATAAGCAACAAGCCTAATTAGAAGTTGGCTCTTTAAAGGGAGTCAGGGTTGCCTGTGTAAGAAAATGACAAAGGGATTTTAATGTGTCCTTTGGTTGAAAAAAAAATACCTACCAGCTCTCTTGAGAACTCAGTGAGGTCTCCAGGCAGCACTGACAGCACCTGTGACATTCAGCTGACCCTAAAGTCTTTGTAGCTATATGCTGTGCAATTTTGGGCATCAGCTCTGTGGTACTGGGATACTTGTCTCACTACCTGGACTTTGGCTACAAACTTTTTTACTGCTGTTTGGAATAGAGCATACCCAGTTGCTTGACCCTACTTGAGCCTCAAGTGTGGTGTGCAACAGCCTCCTCAACCTCCATCAGAAGCCCTCCAATGGCTGGGAGGCAGAAGCCAGGAGCATGTAGCCAGCCACTCTCTTGAGGAAGATCACAAACTATGTTTTATCCATTATTGTTTGTATGTTTCAGCGTCTCCCAGAAAGCTAAAACTTTCCAGTTAGGAATAAAGAAATACCACTCCTCTCACAAAGAATTCCGAAGCTACATCATGCTCCTTCAGAGAACTTGTCTTGTTCCTTACTCTTACACATTAACAATTCGCCAGCAGACAAGACCTGCTGAAGACAACGATCAGCTCATGTGGTCTTTATGAGAATACCGGGCAACCTTGAGTGTCTCCTTATAAGGCAGCCATTCTTGTTTCTAGAAAGAGGGGGGTGGGGGGAGCCATACCATGTCATGGAAAATGTTGAGCAGAGTCCTAATAGATTACAAGGCTGGGGAGAGTTATTCTGATTTGGGGTTGACTTCCAAAGGAGTGGATAAAGGGCTTTCCTTGGCTACATCTCTCTCAGCACTGGAACCCTTGCTCCCTTGGGACATTCTAGGAATACCTGGCAGGCACAGTCAGTTGTGAACAGTGACAGAAATGGCACAGTTCCCGAAGCCCCATGCTACTGGGTCAAATTCTCCATAGTCACCGAGATTACTTACTTGTAGCCATGTTTTCACCACAGTTCCAAAACAAAACCACCATCCTGTTCCCTTTTCTGCCAGCCAGACATAGTTGATCATTTTCCTAATTGCCATTACACATGCTTCAGTCTCTCTAGCTATTTAATGACATCACCAGGTAATCCATAACAGCAATTACACATCAGAACTGCCAGGGACTATTGGACGAATGCATAATGGGGCATTTTAAAAGTGCTTAAAATGTAATGCTAATTAGGAAGGGTATCAGATATGATACTTACCACAATAGGGAGCGTGTTGGAATTTCTGTCATAGAAAGAAAAGCAATGGTGTTTATTAGGACTTACAGTCTGTGGGCGTAAGGATAAAGTCTGAGGATGTGAAAATCATTTGGTGCAGGTATAATGTACAATTTTCTTTTTTTTTTTTAATATTTTTATTACATATTTTCCTCAATTACGTTTCCAATGCTATCCCAAAAGTCCCCCATAGCGCCCCCCCCACTTCCCTATCCACCCATTCCCATTCTTTTGGCCCTGGCATTCCCCTATATTGGGGTATATAAAGTTTGCAAGTCCAATGGGCCTCTCTTTCCATTGATGGCTGACTAGGCCATCTTTCGATACATACGCAGCTAGAGACAAGAGCTCCGGGGTTCTAGTTAGTACATCATGTTGTTCCAACAATAGGGTTGCAGATCCCTTTAGCTCCTTGGGTACTTACTCTAGCTTCTCCATTGGGAGCCCTGTGATACATCCAATAGCTGACTGTGAACATCCACTCCTGTGTTTGCTAGGCCCCAGCATCGTCTCACAAGAGACAGCTATATTTGGGTCCTTTCAGCAAAATCTTGCTAGTGTATGCAATGGTGTCAGCATTTAGAAGTTGATTATGGGATGGATCCCTGGGTACGGCAGTCTCTAAATGGTCCATCCTTTCATCACCGCTACGAACTTTGTCTCTGTAACTCCTTCCCTGGGTGTTTTGTTCCCAATTCTGAGAAGGTGCACAGTGTCCACACTTTGGTCTTCATTCTTCTTGAGTTTCATGCGTTTAGCAAATTGTATCTTAAATCTTGGGTATCCTAAGTTTTGGGCTAATATCCACTTATCAGTGAATACATATTGTGTGAGTTCTTTTGTGATTGTGTTACTTCACTCAAGATGATGCCCTCCAGGTCCATCCATTTGGCTAGGAATTTCATAAATTCATTCTTTTTAATAGCTGAGTAGTACTCCATTGTGTAAATGTACCATATTTTCTGTATCCATTCCTCTGTTGAGGGACATCTGGGTTCTTTCCAGCTTCTGGCTATTATAAATAGGGCTGCTATGAACATAGTGGAACATGTGTCATTTTTACCGGTTGGGACATCTTCTGGATATATGCCCAGGAGAGGTATTGCTGGATACTCCGGTAGTACTATGTCCAATTTTCTGAGGAACCGCCAGACTGATTTCCAGAGTGGTTGTACAAGCTTGCAATCCCACCAACAATGGAAGAGTGTTCCTCTTTCTCCACATATTCGCCAGCAACTGCTGTCACCTGAATTTTTGATCTTAGCCATTCTGACTGGTGTGAGGTGGAATCTCAGGGTTGTTTTGATTTGCATTTCCCTGATGATTAAGGATGTTGAACATTTTTTCAGGTGTTTCTCTGCCATTCGGTATTCCTCAGGCGAGAATTCTTTGTTCAGTTCTGAGCCCCATTTTTTAATGGGGTTATTTGACTTTCTGGAGTCCACCTTCTTGAGTTCTTTATATATATTGGATATTAGTCCCTTATCTGATTTAGGATAGGTGAAGATCCTTTCCCAATCTGTTGGTGGTTTTTTTGTCTTATTGATGGTGTCTTTAGCCTTGCAGAAGCTTTGTAGTTTCATGAGGTCCCACTTGTCAATTCTCGATCTTACAGCACAAGCCATTACTGTTCTATTCAGGAATTTTTCCCCTGTGCCCATATCTTCAAGGCTTTTCCCCACTTTCTCCTCTATAAGTTTCAGTGTCTCTGGTTTTATGTGAAGTTCCTTGATCCACTTAGACTTGACCTTAGTACAAGGAGATAGGAATGGATCGATTCGCATTCTTCCACATGTTAACAACCAGTTGTGCCAGCACCATTTGTTGAAAATGCTGTCTTTCTTCCACTGGATGTTTTTAGCTCCCTTGTCGAAGATCAAGTGACCGTAGGTGTGTGGGTTCATTTCTGGGTCTTCAATTCTATTCCATTGGTCAATTTTTTCTGTCACTATACCAGTACCATGCAGTTTTTATCACAATTGCTCTGTAGTAGAGCTTTAGGTCCGGCATGGTGATTCCACCAGAGGTTCTTTTATCCTTGAGAAGAGTTTTTGCTATCCTAGGTTTTTTGTTATTCCAGATGAATTTGCAGATTGCACTTTCTAATTCGTTGAAGAATTGAGTTGGAATTTTGATGGGGATTGCATTGAATCTGTAGATTGCTTTTGGCAAGATAGCCATTTTTACAATGTTGATCCTGCCAATCCATGAGCATGGGAGATCTTTCCATCTTCTGAGATCTTCTATAATTTCTTTCTTCAGAGACTTGAAGTTTTTATTATACAGATCTTTCACTTCCTTAGTTAGAGTCACGCCAAGATATTTTATATTATTTGTGACTATTGAGAAGGGTGTTGTTTCCCTAATTTCTTTCTCAGCCTGTTTATTCTTTGTGTAGAGAAAGGCCATTGATTTGTTTGAGTTAATTTTATATCCAGCTACTTCACCAAAGCTGTTTATCAGGCTTAGGAGTTCTCTGGTGGAATTTTTAGGGTCACTTATATATACTATCATATCATCTGCAAAAAGTGATATTTTGACTTCATCTTTTCCAATTTGTATCCCTTTGATCTCCTTTTGTTGTCGAATTGCTCTGGCTAGGACTTCAAGTACAATGTTGAATAGGTATGGAGAAAGTGGACAGCCTTGTCTAGTCCCTGATTTTAGAGGGATTGCTTCAAGCTTCTCACCATTTACTTTGATGTTGGCTACTGGTTTGCTGTAGATTGCTTTTATCATGTTTAGGTATGGGCCTTGAATTCCTGATCTTTCCAAGACTTTTATCATGAATGGGTGTTGGATCTTGTCAAATGCTTTTTCCGCATCTAACGAGATGACCATGTGGTTTTTGTCTTTGAGTTTGTTTATATACTGGATTACGTTGATGGATTTCCGTATATTGAACCATCCCTGCATCCCTGGGATGAAACCTACTTGGTCAGGATGGATGATTGTTTTGATGTGTTCTTGGATTCGGTTAGCAAGAACTTTATTGAGGATTTTTGCATCAATATTCATAAGGGATATTGGTCTGAAGTTTTCTATCTTTGTTGGGTCTTTTTGTGGTTTAGGTATCAGAGTAATTGTGGCTTCATAGAATGAGTTGGGTAGAGTACCTTCTGTTTCTATTTTGTGGAATAGTTTGTGAAGAACTGGGATTAGATCTTCTTTGAAGGTCTGATAGAACTCTGCACTAAACCCATCTGGTCCTGGGCTTTTTTTGGTTGGGAGACTATTAATGACTGCTTCTATTTCTTTGGGGGATATAGGGCTGTTTAGATCATTAACCTGATCTTGATTCAACTTTGGTACCTGGTATCTGTCTAGGAACTTCTCCATTTCATCCAGGTTCTCCAGTTTTGTTGAGTATAGCCTTTGGTAGAAGGATCTGATGGTGTTTTGGATGTCTTCAGGATCTGTTGTTATGTCTCCTTTTTCATTTCTGATTTTGTTAATTAGGATGCTTTCCCTGTGCCCTCTAGTGAGTCTGGCTAAGGGTTTATCTATCTTGTTGATTTTCTCAAAGAACCAGCTCCTTGATTGGTTGATTCTTTGAATAGTTTTTCTTGTTTCCACTTGGTTGATTTCACCCCTGAGTTTGATTATTTCCTGCCGTCTACTACTCTTGGGTGAATTTGCTTCCTTTTGTTCTAGTGCTTTTAGGTGTTTTGTCAAGCTGCTAATGTGTGCTCTTTCTAGTTTCCTTTTGGAGGCACTCAGAGCTATGAGTTTTCCTCTTAGAAATGCTTTCATTGCGTCCCATAAGTTTGGGTATGTTGTGGCTTCATTTTCATTGAACTCTAAAAAGTCCTTAATTTCTTTCTTTATTCCTTCCTTGACCAAGGTATCATTGAGAAGAGTGTTGTTCAGTTTCCACGTGAAGGTTGGCTTTCTATTATTTATTTTGTTATTGAAGATCAGCCTTAGTCCATGGTGATCTGATAGGATGCATGGGACAATTTCAATGTTTTTGTATCTGTTGAGTCCTGTCTTGTGCCCAATTACGTGGTCAATTTTGGAGAAGGTACCATGAGGTGCTGAGAAGAAGGTGTATCCTTTTGTTTTAGGGTAAAATGTTCTGTAGATATCTGCCAGATCCATTTGATCCATAACTTCTGTTAGTTTCACTGTGTCCCTGTTTAGTTTCTGTTTCCATGATCTGTCCATTGGTGAAAGTGGTGTGTTGAAGTCTCCCACTATTATTGTATGAGGTGCAATGTGTGCTTTGAGATTTACTAAAGTTTCTTTAATGAATGAGGCTGCCTTTGTATTTGGAGCATAGATATTCAGGATTGATAGTTCCTCTTGGAGGATATTACCTTTGATGAGTATGAAGTGCCCCTCCCTGTCTTTTTTGATGACTTTGGGTTGGAAGTCAATCTTCTCTGATATTAGAATGGCTACTCCAGCTTGTTTCTTCAGACCATTTGCTTGGAAAATTGTTTTCCAGCCTTTCATTCTGAGGTAGTGTCTATCTTTTTCTCTGAGATGAGTTTCTTGTAAGCAGCAAAATGTTGGGTCTTGTTTGTGTAGCCAGTTTGTTAGTCTATGTCTTTTTATCGGGGAGTTGAGTCCATTGATATTAAGAGATATTAAGGAAAAGTAATTGTTGTTTCCTGTTATTTTTGTTGTTAAAGTTGGCATTCTGTTCTTGTGGCTGTCTTCTTTTAGGTTTGTTGAGGGATTACCTTCTTGTTGTTTCTAGGGCATGGTTCCTGTCCTTGTATTGGTTTTTTTCTGTTATTATCCTTTGAAGGGCTGGATTCGTGGAGAGATAATGTGTGAATTTGGCTTTGTCGTGGAATACTTTGGTTTCTCCATCTATGTTAATTGAGAGTTTGGCTGGGTATAGTAGCTTGGGCTGGAATTTGTGTTCTTTTAGTGTCTGTATAACATCTGTCCAGGATCTTCTAGCTTTCATAGTCTCTGGTGAAAAATCTGGTGTAATTCTGATAGGCTTGCCTTTATATGTTACTTGGCCTTTTTCTCTTACTGCTTTTAGTATTCTATCTTTATTTAGTGCATTTGTTGTTCTGATTATTATGTGTCGGGAGGTATTTCTTTTCTGGTCCAGTCTATTTGGAGTTCTGTAGGCTTCTTGTATGTTCATGGGCATCTCTTTCTTTAGATTTGGGAAGTTTTCTTCTATAATTTTGTTGAAGATGTTTGCTGGTCCTTTGAGTTGAAAATCTTCATTCTCATCCACTCCTATTATCCGTAGGTTTGGTCTTCTCATTGTGTCCTGTATTTCTTGGATGTTTTGAGTTAGGATCTTTTTGCATTTTCCATTTTCCTTGATTGTTGTGCCCATGTTCTCTATGGAATCTTCTGCACCTGAGATTCTCTCTTCCATCTCTTGTATTCTGTTGCTGATGCTTGCATCTATGGTTCCAGATTTCTTTCCTAGGGTTTCTATCTCCAGTGTTGCCTCATTTTGGGTTTTCTTTATTGTGTCTACTTCCCTTTTTAGGTCTAGTATGGTTTTGTTCATTTCCATCATCTGATTGGATGTGTTTTCCTGTTTCTCTTTAAGGACTTCTACCAGTTTGGTTGTGTTTTCTTGTTTTTCTTTAAGGACTTGTAACTCTTTAGCCATGTTCTCCTGTAGTTCTTTAAAGTCCTTCTTGATGTCCTCTACCATCATCATGAGATATGCTTTTAAATCCAGGTCTAGTTTTTCAGGTGTGTTGGGGTGCCCTGGACTGGGCGAAGTGGGAGTGCTGGGTCCTGATGATGGTGAGTGGTCTTGGTTTCTGTTAGTAAGATTCTTACCTTTACCTCTCGCCATCTGGTAATCTCTGGAGTTGTTATAGTTGTCTCTGTTCAGAGGTTGTTCTTCTGGGGATTCTGAGTATCCTCTGTCAGCAGACCTGTACAGACTAAGTTCGGCGGAGTCCCGGAGCCAAGATGGCGCTCCCTGCAGGGCAGGTCACTGTTCTCCGGCTGGGAGGGTGTCGGATGTCTGCGGCCCCAAAAGGGTGCTGCCTCAGCGGTTCTGTGGCTCCCGCCTGTCCCAGAAGCTGTCTGCCTCTGTGGTCCCCACTCTGACCTGTAGAGACTAAGCTCGGCGGAGTCCCGGAGCCAAGATGGCGTTCCCTGCAGGGCAGGTCACTGTCCTCCGACTGGGAGGGTGCCGGGTGTCTGCGGCCCCAAAAGGGTGCTGCCTCAGCGGCTCTGTGGCTCCCGCCTGTCCCAGAAGCTGTCTGCCTCTGTGGTCCTCACTCTAACCTGTAGACTAAGTTCGGCGGAGTCCCGGAGCCAAGATGGCACCTTTCTTGGACTTCTATCAAATGCCTTGGTCAAGACAAACATCAATGGGCTAAAGGAGGATTCAGCTTTTTGTTTGTCTTGACCACGGCATTCGATAGAAGTCCGAGAAAAAGGGAGGGGACAAAGAAATCAGGAGATTCTTAGCGAATGAAGACCTCTGAGGAATAAAAACCCTCCAATCTCCAAGACGAAATCATCTACTGTCCTTTTCCTTGATCCTGTCCATCAAGACGAAAGATCTCTAGAGGTAGGGTCCACATCCCTTATGTTGGATCTTCAGCCATCATCGTCCCTTACAACTAAGGGACCAGAATCCTGGAGGGCAAGGGGATAATATGGGCAAGAAAGTCAGGAAATATTAAAGGGATGTGGAAAGAGAAAGGAGGTCTCATTCCAGAGTCGAGTTGAAGTTTCTCTTTGTTTAAGAATTAGCAATTATATAACGAGCATTTGCTCTGAAGGCAGCTTATGTAAAGGCAATACTCCTTTCTTAGAGAGATATTTCAAGCAAGAATATTAATGTAGCAATGGCCATGGCTATACCTTACACTTGACGTTCTTAACGTTTTACGATAATCCCGAAATAGCAGTGAAACTATAACTTCTCGGAAATCTCACAAAGAAGGTTATGAGCTTTGTTTAAAGTTAAAACACACATGGTCACTCCCTTGTGGTTTCATAGACCATGGCTGTCTCCAACCCCTGTGACCTAAGGTTTCATCTTGTCAGTTTGTATCCAGGACACCCCATGATCCACCATAGAGTATCACTTACAAGAAAAAGAAAAACATACTGCTCTTCACTGTTAGAAGCTATAGTCATTTAATAGCTTCCCACCCCAACCCCAAACCACACAAGCCAAAAACAGTGCCAGGTTCATGACTGACAGTACTGCCTAAAAAATGCTAGGGACTACACAGAAGTTTAAAGCCTAGGTAAAATGTTAAGGCTTATGTAAAATACTGTTACCTGGCTCACCTGCCATTATAAGGAAGATTTCTCATATGTTTCTGCTATTACTAAGAAACTTTCTAATATCAAGATTAATTATATTCTATTATGTTCTGTGCCCTTGGAAACCAATCATGATAGATGTCAAAAGAACTGTTTTTGTATACTTATCCATAATAAGCTTGGACCTGAACCAACCACCCAACAACACTTCCTGCACCTGTGTATAAGTTCATATGGTATACACTCCTGGGATAGACCCCAACATAAGAGAGACACCTGCACCAATATAAATACTAGTTGGAATAAGACTTCCATTCTGAGGACTGGTCAGATAAAGTTTAAGTTCCCAAGATCTCCCTGGGAACTGATATCCTACTTGGCAGAAAGAGACATGTACATAGGTAATTGACATCCTGGTTGGCAAGTTTAGAAATTAATGTTAGGCAAGACAAGTCCCATCCTAATAGACAAGTTAAGACATGAATGCCAGACAAGGTAAGTCCCCTTCCACTGTTGAATACCCCAACCAATGGAAACAGGATAAATATATAACAAAGACATGATCCTAAGGAAATCCCCTATCCCTAAATCCTGATTAGTGAAATAACTTGGTATAGATGTTTGTGAATTTGGGGCTCTAAAGCCCTGTAGGAACTTAACTTGGGGGTCATGGTTCAACTCCCAAATCTGGACCATGGCCCTGGTTGACCAGTCTTGGGGCTCAATAAACTATTCCTGTCTGACTGAGATTAGTGTTCATGTGGTAGGTGAGACAAATTCTGAGCCCTAACAGAACAACGTGTGTGTCCCTAGATGAGGTGATGACAGTTTTACTAGTGTCAAAGTAAAGGAGGAATTGTTTTTTAATGTATATTCTGTCTTGTTGCTGTTTTCTCTTCCTTCTGCCATTTTTATTGACAATTTTAACATTCACAAGTCATGTTACAGGCTCTTTACACAGCTTTATCATTCATAAGAGAGATTAAGATTAAGGTGGAGTGCCCCAGAGGACCAGGCAAGTACCAGCTATGATGACATAGTCCTGGGGCTTTGAAAGGAGAGCAGGATGAACAAGATCAGAGCTGTCTGCTTCCTGCCTAAGGGGCTCTTACTTCCCTCAGGCTGACTCTATGTTCAGAATTTACCCAAACAGAAGCATTCTATTCTAAAACAATTGCTCTACTAGGTCTTAGAAGTGCATGCATAACCAGCACTCAAAGTGACCAGATGTGTCCCTGGACTACAGACACCTACAGGGGCAAGCTACATCTTTAGGCATTACCATTTCCTTAATTGCGGCTTTTAATTAAAAAGGCAAGCAGCACACAAACATTTATCCTTTGAGAAGGGGTATCATATCCCCTTGCTCCAATCTGTTAGCCAGTAACAGAGTTCTTAAAACAATGTACTTCATCTAAATCTAGCAGTAACAGCAGACTAAACTGATTGAGTCTGACCATAAGGGAAAGGTTTTCTTAATTTGTTTTTTTTTGGGGGGGGGGGTTAGTCTTCTTCTTCTTCTTCTTCTTCTTCTTCTTCTTCTTCTTCTTCTTCTTCTTCTTCTTCTTCTTCTTTTCTTTTCTTCCTCTTCCTCCTCTTCCTCTTCCTCTTCCTCCTCTTTCTCCTCTTCCTCCTCTTCCTCTTCCTCCTCTTTCTGCTCTTCCTCTTCTTCCTCTTCCTCCTCTTCCTCTTCCTCCTCTTCCTCTTCCTCTTCCTCTTCCTCTTCCTCTTCCTCTTCCTCTTCCTCCTCTTCTGGACACTCACCTTGTCCTTATCAACATGCTACACAAAACAGAGTTGAAAAGATGGCATAGTTTTAACAATGAATTTATGAAATTCTTAGACAAATGGATGAATCTGGAGGATATCATCCTGAGTGAGGTAACCTGATCACAAAAGAACACACATGGTATGCACTCACTGATAAGTGGATGTTTGCCTAGAAGCTCAGAGTACCCAAGATACAATTCACAAAACACATGAAAAGAAGAAGGAAGACTAAAGTGTGGATACTTCGATCCTTCTTAGAAGAGCGAACAAAACACCCATGGAATGAATTACAGAGACAAAGTATAAAGCAGAGACTGAAGGAATGACCACCCAGAGACTTCCCCACCTGGGGATCCATCCCATAAACAACCACCAAAACCAGACACTATTGTGGATGCCATCAAGAGCTTGCTGATAGGAGCCTGATATAGCTGTCTCCTGAGAGGCTCTGCCAGTGCCTGACAAATATAGAAGTGGATGCTCACAGCCATCCATTGGACAGAGCACAGGGTCCCCAGTGAAGGAGCTAGAGAAAGTACCCAAGTAGCTGAAGGGGTTTGCAGCCCCATAGGAGGAACAACAATATGAACTAACCAGTACCCTCAGAGCAACCTGGGACTAAACTACCAACCAAAGTAAACACATGGTGAGACTCATGGCTCTAACTGTATATGTAGCAGAGGATGGCCTAATTGGTCATCAATGGGAGGAGAGGCCCTTGGTCCTGTGAAGGTTCTATGCCCCAGTATAGGGGAATGCCAGGGCCAGGAAGTGGGAGTGTGGGGGTTGGTGAGCAGGGGGAAAGGATAGAGGGTTTTCGGAGGAGAAACTAGGAAAGGGGATTATATTTGAAATGTAAATAAAGAAAATATCTAATAATAGAAAAAGAAAAAGTGACATAGTTTTGACTGGTGGAGTTGGAACCAACCTCAAAGTTGAGGTGGGTGCCTCTGAGTGCCCTGGTCAGCTGAGCTTCTCTTCCCAAATGCACTATTTCCATAATGATCACAGCAAATAATAGTAATTATCACTGTGTGTGTTCACTGGAGTCTGTACCTGTGTATCATAAATCCAACTATTGGTCCTTCCTTCCTCCAGGGCATGCAGGCACATACAGAACACTCTGGTTGTTTGAGGGCAAAGCATCCACACAATACTTATATTTGTAAAAAAACCCCAATGAATCTGCATTTAAATATTTCTGAACAGTCTTGAATATTAATGTAATTCTTTCTCATAAAAGTATAAAGTAGCTCATTTGGTTATGAATATCATTACATTATATTCATATCAAGCTTGAAATGTGTCGAAAAATCTGCTGTAAGCACTTTAGTTAACTCAAAGAGTAGGTAGCAGTCTTAATCCTCACTACAACCTGTGAGGATCAATCCCTTCGCTCCCTGGGTTTCACTCCAAAGAGATGGGTGAAAGTAATCACACACCAGAGAAATATAAGGGCTTTGGAATGATGGAGGGTTCTTCTAGGCTTTCTGTTTTACTGGACAGCAGCAACTATCTATGGGAGCTTCCACACTACTGTGGCTACAAGAGTTGAGAGGAGATGCTGCAAGAAGCTCCCTTCCTGGCTGATAGACCAAAGGCAAATTCTAAGCTCTACCAACTACACACTAGCATGTTGATTCTAGGAAACAATATGCTTCTCATTGCTCCAAGAGCAGCATG
Source organism: Mus caroli (assembly GCF_978045245.1). Lineage (NCBI taxonomy): Eukaryota > Metazoa > Chordata > Mammalia > Rodentia > Muridae > Mus > Mus caroli. Next base: position 52,921,548 of record NW_028227261.1, on the reverse strand, counting down.
AAGATGTCCCCAGTGACAGAAGAATTAGGAATGCCCACAATTATGCCATTGTCATGACATGAGTATCTGAGGGCTCCCCAGAAACTAAGATGCTCTATCAGATAAAGGAAAGGTTGGATGGGAAGTCTAAAGTGATAGTATTTTCCCCAAATCAACTAAGAGTCCCTCACATGACTAAGGTAACTAAATTGGCAACACTGAGTCCCATTTTTGGTAGAATATAAGCCTATGAAAGAAACTATATTTTGTTCTAGGGGGAAAGGAACTAATATTTCTTATATTTACCTACATGGATTTTAAATATATGTATATGTGTGTACTTATTTATGTAAACATATATGCTAAGAAAAACATTAATTTAGGAATAATGTTGTAGGGGTATTGTAACATGAACATAATAAGAATTAAAAAATTCTTCCATTTGCAGAGTTGCCCTGACAATTTACTAATTTGGCAGTGGCATATATATCAAGGGTTATCAGACTCATAAAAATGGCTATTGTCCTGAAGATCAAACTCTGGAGTAGACTCTTCTAATTTGGAGATGCATCTGTTTTCACGGCACATTAGGGGTTGGGGATGCTGTCCTGTTCTTTTGGGGGTGGATGCCTTAACTAACATCTTAAGGAAAATGCTGCCCAAAGCTTTGCCATCCATTTCATAAATGTGTGAGCTGTAGAAATTCCAAGAGAAGACTGGGGGTTTCAGTGATATACTGATCATGAAAATACAGATATTTGAGGAAGTATTATAAGATTAAGGTAGATTTAAAAAACCAAAGAAACAAATAAATTAAGGCTCAGATGGAGTCTGTGCAGGAGTGACTGCCTTGCTCTGAGGAAAACATGGCAATGGAAGAATTCAGGAGTAGTCTCTGAAGTCCCTTGGTGACACTGGACCTTCCTAAGAATGTAACATTATATAAAAAAGATGATGTTTCATTCAAAATGAGAATGTGGGTGCTGGAGAGATGGGCCAGCATTTAGAAGCACTTGTTTCTCTTACAGAGGGAGGACCTGGGTTAGATTCTCAGCACCACATGGTGGTTCACAGCTGTATGGAACTCAAATCTCAGGGGTCCAATACCTTTTTCTGATCTCTGCAGGCACTAGTTAGCCAAGTAGTACACATACATACATATAGGCAAAACACTCATACACATAAAATAACAAAATCTAAACGTTTTAAAATACGAATCTTCACCTGTAAAAGTAGAATGTGATAAAGTATATCTTGATTTTGTAAGTTTGAACAGCTAATTTTCTATGAGCCCACACAAGGCTTTACCAAGTTTACTGTGACAGAGTGTAGATGAGGCTTTCACACTTTCTTTTAGTCATTCCCTCATGGGATTCTGAACCTTGGTTCTTATGAACAGAAACACACATTCCAAAATCAGACTCACAAGAAACAATGTGAGTACACACATCTTTTCTTGAGGTCTTTTCTTCAAATATCAAGCCACCTTGTAAGATGGTCATAGGTATTGCAGTCGGGAGGGGTGTGTTGTTAACTTTTGCTTTTCAGTTTACCTCTTCTCATTAGAATGTCCCGCATGTGTTAACTTAAAAAATGGGTTTAAAGTAATGTATTTAGAACACTATTATCCTCTTTTCTAATCTTCCGTACTTTTACCCAGAATGTGCTCTATCTACCCCAGGGGAAAGTTCAGCACTTCACATTGCATGAAATTGCATGAACTCTCTGCAGGGTCTCTTCTGCTCCCCATGGCAAGGATTTTTAGGAACTCTTGATATCTGCTGTGCTTTAATCACTAAATTACAGAAGAGGTACAAAGGTTAGATGTGATGATTGCGTGGTTTACAAACAGTCACAGTAGCTTTAACTGCGGGAGCTAATTTATACAAAAATAAAATCAGCCTTTTGACGAGCATAGATAGGAGAACACAGCTATGGTGATCTAGATAGATGTGGGTTAAATTAGTGTGACAATCAAGACAAGAATGGTTTCATCCCCCAGAAAAATCCTTGATTTTGTCACATTGTCATCACTCACCAGCCATGTCCCTGAAATAACCAGCGCATGTAAACTACACTGTTGATAAGCATTGGCTCACATCAGCCCTTGTCATTTAATCTAATGTCTGTAGAAGTTACAGAGATGATGCCACTTGGTGCCAGCATTGCTTATGCGTGGCTTCTTTGTTGTCTGCCTAAGCTCTTAGGAGTCATCTACAAGAACCAGCTTCTCACTTCATGAAATCCTCTTATTAACTTACGTGTGTCTCACTGATTCTCACCCCATGTGTTCGATTTCTTTCTATTACCTTCTAGTGTCTGTGTTCTTCTTTTCCTAGTTTCTTAAGACAAATGCTTAGATGGCTGACCAGAGACTCTCCCAAACACCTGTATACATTTAATGTCGCAAATTTCCCTTCTAGTAGTGTTTTAGTTGTGCTACATATATCCAAATATGTTAGTTGTATTTTCACATACATTAGCATTTTATTATCTGTATTCCTTCTTGCTCTTCAAGCCACATATGTAATGTTTAATTTCCATTTTTACAGGTTTAAAAAATATTTTGCTATTATCTCTAGGTCAATTTCAATATAATAAGAAAATAAACATTTTTATTATTTCAATTCATTTCAATTTGTTGGTGTGTATTATATGCCCTGCCTGAAAGGCTCCATCTTGGATGGTATGTAACTGCATTTGAGAATAATAAATATTCTGAGTGAAGAGATATGATAAGGTAAGTCATGTCAGTCTTACAGATTATGTTGTTTATATCTCCTATGTACTAACTGGCATTCAAAATCTCTTTGCTCTCTCATTACTGAGAGAAGAGAGTTCGTATTGGCCTTCTGTCTGATTCTTTCTTCTTTTGCACAAGTCCCATTTGCTCCCATTAGCTCCCATTTGTTGGTCATTTGCTCTTCTGTCATTACCTGCACTGTTTGTCATAATTCCTTCTTCATTTCTCTTCACGTTTCAGGCTGGGTATTTTCTCAAGGTTCACTGGCCATTTCCTCCAGGGTATCACCTCCCCTGGGAAATTCACTACAGCCTTCTGTCACCATAATTTTAATTCAGTATTTTGAATTGTGGGTTTTTTCTTCAGATTTTCTACTCAGGCATTTCAAACTATTTATATACGTTATTCATATTTCCTCTGTAGTATTTAAGATAATAATAATAATAACAATAATATAATAATAATAGCTAACTGATTTTTACTTGTCAATCATAGCCTATTTCCAATATGTATTAATTTGATTCTGCTGATAGCTTTGTCTCCTGAAGGTGGGAAAATGGTTGGTTTCTTTTTACTATAGATATTTTAAAGGCAGTTGACTTTTTAAATTTTTTATTTATTCTTTAATCTTTTTTTTACAGTCCAGATTTTATCCCCTTCCAGTCCATTCTCTGACTGTTCTACACCCCATACCTCTCCCCACCCCTTGTCTCCAGAGAATGTCCCCATCCCCCACCTCTCCAGATCTCCCCACTCCCTGGGACCCCAAGTCTCTTGAGGGTTAGGTACATCTTCTCTGACTGAGTCCAGACCCAGCAGTCCTCTGCTGTAAAGTGTTAGGGGGCCTCATATCAGCTACTGCATGCTGCCTGGTTGGTGGCTCATTGTCTGAGAGATCCCAGGGGTCCAAACTAGTTGAGACTGCTGGTCTTCCTATAGGGTCACCCTTCTCCTCAGCTACTTCTAGTTTTTCCCTAATTCAACCACAGAGGTCAGCAGCTTCTGTCTATGGGTTGGGTGCAAATATCTGCATCTGACTCTTTCAGCTTACTATTTTTTTTTATTTTTGGAAATTATAATTACATCATTCTTCTTTCCTTTTCCTCCCTCCAACTCCTCCCATACACCCACCTTATTCGTTCTCTCAAATTTAGAACCTATTTTTAATTGTCATTGCATAATTATATTATATATTATTAATAATACTTTGCTTAACTTATGTATATATTGTATATACTAAATATATATTATATATTACTAAATGCATAAATACCATCTGCTCAGTCTGTATAATGTTATGTGTATCTGTGTTTTCAGGGCTGGCCGGTTGATCCTGGATAATCAGTTGGTGGCTCTTTCCTGGCTAAGATTGTCTCTCCCTATCTCAGCACCTTCCACTTGCCTATAGTTCTTTTCCTAGGGCTTAGACCTCAGGAAATTTCTCCCTTCCATATTAACACGACTACCAGTTTTGTCCTTGTTCAGGACTTGTTTAGGCCGCCATGCTTCTCTGACATTCTCAGGAGATGTAGTCTCACAGTAAACTTCCTGTTCTTCTGGCTCCTACAATTTTCCCATGCCTTCTTCTGCAATGATCTCTTGGAAGCAGCTTTTTTTTTTTTTTTTTTTTTTTTTTTTTTTTTTTTTAGCAGCAGAGCTAAAGTTCTGTTTTTACCTCAGTGCCCATCAGTTTAATTAACTTAACATTATAATCTACAAAAAAAAAACATGAAAAGGTGTTTAAATATTTGGTTTCTTGGTTTTGGGAGTAGTTGAGTTTCTGTTCTTCAAAAATCAGTAACCTTCTCATATACAAATGAAAAAATACAAATGATGAGAAAGACATCATGAAAATAATACTTCAAAATAATAACTTGGGATAACTCCAATCAAGTAAGTTAAAGATTTGTACAATGAAAACTTAAAGACCATGAAGAAAGAAATTGAAGAAGATATCAGAAGATGGAAAGATCACCCAGGCTCATGGATCAGTAGAGTTAATATAGTGAAAATGGCAATCTTACCAAAAGCAATCTACAGATTCAATGCAATCCCCATCATAATTCCAACACAATTCCTCATTAAAGTACAAGTTTCAACTTCACACATACACTCAAAAAACAAATGAACAAACAAACAAAAAGGGTAATCTGAATAAAAGAATTGCTAGAGGTATTACCAACCACTATTACAAGTTGTACTACACATCTATAATAAAAACAGCATAGTATTGCCATAAAAACAGAAATGTTCATCAGTGGAATTCAAATGAAGACTTAGACATAAATACAAACACCTATGGATTCCTGATTTTTGACAAAGAAGCAAGAAATACACACTGGAAAAAAAGACAGCATCTTTAACAAATGGTTCTGATCAAATTAGAAGGCTGCATGCAGAAAAAAACAAATAGATACATATTTATCACCCTACAAAAACTCAAATCCAAATAGATCAAGAACACCCACAAGCCTTGATATCCTGAATCTGATAAAAGGGAATGTGGGCATAGTCTTGAATTCACTGACACAGGGACACCAAGAGCACAGGAACTAAGGCAAACAATTAATAAATGGGACCTCATGAAACTGAAAAGCTTCTGTGTGGAAAAGGACACCATCATTTGGACAAAGTAGCAGCCTGCAGAATGGGAAAAGATCTTTACCAATTAATCCAATAAGGGGTTAATACCTAAAATAGATAAAGAACTCAAAATGTTGAACAATAAGAAAACAACCCCACTACTAAAATGGGGTACAGAACTATACAGAGAGTTCTCAAAAGATAAAGCACAAGTGGCTGAGAAGCACTTAAAGAAAATTTCAACATCCTTAGTCATCATGGAAATGCAAATCAAATACTTTGAGATTTCATCTTACACCAGTAAGAATGGCCAAAGATAAATAAAACAAATGACAGCTCATGCTGGGTGGGATATGGGGAAAGGAGAGCATTATTCATTGCTGGTGGGAGTGTAAACTCGCCCAACCACTATGGCAATCAGTGTGACGTTGCCTTGAGTCGCTGGGAGTAGATTTACCTCTAGATCCAGCTAGACCACTCTTGGGCATATAGCCAAAGGACACTTCCTCTTACTTCAGAGACATGTGCCCATCCTTGTTCATTCCTGCCCTATCCATAATGGCCAGTAATTAGAAACAACCTAGATGCCTACCAACAGATGAAAAGAATATTATTCAGGTGTCATAAAAAGTGAAATCATGAAGTTGACAAGCAAATGGATTGAGCTAGGAGGCAAAGTCATACCGAGTGAGGCAGACGAGAGCCCGAAGACAAATATAGTGTGCATTTGTTTATATGTCCATGTTAGCATTGAATCCATTGATAGGTACGCTGCAATCTATATATCCACAGAGGTTAAATATAGGGTAAGGGAAGAGGGGGAGGAGAGCATCTTCCAAGAAAGGGGAAATAGCATTAGATAGTTACATAGAGATTGATATTAGGGAAGTTGGAATGAGAGATTTAAATGGAGAAGAGCAGGAAAGAGAGGATAAGAAAAGGAATGTAGTGAGGGACAACTAACCATCAGGGCCATTTGAGAAGTAATTTGGAAACCTACGACTGTAGACAATTCTCTCTGTCTTTTCTATGATGATGATGATGATGGAGTAATATATGATTTATTTGGGAATTTCATACAGTGTACCCCAGTCACACTTGCTTCCCTGGTCCATCATCATGCCCTTGTGCAGCCCTCTACAAAAACAAAATAAAACTCACTAAGTTTAAATTGTATTGCCCATGTACTTATTGAAGAATGGTCAAACTCCCAGTGGTCAGCTCCTTAAAGAAAACTGAAACTTTCCACATTCCCCTACCAGAAGCTGTCAGCTATGAGGAGCTACATTTCAGCATCTTTATCACAATTTTTAAAGACTCTCTTCAATAGACAGCTTGTCTGGACTGGACCCCTACCCCTACCCCTACCTACCCTTACCCTTCCTCCCTCCTCTCTCCCCCCTCCCCTCTCCGTCTTTCCTCTCCCCTCTCCCTGTGAGGTGAGGAGATGCTGGTACAGAAACCTTCGAAGTCTCTCATTCTTAGTTATGAGCCTGCAGTACTCAATACCACCGCAAAGGAAGCTTCATTGTCCATAGCAGGCCGCAGCATCAAGGATCATAGCCTTCCACGTGGTTTCTGGAGGCAGCACAGATTGGGGACAACAGCATGGTTTCCAACGGCACATGGATCATGGACATCACCATGGTTAGGCGATAGCACAGACCACAGACATCGGCATGGTCTTCAGAGGCAGCACAGACCACAGAAGTCTTTGGAGAAGACTTAATCCAGACAATGAAACCTGAGTTGAAGCAGAAGACTTTATCTTGAGTATCTTGTCTTTGCTAACAGTCAGGATGATAGTGGGGGGGGGTGTGGAGTGGGGTGCAGCAGGACCTGCTGAAGCTCCACACTGCTGTGTATCACTTGTTCTTGGCACCGCCGCCATGCCAGTACCCGGACCATGATTATCACTATCGTGTTTTCAGCCTGAGGGAAGTGCTCTCTTTATCCTAACAGGACAAGTGGCAACAGCCTGAGCCTTTCAGTGGCCCAGGGACTGGCCCTGCTCAGCTATAGCACGCTCCTTTGTCCACCATGTCCACAATCCCACGCCTGTTACAGATGCTGCATCTTTAGTTCTGGCTTTTTTTTTTTTTTTTAATTTCACTTTTTAAAAAATGTTCCCATAAGAACTTCCTCTTGGTTTTTTTTAAACAATTTTTTATTAGATATTTTCTTCATTTACAATTCAAATGCTATTCTGAAAGTCCTTTATACCCTCCCCCTGCCCTGCTCCTCAACCCACCCACTCTTGCTTCCTGGCCTTGGCATTCCCCTGTACTGGGGCATATAATCTTTGCAAGACCAAGGGCCTCTCCTCCCATTGATGGCCGACTAGGCCATCTTCTGCTACATATGCAGCTAGAAACACGAGCTCTGGGGGTACTGGTTAGATCATACTGCTGTTCCTCCTATAGGGTTGCAGACCCCTTCAGCTCCTTGGGTACTTTCTCTAGCTCCTTCACTGGGGACCCTGTGCTCTGTCCAATGGATGACTGTGAGCATCCATTTCTGTATTTATCAGGCACTGGTATAGCCTCACAAGGGACAGCTATATCAGGGTCATGTCAGCTAAATCTTTCTGGCATATGCAATAGTGTCTGCATTTGGTGGTTGATTATGGTATGGATCCCCAGTAAGTTGTTCAGGAGATACTGTGCACTCTGCTGGCTCATCTTCTGGCTCTGCCTCTCACCTTGAGGCATCTGTGGGTCTCTCAGGATGCTCAGCCTAAGGTCTGGGCACTGGTGGCTAATCTTGAATCCCCTTTCATCAAAAGATTCTTAAAATGTGTACATATATAAAAGAAATCTAAACGGAGTCATCAAATAACCCGGGAAACAAAGCCCTAATTAGAAATTTTGCACCATCAAGTGAACTTTCAACCACGACAAAGCCCCAACTCAACATTTTTGTACCATCAAGTGAACAAAACCATGTCTGCCTGCATGCTTCCATGCTTCCTGGAATGATAATGAACTAAACCTCTAAACTGTAAGGCAGCTCCAATTAAATGGTTTCCTTTATAAGAGTTGCTGTGGTCACATGTCTCTTCACAGCAATAGTGTGGGAAGCCACATGTACCATTGCAGAGTGGCGCAAGCTACTGCTGGCCACCACGCATAAGTTTGGGCAAACGACCAATGCTTACTTATGCAGTAAAGTTTTTCACCAAAACGGTGCCTGGCCCGGGGAATGATAATGAGGCTCTGCAAAGTACTAAGAGAGCTAATCAATCAGATGTGAGACATGCAAATGAGGTATGATAATGAGGTACTGAAAGAATAGCCAATCAGATGTGAGACATGCAAATGAGGTATGATAATGAGGTACTGTGAGGTACTGAGAGAGAGTAGCCAATCAGATGAAGAACATGCAAATGAGGCATAGTGCATAACCAATCCGGGTGTGAGACACGCCTCTCCTAGGCCTATATAAGCAGCACCAGTTCTGGGCTCAGGGTCTCTTCGCCTCTACAATCAAGCTCTCCCAATAAACGTGTGCAGAAGGATCCTGTTGCAGCGTCGTTCTTGCTGGTCGAGTCGGATGCGTGTAAGACAATAGAAACTCTGACTAAGACAGGGTCCCTGTGCTGAGAGGAGTAAGTAAACATAAGCTCCCACCTCTAACCAAGAAGGTCTCTCCAAGTAACAGTGCTTGCAAAGCAGTAGAAGACAAACACAAAATGAGCTCAGGGGTAGGTTTGTAGATTTTGTTTGAATGTATGTTTCATATTGCTTTGTTTGAGCATTGATTTTTTTTAAATTTTATTAGATATTTTCTTTATTTACATTTTAAATGCTATCCCGAAAGTTCCCTATACCCTTCCCCGCCCCCCACCCTGCTCCCCTACCCACCCACTCCCACTTCTTGGCCCTGGCGTTCCCCTGTACCAGGGCATATAAAGTTTGTAAGACCAAGGGCCCTCTCTTCCCAATGATGGCCGACTAGGCCATCTCCTGCTACATATGCAGCTAGAGACACGACCAGTGCCTGGCAAATACAGAAGAAGATTCAATTCTTTTTTTTTTTAATTTTTTAAAATATATTTTATTACGTATTTTCCTCAATTACATTTCCAATGCTATCCCAAAAGATATATAATACAATCTGCTAAGCACATGAAACTCAAGAAGAATGAAGACCAAAGTGGGGTCACTGTACCTCTTCTTAGAATTGGGAACAAAACATCCATGGAAGGAGTTACAGAAACAAAGATTCGAGCTGTGACGAAAGGATGGACCATCTAGAGACTGCCATACCCAGGGATCCATCCCATAATCAGCTTCCAAATGCTGACACCATTGCATACACTAGCAATATTTTGCTGAAAGGATCCTGATATAGCTGTCTCTTGTGAGACTATGCCGGGGCCTAGCAAACACAGAAGTGGATGCTCACAGTCAGCTATTGGATGAATCACAGGGCTCCCAATGGAGGAGCTGGAGAAAGTACCCAAGGAGCTAAAGGGACCTGCAACCCTATAGGTGGTACAACATTATGAGCATTGATCTTATGGTTTCAGATTTTGTGGTTTTATGGGTTCTCTCTGTGTGTGTATGTGTGTGTGTTTCTCATACTTTTTCTTTGTTTTTCATATTCTAGTTGTTTATTTGTTTTGTTTGCCTGTTTGTTTTCTAGAGGGAGAGAGAAAGAAGGTAAGGAGTTGGATAAGTGGACCATGGGGATCTGGGAGGAAAGGATGGAAGGGAAAGCATTGAAGAAAAAAATACTGTTTAAAAAAAAGTCTGTTTTGCCATAGTTGTGGCCTGTCTTCTTGTTCAGGCAAACAATAAACGCTAGGATTTTGCTAAAATAAATAAATTTTGCCCATCAAAGAGTTGTTTGTTTTTATGTGTTTATTGATATACTATTTACAATGGCTAACAACTGGTATATGGAAGAACAATGTTATGTGGAAGGTAGCTCATGCCTATAACTCCACACTAAGCCAAGAGTACTGCTGTGTGTTCAAGGACCGTCTGGGCTACATAGTGAGGTCCAGGCAACGTTGGGCTACACTGAGAGTCCATGGCAAGAGAATAAAAGAAACTGAAAGCAAAAGAAGAACAAGAAAAGAAAGACAATTTTATACATAGAGAGTGGAATATTCTTGTACACATTAATATGAAACCCTGCCAATTGTAGTACAGTGGAATCTGTAGTGTTCTCCAAGATATGACGTTGAGTGAAGCAAGTCAGACACAGAAACCCAAATGTGCTGTCTGTCAGCAGCAGCAGCTAAAAAAAATGTCAAACTAAAAAAAAAGAGGAGAATAACAGTGATTATTAGAGGACAAGAAAGATTGTGGGGTAGAGTATAGTAAAAAAATCTGGGTAGCAAGTACAAAAACTGGTTCCACAAAAGAAGTCATTTTCAGTGTTCAGCACATAGAATGACTATACTTTCCAATAGCCTATTATACAGTTTATGGAGAAAGAAACTTAAAAGCATCAAACACAAATTCTGGATTGGAGGCACTAACTACCCCAACCCTACTCTCCATTCTGTGTACTCACTGAACTATCACCCTATACACCACACACAGATGCAGTGGTTGCTCTTTTAAAAGACAAAAACGTTTTGTGAAACAATCCTTTCTACAGTAAGACCAATGATAATTTCAGTATTATAGATGGAATACAGATGTATTTTCTTAACATGTGTTTTCCTTTAATCTTTTGGCTTAAATTTTTAACATGTAAGTTACTATAAGATTTAGACCATAATGAACATTTTTTAGAAACCTAAAATTAATTGGAAGTCATCTTAAAGACATAACACTACCTGAAGGTTTCTTTTTTGTGGTTCAATTGTAAGCTTTGGAGGTCACTGTCAATATAAACTCTGGAATCTCTGAGCCCCAGAATATTCTCCTGGTGTAGCACTGATGAACAACCTGCTCTGAAGAGGTGTTCTATCCTGGCAGACACAATGACATTGACAGTGACCTTACAGAGACAAGAGGAGGAGGCCAGCATGAAAGATGTCAAGTGCCGCAGTGTTTCTCTTCATCTGCACGTGTAAGTCTCTCACATCCATCCTTGCATCTAGAACAGTGTCTACACATACAAGTCGCTACAAAAGCGTTTGTTTTCTGAAGACCTGGATAATGAGACATCTTCTACACTTCTTGTCTTGAGCCCAAGGAGCATGCTGGACACTTGATGATGAAGCCAAGTGGGATCTTAGTCCTTTAGGCAGAGTGGGTGGGCCAAGTCACATCTCAGCGCTTAAAACAACAGTGTAAGCTAAACTTCTTAAATACAGCTCACACTATTTTGTAAGCTTTATTTTCATTGCATTTTCAAATTTGGGTCTATCACTATCAAAAAGAAACCAAGTTATATTTGGTTGTGAAGGCAAATTCAATCTTTAAGCAACTTAGTGTTTCTATTTATCCAGTCTGTGGAGGGCAGGCACAGGGAAAAAAAGTGTTGGAACAAAAGAGCAGAAAGACATGATCAGAATTTGATAGAGGAAAAAAATCCCCCAGCTGTAACGAACTATTGATTTTGATAAGAAATGCAATAAGATTTAGATGAACATTTCATACCTGCTAGAGAAGGTTCAAGTACATAAGGATTTCATGATCATTTTGACTAGCTTATGAATATGAAAAAAATGTACATTAATATACCAGCATTTTAGCTTTCTGTGGCTCTTCTATCTCCTAGTAACTTTTATTTGGTCTAAATTGCTTTTCATAGTGCGGAAATGTCATTTTTCTATGCTTCCACCATGACTAAGTGTCATGATTGGACTTTGTTGCCCTGACAACTTCACAAGCTTGAAATGTGCAGCTATATCCACCTGTGATGTCATACACACAGCACTGTCTCTCTGCATTTCTTTGGATTATGTTAGCAATAGTGTGCAATGAAGAAAAATCTATTTTAAGTGTGGTACCCTCTTAAGCACTCTATTCTTCCAGAATATATTTCTCCCCACTCCTAGCAATAACTCATCACAGGATTGAAATATAGGCCATCCCCCATCCCTGTCGCTGTTTATTGCTTTTGCAGCTTTATTCCCCTTTCCCTCTTTCCTATGTTACACCCTTTCCGCTCGCCAATAATTATGATGCAGAAGGACTGACCATCTATATTTCATAAGTGGATTTTGAAAACCATAAACAACCATAGTAATCCCTACCCAGTGCTTTGGTCAAGTATCCAGGTTTAAACTAACCAATCTTCAGATGTACTTTCCTAGTAATTGAGTTGACCAGGCTTAGGGTGTAGCTGAACCCTATGGCACAAAGAATAACTTCTATTCCATAATTGAAGAAAAGAATTCTTTATTGCTAATAAAATACCAAGATTGTCTTTTGCCACAGCTACAGAGGCCAGGCATAGGAACAGCATGAAAGATGAAGCACAAGGCCAAAGCTGGCATCTGGCAATTGAATAGAATAAGAGTAGCTCTCTTGGCTGTGCCTGGATTGTTGACTGCCCCAGCTCTGGAATTTCTGTGGTATGAGATAATGCATTCTGTTATTGTGGAATATGCTTTAGAATAAGAGTTTCCTGTTTCTTCTAACTGGAAGTATCGTAACTGATATTATAGTTCTAGTATACAATATCAAGTGTGAGATCTTGAACAAACCTCTTCACGTCTTTTTGTCCCAGTGATGCTACTGAACAATGAAGGAGTTCAGTTAAAACCTCTGTACTGTCTTCTGCATTCTTACCTTCTAAAAGGCACAGCATAATTTCAAACACCATGCGTTTTCAAGACAGTGTAAGAATGTAAGCAAACAGTTCAGACCTGAAACTTAGGTTTGAAGGATAAAGAATCCATTAAAGAATGCTCTATTTCAACAGCCTGGGCATTTACCTGAAAGCTTGTCAGTGGACATCTAACTGACAAATCTCAAGTGAGTAGAAAGGAAGGTCATGAGATTTGAGGAGATATAGCCTGCAAAGAGAGACTGCTTGCTTCCTCGTGGTCATTTGTGGTGAAGAAGTGGTTGGTTGGTTTCTTCCCCCTAAATAGTGGGATCCCAGAGGATCAATTGCAATGATTAGGGGTGCCAGCAAGGAGGAAAGATATTAGTTTATTTTTCATAAGATATTTGCTTGAAAGGTTGGTTGGTGAGATGTCTCTTTGGGTGGAGGCAAGTTCTGCTCCATGGATGCATAAATAAAATGAAACAACTGACTCCTAAGTTGTCCTCTGACATCTATGCTCTATTGTGGCCTGCATATCTACCTGCACACAGAGGAAGGAAGGAAGGAAGGAAGGAAGGAAGGAAGGAAGGAAGGAAGGAAGGAAGGAAGGGAGGGAGGGAGGGAGGGAGGGAGGGAGGGAGGGAGGTAAGAACGAGAATGATAAAGAATGGATAGATAGATAGATAGATAGATAGATAGATAGATAGATAGATAGATAATTAGATTGGATGGATGGATGGATGGATGGATGGATGGATGGATGGATGGATGGATGGATGGATTTGTTCAGCTAGTCTTGGCTTACTAATCTTCCTTTTTACAGCCTGACTAAAGGAAGACATAATTAGAAAATTAACACTCTCAGAAAGCAAAAATGAGGCAGCCTGTCTTAAGCCTACCTGAGATTCCTATAAATAGTACCATGTGATCTTACCTGGCTACCTGATCAATCAGACAGCCTAAGTAGGACTGTATTTATGGGGAACTATGCAATAATTGCATCCATCAGAGTCTGGATCATAGAGTCCTGTAGATGAGAGATGCTCTGCACATTCAAGTGAAGTTCCAAGTGTTGAATCTAACACAAGTTCTGCTCTAATTCAGACTCACAGTTCACACTGATGGAAAGAAGACTTGGAAGAAGCAGAACATTGCATAATCCCATGTGACTCCAGCCCCCATACATGGTTTTGGTGTTTAGTAAATATGTCAAGACACTCTATTATTCCTTAGACTCACACTAAACTTCAAAGTCTGAGCACTTCCCTACTTCTCTCTCTTCATGCCTTGTCCTGCTTTACCCACACCTGCAACTCCTATAACACTGAATACTTGCTGATCCCTAAGTATCAGACAGACAGACAGACACACACACACACACAAACACACACAAACACACACAAACACACACAAACACACACACACACACACACACACACACACACACACACCTGGTCCATAAATTCCCTTTTCCTGATCTGTCTATACTCTTTCCTCCATCAAAAATAGACCTTGAAGACCCTCTTATGATTTAGGGTTTCTATGACACCTTGTACAACTCTGTTCATCTTTATTCTTTTTTTAAATCCCAAGTTTGGAATTCATTTACGTTCAGTTAATGACATGTATTTTCCCAGTATTAGTTCCCAATGCATGTGTTCTTTGCTGTATTCCCATAACTCCTTACAATTAGAATTTGAGGTCTTTGAGTATTTGTTCTTTATTCTGGGAAAACATTGGCAGCATTGTCTATAACCCTGGTATTTTTATGGCTAGAAAGGGTTTTTTGAGGATTGCGTAATTATCATTTTTCAATAACAAGAATTCTGAGACCTTGAGAGGTGAACTAACTTCTCTAAGAATAAATGCTGTGCCTGAGGCAAGTTCTGCACTAACGTAGGTTTTCAGTGTCTACGTATGGAAGGAAGTCAGGACTGAAGTAAGTTAAATGGTGCTTTTTCTGCAGAACTGTGCATAGGCCCCTATGTGAAACTTTATAGCAAAGCCAAAACATAAACCCTAACACCCCTGCAGACAGTGAAGTGTTACTGCTTTTCCAGTACTGGAGACAGAGCAAATCTAATTGTCTTCAATTGAGCTAATTCATAACTCCTCAGTGAGAATATTAACCATTGTCTGAGTGCTCTTCACATTGACTTCCAGCCCCTGGTCACTTCTTTGAAGGTAGGGTACTGAAAAAGCAATAAAGGGTGGGTTGGGCAGGAGCACAGCACACAAGGAAAGAGAACTAACTGGGGACTAGCAAAGAAGCCTATTCACTACAGCTGTCCCAGACTTTAAATTGTCTCATAAACCAGAAGGAAGCCTACAGATTACTAAGTTGAGTGTTTCCTATGTGTGAGGCATTCTAAAAGTCTGTTGACATAAAAGTGTCGATTACTCATCAAAATGTTTACATTGTGAAAAGTATTATTTCTATTTTTAACGTGATGGGACTATGGTTTAGACAAAAGAAGTATATGTCGTCAATTTACTGCCTGGAGCTTCTAGCGGTCATCAACATACTCAGCTGTGACCATCTGACTTCTTTGTCCTGAAAGCAAGTTGACTTCTTCTTGTCACTTCTGCACATGTCATGGAAGGGCGTCCCAAATTCGTCTGAAATGTCTCAGTCTGGAGAAAATACTGTTTTGTAGGGATACTCTTTGGACAAACGAAGAATTCTTAATTTGTTTCCCAGCATTAGCTCCCTCACAAGGCTCCCAGAACTTCATTACGCAGCCTTTAGAAACAAAGCCAGGAACTGGTTCTTTGTGGTACCTCTGCCTTCAAGTTCTCTTATCTTCCCCAAACCTGAGTCTTCATTTCTTTTCAGGAGGAAAGATGCAGCATTCTCTCAATCGTGAAACTCTCTTTCCAGGATCACCCTGGGTTTACTTGTTTTGCACCCTATTTTCAGTGCTTCTGTTGGCATATAGCACCAAGAACAGGACTTGGTACTCCACTGGTAGTCTGCTTTCAACTGAATCACACATTTCCATGAAAGCAGTCCAAATTGATTAGGTCATTGGGTTCCCAGCACAATAAAGACAGATTTTTCTGAGCATAATTCTACAGTGCTCCAGAATGCTCAGGAAACTCTCATAACTTCACCAGAAATCCTTGGAATTCTTAATTAAAAAGAAGTGCTATTAATATCAGTCAAAGCAGTTAATTGAATTTCAGATACATCATCACATGCTTTCACAGGAAATCAACAAGCCACCCAGATCTGTTTTTCTGTTGAATTTGTTGTCAATCTCCTGCATATCTGAGGGTATTCCCATCATTTGTACTGAGATATTCATTGCTTTTCATCTGACATCATTTTTAGGAATGTCACAGTTAGTAGAATATATTAGTAACAGAATTGCAACTTCAAGACTGGAGGACACACTAAGACATTTATTTTATTCCTTTTATTACAAGTTGCAAGAGAACTTTTTTGTGTGTCAATAGGTTGAGCAACTGGGCAACAGTTAAGCCTTTCTTTGCCACACAAGGGAGAATCACAACAGCCTGGAAAATGTTTCTCTAAGGTTCTCAATCATCAGAAGAAATGAAACTTTCAGCCCACGCTGAGTAACACAGGGCTCAGATTGTCAGAGCACAAGCAGTGTGTGATAACGCTCCCTTGTTTGCATATCATTGCATAGTCAATTTGCATATCTGCAACAGGGGAAAGATCCAGCTAGATTGTAATCAGCATGAGAACACTTCCTCTTGGCCATCATATTTCACAGATGTTGCATAGTACTGAATACAGCTGGTTGGAGAACTAAACGTATCCATGGCACCCACCCTTCAACGGTAGACACTGGCTGGAATCACCAGGTTTGTATGTCTCCTGCTGGTATCGAGATTCTTTTTCAATGGTAACACTCTTTATATCTTCTACTTCTGTTCCCCATTAAAAGCCCCTCATACCTAGTTCCCTTAAATAAAAGTCAGATACTCCTGTTTTGCATCTCTTCATGATTTAGTTGGATAAGCTATTTGAGCCAAGTTTCTCCTTCATACAACTCTTTTCTTCCTTTTTCAAAAATATGGTGTGACTAAGAGCCTTTTCCATCAAGAGAAGGTGGTAGTCAGAAGGCATAAAGTCCTAGTCATAAGATGAATAAGTTCTGGCTATCTAACGTAGATAATGTGATTATAGTGAATAAAAGCATATTTTATACATTAAATTTGCTAAGAGAGTAAATTTTATGTGTTCTTCCACCCATCTAAAACACACACATGACATTAGCACTTTACACTAAGTACAAAAAAGCTCTGCTGGGTTTTTGGGGCATTCGTGTGTGTGTGTGTGTGTGTCTCACATGAAAGCATACAGAAACAATTGGAGACAGAACTGATTAGGTGAATTTGGGATATCACCCCTGACCCACTCCTCCATTTGGACCCTGTCATTCATAATCTATAATAATAATATGCTGTCCTACACAGCCTTTCCCCATACTTTTTCCAACCTAGTAATTAGGCCTCCCTCAATTTCTCCTTATCCAGATGAAGTAAGAACTAATATAAACAAATGAAAGTTTATGGTGCATAGATACACTAAAGGGAAATAAACACAGATCATCAAGAAACTACATCAATGATCTTGCTAACTGGGTGCTTTGTTGTTTGCTTATTTATTAGTACAGGGTATATAAAAACTATCTGGTAGATTTTAATGAGATGAAAGACACCTCAATAAGTTAGTATCTATCTTTAAACAAGATGTTAAAATAAGGTTGTAATATAAAATCAAGGCATGTCTTTTTTTGTTGTTTTTTGTTTTGTTTTGTTTTGTTTTGTTTTCAAGACAGGGTTTCTCTGTATAGCCCTGGCTGTCCTAGCACTCACTTTGTAGATCAGGCTGGCCTTGAACTCACAAATCCGCCTGCCTCTGCCTCCCGAGTGTTGGGATTAAAGATGTGTACCACCACGCCCAGCATGCCTTAATAACTGATGTGGTCCAGGATTCTATAAATTAAGAGTATACCAAAATACAAATGAAATTCCAGCATCCTAAATATCTAACAATGGTAGAAGTAAAACTACAACATAAAACCTTTATACCAGCATCTTTCCTTGGTTACCCAAATGTTTATCACTGACTGCTTGCCTCTTCAGTTTTCCATAGACAATAATCTCTGAAATACAAATTAGATTATAAACCAAGTCGATGTCATTTGTGGCATTTTACTAAAATACCAGGCTTGTTTTGTAATTAGAGAAGTAATTTATGACCTTGCTTTAGTTACTGTTCTATTGCTTTGAAGAGACATCATGACCTTTTATAAAAGAAAGCATTTAATCAGAGACTTGCTAACAGTTTCAGAGGTTTCCTGCATCATCATCATGGTAGCATGCAGGCAGGCAAGGTGCAGGAGCAGTAGCTGAGAGCTACATCCTGGTCTCCAGGCAGAGAGTGAGACTCAGCTTGGCATGGACCGCAAAGCCCACCCGCAGTGGCACATTATCTTCAACAGGGACACATCTCCTAATCCTTCTAATCCTTTCAAACAGTTCAACTCCCAGGTGACTAAACATTCAAGTAAATGAGCCTTTGGGGCCATCTTACTCAAATCATCACAGACTTTAAATAAATTTTGTTGATGTTGATTCATCAATGTAATACATTGATTAGTCAAAGGGAGAAACATTAGGTGCTTGTTTAGAAAAGGGTAAAACCAGAAGATAACTGCTACTTCTTTTTCCCTTTGTTAAAGATGTTTGGATAAGAGATGTTCAAGCAAAGGCCAGTCACATGATAGAGAAGGGTGGTGGAAGGAAGAGGAGACAAAGAAAGAGGCAGAAAGAGAGAGACTACGTTGTTCTTGAGCAAGGGTGTACTTGAAGACAGGATCAAAAAGATTACACACACACACACACACACACACACACACATAAACACACACACACACACACACACACAAATTTGAGTAGATTTGCCTGGGATGGCAGGTATGGACAGAAGAGGCAAAGATAAGGACATAGATGTAGTTGGTTGACCCAGAATGTTTGTGGCAGCTTCGCAGTTCTATCAAGATAGGCAGCAGTCCTCTATCAGCTTATTCATGTGGAATTCGAGGTTGCACCATCTGACACAGCTGCTATTCCCATGTGTGCTGCAATCAACAGCAGCTGTTCTGCTCAGTTCTTTGATGAACAACTGCCAATGAACCAGCTCACCAAAACACCAGAAGAGAGAAATAAAATTAAGATACAGGCAGAGAATCTCTGCCACAACAAGTCCTATGGATAAATTACCAAAAGCTGCTGTTATTTCTCAAGCATGATAGAGCAGAGGGTATGATGGGAACTTAGTAAAAGAGTGTCATACACAGACATTAATAAAGGCTAAGGAACACTGGGTTATCTACATAATGTGGAAAAGGCAATAATGTACAGGAAGCAAACGCAAACATAAGTCCAGCCCTCCTGAGAACTGACAAAGTTCTGATTAGTGGGTTGAACAAGATCCCAGGATATGCCAAAGGAAAGAAGGCTCCAATGTGAAGTCACACTGGGTCTATCCAGCAGGCTGTTCTTAGAAATAACTACAGAGTTTATCAGAGAAGTCTAGGAGAAGCTGAAGCCACATGGACTGGGGCAGCACCAGAACTCAGGCAAAAGACACAGGGTGTGTAAGGCTAATTGACCACACAAGTCTGAGTCTATAGCAGCCAGGAGCCATTCTGTTACTGGTGTGCAGGCGAGAAGGGTGAGATGAGGTTAGAAAGCATCTGTTCCGCGTCTTGGCTTGAGTGTTTACTACATGTGGGACTTTGGGGATTACATTAGTTATCCCCTTTATCCTTGGTTTCTCTAATTTTAAAATGGTATAATGTCTACTTTATTGACTGACTCAAGAGCATTTTAAAATACAAAAGCTTTCAGTTCAGATTTGAGAACATGGCATGTAGCAAAGTCACAAAGGTGAGTATTATGTTTATAGTAAAAGATTTCCCTTTTTAAAGCATAAGAATAAAACACAGTTAACTAAATACATATGAGTCAGGTATCAACATTTCAAAGTGCTCTTGCAATATGACTAACTTAAGAGTTGTGCGAATTTGTCTGATAGTAGCTGTATACACTCAAACCAAAGAAACTTAGGTACTTACAGAGCAACCTGAGAGCCAACCATCAAAGGGACATTTTAAAGCAATTGCTTTCAGGACTGACAGGGTATCTCAGTGGGTAGAGGTGCTGCTATACAAGCCTGATGACCTGAGTTTGATACCCAGAACCTACATGATAGAAGAAAAGACCTGACTCTCAAACCTTGTCCTTTAACCTCCACCTGTACACCATAACACATGTATGTGAGACCACACACACATGTACACACACACACTAATAAATAAAATAAATATTTTTAACTCTATTTATCCTGTGCATTCTTACTTAAAGCTTCCTGCTAAGAATAGAGTACAGAAAGAGAATACAAAATACTATTGTTTTAAGGTTCAAAAGTGTGCCAAAGTCTGTGTTTCAATTTAAGACTCTCTCCGTGCTATTTTACTCAATAGAGGGGAGCTGTTTGAAGCACTGGGATCGGAGGACATTAATATTGTAGAACACTCTAGAAGGACTTGGATAGAATGTATTTTCTTAAATAGTTTACTAAGATGTTCCCCCCAGATATCTGTTCAAATAATCAACCAGTACTAGTACACTGCAATTCAAACAATGAATCACCTATACTTTAGATGATTTTTACCCATACTGCTATAAATTTCCAGGAGCACATAGATGCTTTACAGTGCATAGAAAGTGCGTATTAGAAAGTTTCTTTAGAACCCAGATGCCCCTCAACAGAGGAATAGATACAGAAAATGTGGTAGGTTTACACAATGGAGTACTACTCAGCTATTAAAAAGAATGAATTTATGAAATTCCTAGGCAAATGGTTGGACCTGGAGGGCATCATCCGGAGTGAGGTAACACAATCACAAAAGAACTCACATGATATGTACTCGCTGATAAGTGGACATTAGCCCATAAACTTAGTATACCCGAGATATAAGATACAATTTGCAAAACACATGAAACTGAAGAAGAACAAAGACCAAAGTGTGGACACTTTGCTCCTTCTTAGAATTGAGAACAAAACACCCATGGAAGGAGTTACAGAGACAAAGTTTGGAGCTAAGACAAAAGGATGGACCATCTAGAGACTGCCATATCCAGGGATATATCCCATAATAAGCCTCCAAATGATGACACCATTGCATACACTAGCAAGCATTGGCTGAAAGGACCCTGATATAGCTGTCTCTTGTGAGACTAGGCCGGGGCCTGGCAAACACAGAAGTGGATGCTCACAATCAGCTATTGGATGGATCACAGGACCCCCAATGGAGGAGCTAGAGAAAGTATCCAAGGAACTAAAGAGATCTGCAACTCTATAGGTGAAACAACATTATGAACTAACCAGTACCCTGGAGCTCTTGACTCTAGCTGCATATGTATCAAAAGATGGCCTAGTGAGCCATCACTGGAAAGAGAGGCCCATTGGACATGCAAACTTTATATGCCCCAGTACAGGGAAACACCGGGGCCAAAAATTGGGAATGGGTGGGTAGGGGAGTGGGGGGGGAGGGTATGGGAGACTTTTGGGATAGCATTGGAAATGTAATTGAGGAAAATACGTAATAAAAAAATATTTAAAAAAAAAAAGAAAGAAAGAAAACCCAGAAAAAAAAAAGAACGTTTCTTTAGGAAATTAAAAGAATAAGAGGTGATTTCTACATAGTATGTTGGTCACTTTTCAATGGCCAGGATAAAACACAGAAGGAAGAGCTCCTTTTTTTTTTGATTTTTAATATTTTTATTACATATTTTCCTCAATTACATTTCCAATGCTATCCCAAAAGTCCCCCATAGCGCCCCCCACTTCCCTACCCACCCATTCCCATTCTTTTGGCCCTGGCATTCCCCAATATTGGGGCATATAAAGTTTGCAAGTCCAATGGGCCTCTCTTTCCATTGATGGCCGACTAGGCCATCTTTCGATACATATGCAGCTAGAGACAAGAGCTCCGGGGTTCTGGTTAGTACATCATGTTGTTCCAACAATAGGGTTGCAGATCTCTTTAGCTCCTTGGGTACTTTCTCTAGCTTCTCCATTGGGAGCCCTGTGATACATCCAATAGCTGACTGTGAACATCCACTCCTCTGTTTGCTAGGCCCCAGCATCGTCTCACAAGAGACAGCTATATTTGGGTCCTTTCAGCAAAATCTTGCTAGTGTATGCAATGGTGTCAGCGTTTAGAAGCTGATTATGGGACGGATCCCTGGATACAGAAGTCTCTAAATGGTCCATCCTTTCATCACAGCTACGAACTTTGTCTCTGTAACTCCTTCCCTGGGTGTTTTGTTCCCAATTCTAAGAAGGTGCACAGTGTCCACACTTTGGTCTTCATTCTTCTTGAGTTTCATGCGTTTAGTAAATTGTATCTTATATCTTGGGTATCCTAAGTTTTGGGCTAATATCCACTTATCAGTGAATACATATTGTGTGAGTTCTTTTGTGATTGTGTTACTTCACTCAAGATGATGCCCTCCAGGTCCATCCATTTGGCTAAGAATTTCATAAATTCATTCTTTTTAATAGCTGAGTAGTACTCCATTGTGTAAATGTACCATAATTTCTGTATCCATTCCTCTGTTGAGGGACATCTGGGTTCTTTCCAGCTTCTGGCTATTATAAATAGGGCTGCTATGAACATAGTGGAGCATGTGTCCTTTTTACCGGTTGGGACATCTTCTGGATATATGCCCAGGAGAGGTATTGCTGGATCCTCCGGTAGTACTATGTCCAATTTTCTGAGGAACCGCCAGAATGATTTCCAGAGTGGTTGTACAAGCTTGCAATCCCACCAACAATGGAGGAGTGTTCCTCTTTCTCCACATCCTCGCCAGCATCTGCTGTCACCTGAATTTTTTATCTTAGCCATTCTGACTGGTGTGAGGTGGAATCTCAGGGTTGTTTTGATTTGCATTTCCCTGATGATTAAGGATGTTGAACATTTTTTCAGGTGTTTCTCTGCCATTCGGTATTACTCAGGTGAGAATTCTTTGTTCAGTTCTGAGCCCCATTTATTAATGGGGTTATTTGACTTTCTGGAGTCCACCTTCTTGAGTTCTTTATATATATTGGATATTAGTCCCTTATCTGATTTAGGATAGGTGAAGATCCTTTCCCAATCTGTTGGTGGTTTTTTTGTCTTATTGATGGTGTCTTTAGCCTTGCAGAAGCTTTGTAGTTTCATGAGGTCCCACTTGTCAATTCTCGATCTTACAGCACAAGCCATTACTGTTCTATTCAGGAATTTTTCCCCTGTGCCCATATCTTCAAGGCTTTTCCCCACTTTCTCCTCTATAAGTTTCAGTGTCTCTGGTTTTATGTGAAGTTCCTTGATCCACTTGGACTTGACCTTAGTACAAGGAGATAGGAATGGATCGATTCGCATTCTTCTACATGTTAACAACCAGTTGTGCCAGCACCATTTGTTGAAAATGCTGTCTTTCTTCCACTGGATGTTTTTAGCTCCCTTGTCGAAGATCAAGTGACCATAGGTGTGTGGGTTCATTTCTGGGTCTTCAATTCTATTCCATTGGTCTATTTGCCTGTCACTATACCAGTACCATGCAGTTTTTATCACAATTGCTCTGTAGTAGAGCTTTAGGTCCGGCATGGTGATTCCACCAGAGGTTCTTTTATCCTTGAGAAGAGTTTTTGCTATCCTAGGTTTTTTGTTATTCCAGATGAATTTGCAGATTGCACTTTCTAATTCGTTGAAGAATTGATTTGGAATTTTGATGGGGATTGCATTGAATCTGTAGATTGCTTTTGGCAAGATAGCCATTTTTACAATGTTGATCCTGCCAATCCATGAGCATGGGAGATCTTTCCATCTTCTGAGATCTTCTATAATTTCTTTCTTCAGAGACTTGAAGTTTTTATTATACAGATCTTTCACTTCCTTAGTTAGAGTCACGCCAAGATATTTTATATTATTTGTGACTATTGAGAAGGGTGTTGTTTCCCTAATTTCTTTCTCAGCCTGTTTATTCTTTGTGTAGAGAAAGGCCATTGATTTGTTAGAGTTAATTTTATATCCAGCTACTTCACCGAAGCTGTTTATCAGGCTTAGGAGTTCTCTGGTGGAATTTTTAGGGTCACTTATATATACTATCATATCATCTGCAAAGAGTGATATTTTGACTTCATCTTTTCCAATTTGTATCCCTTTGATCTCCTTTTGTTGTCGAATTGCTCTGGCTAGGACTTCAAGTACAATGTTGAATAGGTATGGAGAAAGTGGACAGCCTTGTCTAGTCCCTGATTTTAGAGGGATTGCTTCAAGCTTCTCACCATTTACTTTGATGTTGGCTACTGGTTTGCTGTAGATTGCTTTTATCATGTTTAGGTATGGGCCTTGAATTCCTGATCTTTCCAAGACTTTTATCATGAATGGGTGTTGGATCTTGTCAAATGCTTTTTCCGCATCTAACGAGATGACCATGTGGTTTTTGTCTTTGAGTTTGTTTATATACTGGATTACGTTGATGGATTTCCGTATATTGAACCATCCCTGCATTCCTGGGATGAAACCTACTTGGTCAGGATGGATGATTGTTTTGATGTGTTCTTGGATTCGGTTAGCAAGAACTTTATTGAGGATTTTTGCATCAATATTCATAAGGGATATTGGTCTGAAGTTTTCTATCTTAGCAAGAACTTTATTGAGGATTTTTGCATCAATATTCATAAGGGATATTGGTCTGAAGTTTTCTATCTTTGTTGGGTCTTTTTGTGGTTTAGGTATCAGAGTAATTGTGGCTTCATAGAATGAGTTGGGTAGAGTACCTTCTGTTTCTATTTTGTGGAAT
Source organism: Mus caroli (assembly GCF_978045245.1). Taxonomy (NCBI): domain Eukaryota; kingdom Metazoa; phylum Chordata; class Mammalia; order Rodentia; family Muridae; genus Mus; species Mus caroli. The sequence goes on along the minus strand of NW_028227261.1, from coordinate 52,896,668 downwards.
AGTTTGTGAAGAACTGGGATTAGATCTTCTTTGAAGGTCTGATAGAACTCTGCACTAAACCCATCTGGTCCTGGGCTTTTTTTAGTTGGGAGACTATTAATGACTGCTTCTATTTCTTTGGGGGATATAGGGCTGTTTAGATCATTAACCTGATCTTGATTCAACTTTGGTACCTGGTATCTGTCTAGGAACTTCTCCATTTCATCCAGGTTCTCCAGTTTTGTTGAGTATAGCCTTTGGTAGAAGGATCTGATGGTGTTTTGGATGTCTTCAGGATCTGTTGTTATGTCTCCTTTTTCATTTCTGATTTTGTTAATTAGGATGCTTTCCCTGTGCCCTCTAGTGAGTCTGGCTAAGGGTTTATCTATCTTGTTGATTTTCTCAAAGAACCAGCTCCTTGATTGGTTGATTCTTTGAATAGTTTTTCTTGTTTCCACTTGGTTGATTTCACCCCTGAGTTTGATTATTTCCTGCCGTCTACTCCTCTTGGGTGAATTTGCTTCCTTTTGTTCTAGTGCTTTTAGGTGTGTTGTCAAGCTGCTAATGTGTGCTCTCTCTAGTTTCCTTTTGGAGGCACTCAGAGCTATGAGTTTTCCTCTTAGCAATGCTTTCATTGCGTCCCATAAGTTTGGGTATGTTGTGGCTTCATTTTCATTGAACTCTAAAAAGTCCTTAATTTCTTTCTTTATTCCTTCCTTGACCAAGGTATCATTGAGAAGAGTGTTGTTCAGTTTCCACGTGAAGGTTGGCTTTCTATTATTTATTTTGTTATTGAAGATCAGCCTTAGTCCATGGTGATCTGATAGGATGCATGGGACAATTTCAATATTTTTGTATCTGTTGAGGCCTGTTTTGTGACCAATTATGTGGTCAATTTTGGAGAAGGTACCATGAGGTGCTGAGAAGAAGGTATATCCTTTTGTTTTAGGATAGAATGTTCTGTAGATATCTGCCAGATCCATTTGATAAATAATTTCTCTTAGTTTCTCTATGTCCCTGTTTAGTTTCTGTTTCCATGATCTGTCCATTGGTGAAAGTGGTGTGTTGAAGTCTCCCACTATTATTGTATGAGGTGCAATGTGTGCTTTGAGATTTACTAAAGTTTCTTTAATGAATGTGGCTGCCTTTGTATTTGGAGCATAGATATTCAGGATTGATAGTTCCTCTTGGAGGATTTTACCTTTGATGAGTATGAAGTGTCCCTCCCTGTCTTTTTTAATGACTTTGGGTTGGAAGTCAATCTTATCAGATATTAGAATGGCTACTCCAGCTTGTTTCTTCATGCCATTTGCTTGGAAAATTGTTTTCCTGCCTTTCATTCTGAGATAGTGTCTATCCTTTTCTCTGAGATGAGTTTCCTGTAAGCAGCAAAATGTTGGGTCTTGTTTGTGTAGCCAGTTTGTTAGTCTATGTCTTTTTATCGGGGAGTTGTGTCCATTGATATTAAGAGATATTAAGGAAAAGTAATTGTTGTTTCCTGTTATTTTTGTTGTTAAAGTTGGCATTCTGTTCTTGTGGCTGTCTTCTGTTAGGTTTGTTGAGGGATTACCTTCTTGTTGTTTCTAGGGCATGGTTCCTGTCCTTGTATTGGTTTTTTTCGGTTATTATCCTTTGAAGGGCTGGATTCGTGGAGAGATAATGTGTGAATTTGGTTTTGTCGTGGAATACTTTGGTTTCTCCATCTATGTTAATTGAGAGTTTGGCTGGGTATAGTAGCCTGGGCTGGAATTTGTGTTCTTTTAGTGTCTGTATAACATCCGTCCAGGATCTTCTGGCTTTCATAGTCTCTGGTGAAAAATCTGGTGTAATTCTGATAGGCTTGCCTTTATATGTTACTTGGCCTTTTTCTCTTACTGCTTTTAGTATTCTATCTTTATTTAGAGCATTTGTTGTTCTGATTATTATGTGTCGGGAGGTATTTCTTTTCTGGTCCAGTCTATTTGGAGTTCTGTATGCTTCTTGTATGTTCATGGGCATCTCTTTCTTTAGATTTGGGAAGTTTTCTTCTATAATTTTGTTGAAGATGTTTGCTGGTCCTTTGAGTTGAAAATCTTCATTCTCATCCACTCCTATGATCCGTAGGTTTGGTCTTTTCATTGTGTCCTGTATTCTTGGATGTTTTGAGTTAGGATCTTTTTGCATTTTACATTTTCCTTGATTGTTGTGCCGATGTTCTCTATGGAATCTTCTGCACCTGAGATTCTCTCTTCCATCTCTTGTATTCTGTTGCTGATGCTGGTATCTATGGTTCCAGATTTCTTTCCTAGGGTTTCTATCTCCAGTGTTGCCTCATTTTGGGTTTTCTTTATTGTGTCTACTTCCCTTTTTAGGTCTAGTATGGTTTTGTTCATTTCCATCATCTGTTTGGATGTGTTTTCCTGTTTTTCATTAAGGACTTCTACCTGTTTGATTATGTTATCCTGTTTTTCTTTAAGGATTTGTAACTCTTTAGCAGTGTTCTCCTGCAATTCTTTAAGGGATTTTTGTGCTTCCTCTTTAGTGTCTTCTGCCTGTTTAGCAGTGTTCTCCTGTATTTCTTTAAGTGTGTTATTAAAGTCCTTCTTGAAGTCCTCTACCATCATCAGGAGATATGCTTTTAGATCCGTGTCTAGCTTTTCCGGTGTGTTGGGGTGCCCTGGACTGGGTGAAGTGGGGGTGCTGGGTTCTGATGATGGTGAGTGGTCTTAGTTTCTGTTAGTAAGATTATTACGTTTACCTTTCACCATCTGGTAATCTCTGGGGTTAGTTGTTATCGTTGTCACTGTTTAAAGATTGGAGCAGAAGCTGTGTTCCACTCACCAGCAGTCTCTAAATCCTGCGGCGGGGGTTGTGGGTAGCTGACGGTACCCCGGTGCTGGTCCAGCCGGAAGAGGCCTGTGGTCCTACTCAGGCCAGTTTTCTGCTTCCCTAACTAATGCAGTCTCTGGTCCTGCGTGCGATTGGATTGGAGCAGAAGCTGTGTTCCACTCTCCAGAAGTCTTAAGATCCTGTGGCGGGTGTTGTGGGTAGCTGGCGAGTGTCAGCCGACCCTGCACCCCAGCTGCCCCGGTGCTTTTCTGACCGGAAGAGGCTTGTGGCCCTATGTAGGCCGGGTTTCTCTCTCCCCAACCAGAGCAGTCTCAGGTCCCGAGTGATTGGACTGGAGCAGAAGCTGTGTTCCACTCACCAGCAGTCCCAAAATCCTGCGGCGGGGGTCGTGGGTAGCTGGCGGGTGTCAGGCAACCCTGCGCTCCAGCTACCCCGGCGCTGATCCGGCTGGATGACGGAAGAGCTCCTTTTAACTTATGCTTCCGGGGGAGGGGGATGCCTTAATGGTGAGGGAGTCACAGTAGCCGGCAGGCAGAGCAGCAACCCTGCTGAAGCCATGTTAATTGCACCCAGGAGGCAGACATAAGAGCTGGAAAGGAGATGAGCTGTGAACTCTGCCGAGCTCATCCCATTAGTTATGCCCTTCCTCTAGCAAGGCTGTATCTCCCAAATGTTCTATTACCTCTCCATGGGGCTCTCTCTCAGCTAGGGGCCCAGTGTTCAAATAGATAAACCTATAGGAGACAATTCTCATTCAAACCACCATAATATTATGTGCGTACATAAAATTACCAAAAATAAAAACAATTATCATACAGCACTAGTAACTTTTAAATAAAAATATAAATTTACAAGTAGAAACAAATATTAACAACATAATGTCTAGCTATGTCTGCCACACCATTAGCTGTGAACACGGAGAGACAGTGTCATTATTAGCTTAATTAACTTGATTTAGAATAAAAATAAATGATCTATAAAGGAGGAGTCTTTCCCAAAGTTTTTGTAAGATGCACAGATTTGTAGGTCTCTGTCCAAGAGAAGTCCAAAATGTAGAAATAATTTTTCATCCATTCAACAAAGAACCCTAAACTGAGAGCCTAGAGCAGCAGTTCTCAAGTTGTGGGCAACAACTCTCTCAACTATATCCTAAAATATTTACATTACAATTCATAAAGATAGCAAAATTACAGTTATGAAGTAGCAACAAAATAATTTTAGAGTTAGGGTCATCACAACATGAGGAACTGTACTAAAGGGTTTCAGCCTTAGGAAGGTTGAGAATCACTTCTAATCACTGGCTTAGAGCATTGAGAAGAAAACAGTGAGAAGAGATGGTGAAGGAAAGTGAGGGAGCAGGGGGAGGGAAAAAAAGAGGAGGGAAGGGAGGAGGACAAAGGAGGGAAGGAAGTAAAGAAGTAAGGCAGAGGACTAGGAGGGAAAGATGGAGGGAGGAGAGGAAGGAAAAAGAAAGTAAAATAATCAGGAGGAAATGTTTTAGTTCCAACAATTCCTAGGGTAGCGATAATGCAGAACCATTCCATCTTACAAGATCTTGTCAAGGATGAATTATGTTTCATATAATACAGACCAAATACGTGAGCATGCGCACATGCATGCACGCATACACACGTACACACATATAAGCACACATGCACACACACTCAGGCACTCACAACAGAACTGTTTTGAATAAGTCATGAGTAGAAGAAGACACAGGGTTCTGACTGTCTAGAAACACCCCTCCAGTCCTCCTCATAGCCCTTGGAACAGGGTCCTTTTGGAACAAATGGGAAGGTTGCCTTCTCAAAGAGTGATTTTCGTAAAGGCCTATTCAGCATTCATTCTTCAAATGTTGCTCACTACACCGTGCTGTCCTCTACAATAGGAACAACACTGTGGCCGATGGAAAGAGAGAGATAAGAAGCAGGGCACTGATCTCATCCTTAGGGAGGTGAGTCCGTGAGTCCTGATAGAGACAAGCATGAGATTTGGAACATATGGCTGCACAAGGTCTACCTAGCTGCGCATCTTAGGTAAGTGAATCTCCTGGAGCCCGTCACTGTCCTCCAGCATAGGCTGAGATAAATGTATTGATTTTTCTAGTGTGAATTTCTGCTCCCTGAGAAGGATCTTCACCTTGCGAATCACAGTCCTCCTCTTTTGGGGGGTGAACAGTGAAGACAGCTCAGTGAACACCCTCCAAAAAGCAGGAAGTAGGAGGCACATGCTCACCCCAAGACCAGGAAACCAAACAGACTGACAAGGAAACACTCCCATGGTCCTCTTCAAAAGCATGCTTCAAGTGACCTAATAACAGATCCTCCTCTCCAACAGCCACACTGTGAGTCTTTATACAACCCCTGGGCCTATGGAGACACTGAATGTCCATGCCACAGGGAAGAGGCAGTGAGGGAGGAGACTGAGCCCAATGAGAAGAAGAGATGGGCCTGTCTTTGAATTTTGTTCTGGCCAGTGCCTCCCCAGCTCACAGATACAATTGTCTCATTGTGTCTCCTGCTTTGCCTGTAATACTACTTTGTCCCAGATCTCACTTACAAGCACATCATAGGTAGAAAGGGAAGAGAGATGCAAAAGTGAACTTTAATTAGAATTGTGTTCTGGTTTCAGGATTTTCAAGAGAGTAAGAGCATGCACAAAAGGAACAGAAGCTGGCAATGCCTAGACTTCTCAATGCCTTGACTTACATGTCCTCCTTAAGCCTTGAGGCCTTTTAACTATAAGATGAATTAACAATTATGTTTCATAGATAATGTGGTGGCTGAACCAATAAACTACATTTTAAAAAGTCATCTCTCATCGGGCAGTGGTGGCACACGCCTTTAATCCCAGCACTTGGGAGGCAGAGGCAGGCGGATTTCTGAGTTGGAGACCAGCCTGGTCTACAGAGTGAGTTCCAGGACAGCCAAAGCTATACAGAGAAACCCTGTCTCGAAAAACCAAAAAACAAACAAACAAACAAATAAGTCATCTATCTCTCTGGTCCCTTCTTATTTCCAGGCACAGACATTCTAATGATCAGAATGAATGGAATTGAGGGGAGGGTCTCCACAATTGCCTACTTTGATGTTAACTGACCTTTGCTGACCTTGAAGCTTAGTTTCTGTACCATGTCCAATGCTAGAAGGAGAGCATCAGGCCTGGTAGTTGTGGATCATGAACATCAGGGCAAGGAGGACCAACCTTCTTGTAGCCCAGGGACAAGACAGAAACAATATTCAGAGGGCCAGGGTCACTCTAGTATCAAGTTTGGCTACCATAAGAATACGATGGCTTGAGACAAATAGTAAGGATCAAAAACCCTATGTATAAGCTGTTTACTTAAAGGATGCTACTAAAATGTTACTGGAGACATGGCAGCCTTTTGTTTTTAACAAACCAAATCCTGTCTAGTTTGTGTTTTCTATACTCTCAAGATCTCAAATGGCCAGTCACTCAAGCATCAGAGAGTATCATCTTGTCTCCATGGTAGCCCAAATCCCTGTTCCTCTGTTGCTTTCCACCCAGAGCCTTTACATCTCCAATCTTACTCTTTTTCTCTCCATGAAACTGCCATCTCTCCTTGGGTCCAGCTTCTCATGGCTTTGCTTTTGACATAGGTTGTGCTTGCTCCCAACTTGACCATTGCATGACTTTACGTTTTGATGCAGAGATTAAGTACCATTTCCCCCTTGTAGCTCGGATATTTTCAATCATTCCCTCTTCAGAGACACCCAATACAAGACAGAACAGATGAAATTGCCTGACTCCTAAGCAGTGAACCAATTGGCTTTTGCCATTGCATCCACATCCTGTGGCTTTTCGTGTCCTGAGTGGTGATCATAAAACAGTGGGAGAATGGGGCACACATCCTCTGTCATATGAATGTTAAGCTTAGAATCCACCCTGATCAATAGTTCCCTTTTCATCAGAAATAGTGGTGCAGACTACAAGTTGTCAGATCACCCAGACCTTGGTAGAGCCCTGATTCCTGTGTCACCATGAACAAATTCCTCAACTTCTTTGAAAATCAGTTATTTCATAAAGATGATAATGATGATGACAGTAATAATAACTAAATCCCAAGTGAGGATGCTTGAATCACACTTTGGAGGGAGATCAAAATAGTCATAGAAGGCAGAGGGGGAAGGGTAGTTGGTGGAAGAGGGTAGGGTAGGGGAATGGGAGACAGGAGAGAGACCCAGAGAGCCTGGAGAATGAATGGAAATCTGAAGCTACTGGGAATTGGGGGATGGAGGGAATCTTTAGGAAGTCCCAGAGATCTGAGGTGGGGGAGGATCCTCGGAGTCAATGTGGATGATCTTAGCCAAGATGTCTAAAAGTGGGGACTTGGAACCTGGAGAGGCCACCTTCTGCAGTTAGGCAGGAACCCCAATTGAGAGATAAGGACACTACACCACACACAAAACTTTCAACTTAAAATTTGTCCAGTCTTAAAGAAATGCAGAGACAAAGAAGGAACAGAGACTGAAAGAATGGCCAATCAATAACCAGCCCAACTTGAAACCCATCCCATGGGCAAGCACCAATCCATGACATGATTAACGATACTCTGTTATGCTTGCAGACAGGAGCTACTAAGAGAAACATGTTGAAAGTGACCAGTTGGTGTAAAATTTTAAATTAGTAACTTATGCATTGAAAATAAAGAAAGAAGGAGACTCGTGACTTAGAGCATCAGTTTGTCAAGGTTTCTAATGTTATGGGAAGAGTAGAGAAGAATGTCTCCTAAACTAATAGAAGTGTGTTGTTAAATTTTGGTAAACAGTACCACAGTTCAGAATCTTTAACATTCTCTGACTCAATTATCTTGGTGCATTTCTCTTTAAAAAAGCACTAGAACTGTAACTCTGTCACCGACGATAATGTATCTGTAAAAGCACTTATGTCTAATTACACAAGCTCACACTATCTTTGACCATACAGTGGCATTTTGATCAACAAGAACCTGCATATGATTCTAGTCCCTTAAGTCTATAATGGAGCTGGAAAATACACATTGCCTAGTGACACTGTAGCCATGACAACAGCATTGCACAACACATTACTCATGTAATTACGATGATGATACTGTAAACAAACCTACTGCGCCCTGTCCTTCAGATAAGTGTGGCACACACACCAACGTGATAATGTTAATTGACTATGAACCTGTCTTTTGTATTTATTGTACTATAATTTTATTGCTGTACCAACGTTTACTTTTATTTATAAAAGATATTTACTAAATTCGATGTCAGTCAAAAGGCAGAGAAGCAATAGATAATGTTTAGCACGAAGATAGAAATCTGTGTTGCCTGGGCAGCAGCTTCTCATATCTCCTGCTTATCTCATCCCTTGATTCTATCAAGCCCCACTCAGCTGATGGATTATATCTCAGTTTGTGGGAGACTAGTCTGATTACAACCATGAAATCTAGGTTTATGCTAGGTTTATAATGGCCACACAATGAAGAAATCACCTAAGCATTTACTTCTCATGATATGTTCTTTTTTTTTATTTTTAATATTTTTATTACATATTTTCCTCAATTACATTTCCAATGCTATCCCAAAAGTCCCCCATAGCGCCCCCCACTTCCCTACCCACCCATTCCCATTCTTTTGGCCCTGGCATTCCCCTATATTGGGGCATATAAAGTTTGCAAGTCCAATGGGCCTCTCTTTCCATTGATGGCCGACTAGGCCATCTTTCGATACATATGCAGCTAGAGACAAGAGCTCCGGGGTTCTGGTTAGTACATCATGTTGTTCCAACAATAGGGTTGCAGATCCCTTTAGCTCCTTGGGTACTTTCTCTAGCTTCTCCAATGGGAGCCCTGTGATACATCCAATAGCTGACTGTGAACATCCACTCCTGTGTTTGCTAGGCCCCGGCATCGTCTCACAAGAGACAGCTATATTTGGGTCCTTGTAGCAAAATCTTGCTAGTGTATGCAATGGTGTCATCGTTTAGAAGCTGATTATGGGACGGATCCCTGGATACGGCAGTCTCTAAATGGTCCATCCTTTCATCACAGCTACGAACTTTGTCTCTGAAACTCCTTCCCTGGGTGTTTTGTTCCCAATTCTAAGAAGGTGCACAGTGTCCACACTTTGGTCTTCATTCTTCTTGAGTTTCATGCGTTTATCAAATTGTATCTTATATCTTGGTATCCTAAGTCTTGGGTATCCTAAGTTTTGGGCTAATATCCACTTATCAATGAATACATATTGTGTGAGTTCTTTTGTGATTGTGTTACTTCACTCAAGATGATGCCCTCCAGGTCCATCCATTTGGCTAGGAATTTCATAAATTCATTCTTTTTAATAGCTGAGTAGTACTCCATTGTGTAAATGTACCATAATTTCTGTATCCATTCCTCTGTTGAGGGACATCTGGGTTCTTTCCAGCTTCTGGCTATTATAAATAGGGCTGCTATGAACATAGTGGAGCATGTGTCCTTTTTACCGGTTGGGACATCTTCTGGATATATGCCCAGGAGAGGTATTGCTGGATCCTCCAGTAGTACTATGTCCAATTTTCTGAGGATCCGCCAGACTGATTTCCAGAGTGGTTGTACAAGCTTGCAATCCCACCAACAATGGAGGAATGTTCCTCTTTCTCCACATCCTCGCCAGCATCTGCTGTCACCTGAATTTTTGATCTTAGCCATTCTGACTGGTGTGAGGTGGAATCTCAGGGTTGTTTTGATTTGCATTTCCCTGATGATTAAGGATGTTGAACATTTTTTCAGGTGCTTCTCTGCCATTCGGTATTCCTCAGGTGAGAATTCTTTGTTCAGTTCTGAGCCCCATTTTTTAATGGGGTTATTTGACTTTCTGGAGTCCACCTTCTTGAGTTCTTTATATATATTGGATATTAGTCCCTTATCTGATTTAGGATAGGTGAAGATCCTTTCCCAATCTGTTGGTGGTTTTTTTGTCTTATTGATGGTGTCTTTAGCCTTGCAGAAGCTTTGTAGTTTCATGAGGTCCCACTTGTCAATTCTCGATCTTACAGCACAAGCCATTACTGTTCTATTCAGGAATTTTTCCCCTGTGCCCATATCTTCAAGGCTTTTCCCCACTTTCTCCTCTATAAGTTTCAGTGTCTCTGGTTTTATGTGAAGTTCCTTGGTCCACTTAGACTTGACCTTAGTACAAGGAGATAGGAATGGATCGATTCGCATTCTTCTACATGTTAACAACCAGTTGTGCCAGCACCATTTGTTGAAAATGCTGTCTTTCTTCCACTGGATGTTTTTAGCTCCCTTGTCGAAGATCAAGTGACCATAGGTGTGTGGGTTCATTTCTGGGTCTTCAATTCTATTCCATTGGTCTATTTGCCTGTCACTATACCAGTACCATGCAGTTTTTATCACAATTGCTCTGTAGTAGAGCTTTAGGTCCGGCATGGTGATTCCACCAGAGGTTCTTTTATCCTTGAGAAGAGTTTTTGCTATCCTAGGTTTTTTGTTATTCCAGATGAATTTGCAGATTGCACTTTCTAATTCGTTGAAGAATTGATTTGGAATTTTGATGGGGATTGCATTGAATCTGTAGATTGCTTTTGGCAAGATAGCCATTTTTACAATGTTGATCCTGCCAATCCATGAGCATGGGAGATCTTTCCATCTTCTGAGATCTTCTATAATTTCTTTCTTCAGAGACTTGAAGTTTTTATTATACAGATCTTTCACTTCCTTAGTTAGAGTCACGCCAAGATATTTTATATTATTTGTGACTATTGAGAAGGGTGTTGTTTCCCTAATTTCTTTCTCAGCCTGTTTATTCTTTGTGTAGAGAAAGGCCATTGATTTGTTAGAGTTAATTTTATATCCAGCTACTTCACCGAAGCTGTTTATCAGGCTTAGGAGTTCTCTGGTGGAATTTTTAGAGTCACTTATATATACTATCATATCATCTGCAAAAAGTGATAGTTTGACTTCATCTTTTCCAATTTGTATCCCTTTGATCTCCTTTTGTTGTCGAATTGCTCTGGCTAGGACTTCAAGTACAATGTTGAATAGGTATGGAGAAAGTGGACAGCCTTGTCTAGTCCCTGATTTTAGAGGGATTGCTTCAAGCTTCTGACCATTTACTTTGATGTTGGCTACTGGTTTGCTGTAGATTGCTTTTATCATGTTTAGGTATGGGCCTTGAATTCCTGATCTTTCCAAGACTTTTATCATGAATGGGTATTGGATCTTGTCAAATGCTTTTTCCGCATCTAACGAGATGACCATGTGGTTTTTGTCTTTGAGGCTGTTTATATACTGGATTACGTTGATGGATTTCCATATATTGAACCATCCCTGCATCCCTGGGATGAAACCTACTTGGTCAGGATGGATGATTGTTTTGATGTGTTCTTGGATTCCGTTAGCAAGAACTTTATTGAGGATTTTTGCATCAATATTCATAAGGGATATTGGTCTGAAGTTTTCTATCTTTGTTGGGTCTTTTTGTGGTTTAGGTATCAGAGTAATTGTGGCTTCATAGAATGAGTTGGGTAGAGTACCTTCTGTTTCTATTTTGTGGAATAGTTTGTGAAGAACTGGGATTAGATCTTCTTTGAAGGTCTGATAGAACTCTGCACTAAACCCATCTGGTCCTGGGCTTTTTTTAGTTGGGAGACTATTAATGACTGCTTCTATTTCTTTGGGGATATAGGGCTGTTTAGATCATTAACCTGATCTTGATTCAACTTTGGTACCTGGTATCTGTCTAGGAACTTCTCCATTTCATCCAGGTTCTCCAGTTTTGTTGAGTATAGCCTTTGGTAGAAGGATCTGATGGTGTTTTGGATATCTTCAGGATCTGTTGTTATGTCTCCTTTTTCATTTCTGATTTTTTTAATTAGGATGCTTTCCCTGTGCCCTCTAGTGAGTCTGGCTAAGGGTTTATCTATCTTGTTGATTTTCTCAAAGAACCAGCTCCTTGATTGGTTGATTCTTTGAATAGTTTTTCTTGTTTCCACTTGGTTGATTTCACCCCTGAGTTTGATTATTTCCTGCAGTCTACTCCTCTTGGGTGAATTTGCTTCCTTTTGTTCTAGTGCTTTTAGGTGTGTTGTCAAGCTGCTAATGTGTGCTCTCTCTAGTTTCCTTTTGGAGGCACTCAGAGCTATGAGTTTTCCTCTTAGCAATGCTTTCATTGCGTCCCATAAGTTTGGGTATCTTGTGGCTTCATTTTCATTGAACTCTAAAAAGTCCTTAATTTCTTTCTTTATTCCTTCCTTGACCAAGGTAACATTGAGAAGAGTGTTGTTCAGTTTCCACGTGAAGGTTGGCTTTCTATTATTTATTTTGTTATTGAAGATCAGCCTTAGTCCATGGTGATCTGATAGGATGCATGGGACAATTTCAATATTTTTGTATCTGTTGAGGCCTGTTTTGTGACCAATTATGTGGTCAATTTTGGAGAAGGTACCATGAGGTGCTGAGAAGAAGGTATATCCTTTTGTTTTAGGATAGAATGTTCTGTAGATATCTGCCAGATCCATTTGATTCATAATTTCTCTTAGTTTCACTGTGTCCCTGCTTAGTTTCTGTTTCCATGATCTGTCCATTGGTGAAAGTGGTGTGTTGAAGTCTCCCACTATTAATGTATGAGGTGCAATGTGTGCTTTGAGCTTTACTAAAGTTTCTTTAATGAATGTGGCTGCCTTAGTATTTGGAGCATAGATATTCAGGATTGATAATTCCTCTTGGAGGAATTTACCTTTGATGAGTATGAAGTGTCCCTCCCTGTCTTTTTTAATGACTTTGTGTTGGAAGTCAATCTTATCAGATATTAGAATGGCTACTCCAGCTTGTTTCTTCATGCCATTTGCTTGGAAAATTGTTTTCCAGCCTTTCATTCTGATGTAGTGTCTATCCTTTTCTCTGAGATGAGTTTCCTGTAAGCAGCAAAATGTTGGGTCTTGTTTGTGTAGCCAGTTTGTTAGTCTATGTCTTTTTATCGGGGAGTTGAGTCCATTGATATTAAGAGATATTAAGGAAAAGTAATTGTTGTTTCCTGTTATTTTTGTTGTTAAAATTGGCATTTTGTTCTTGTGGCTGTCTTCCTTTAGGTTTGTTGAGGGATTACCTTCTTGTTGTTTCTAGGGCATGGTTCCTGTCCTTGTATTGGTTTTTTTCGGTTATTATCCTTTGAAGGGCTGGATTCGTGGAGAGATAATGTGTGAATTTGGTTTTGTCGTGGAATACTTTGGTTTCTCCATCTATGTTAATTGAGAGTTTGGCTGGGTATAGTAGCCTGGGCTGGAATTTGTGTTCTTTTAGTGTCTGTATAACATCCGTCCAGGATCTTCTGGCTTTCATAGTCTCTGGTGAAAAATCTGGTGTAATTCTGATAGGCTTGCCTTTATATGTTACTTGGCCTTTTTCTCTTACTGCTTTTAGTATTCTATCTTTATTTAGAGCATTTGTTGTTCTGATTATTATGTGTCGGGAGGTATTTCTTTTCTGGTCCAGTCTATTTGGAGTTCTGTAGGCTTCGTGTATGTTCATGGGCATCTCTTTCTTTAGATTTGGGAAGTTTTCTTCTATAATTTTGTTGAAGATGTTTGCTGGTCCTTTGAGTTGAAAATCTTCATTCTCATCCACTCCTATTATCCGTAGGTTTGGTCTTCTCATTGTGTCCTGTATTTCTTGGATGTTTTGAGTTAGGATCTTTTTGCATTTTACATTTTCCTTGATTGTTGTGCCGATGTTCTCTATGGAATCTTCTGCACCTGAGATTCTCTCTTCCATCTCTTGTATTCTGTTGCTGATGCTCGTATCTATGGTTCCAGATTTCTTTCCTAGGGTTTCTATCTCCAGTGTTGCCTCATTTTGGGTTTTCTTTATTGTGTCTACTTCCCTTTTTAGGTCTAGTATGGTTTTGTTCATTTCCATCATCTGTTTGGATGTGTTTTCCTGTTTTTCTGTAAGGACTTCTACCTGTTTGATTATGTTATCCTGTTTTTCTTTAAGGATTTGTAACTCTTTAGCAGTGTTCTCCTGCAATTCTTTAAGGGATTTTTGTGCTTCCTCTTTATTGTCTTCTGCCTGTTTAGCAGTGTTCTCCTGCATTTCTTTAAGTGTGTTATTAAAGTCCTTCTTGAAGTTCTCTATCATCATCAGGAGATATGCTTTTAAATCCGTGTCTAGCTTTTCCGGTGTGTTGGGGTGCCCTGGACTGGGCGAAGTGGGGGTGCTGGGTTCTGATGATGGTGAGTGGTCTTGGTTTCTGTTAGTAAGATTATTACGTTTACCTTTCGCCATCTGGTAATCTCTGGGGTTAGTTGTTATCGTTGTCACTGTTTAAAGATTGGAGAAGAAGCTGTGTTCCACTCACTAGCAGTCTCTAAATCCTGCAGTGGGGGTCGTGGGTAGCTGGCGGTACCCCGGTGCTGTTCCAGCCGGAAGAGGCCTGTGGTCCTACTCAGGCCGGTTTTCTGCTTCCCTAACTAATGCAGTCTCTGGTCCCGTGTGCAATTGGATTGGAGCAGAAGCTGTGTTCCACTCTCCAGAAGTCTTAAGATCCTGTGGCGGGTGTTGTGGGTAGCTGGCGAGTGTCAGCCGACCCTGCGCCCCAGCTGCCCCGGTGCTTTTCTGACCGGAAGAGGCTTGTGGCCCTATGTAGGCAGGATTTCTCTCTCCCCAACCAGAGCAGTCTCAGGTCCCGCGTGATTTTGGGCTAATATCCACTTATCAGTGAGTACATATTGTGTTAGTTCCTTTGTGATTGTGTTACCTCACTGAGGATGTTACCCTCCAGGTCCATCCATTTGCCTAGGAATTTCATAGATTCATTCTTTTTAATAGCTGAGTAGTACTCCATTGTGTAAATGTACCACATTTTCTGTATCCATTCCTCTGTTGAGGGGCATCTGGGTTCTTTCCAGCTTCTGGCTATTATAAATAAGGCTGCTATGAATATAGTGGAGCAAGTGTCCTTCTTACTGGTTGGGACATCTTCTGGATATATGCCCAGGAGTGGTATTGCTGGATCCTCCAGTAGTACTATGTCCAATTTTCTAAGGAACTACCAGCCTGATTTCCAGAGTGGTTGTACAAACTTGCAATCCTACCAACAATGGAGGAGTGTTCCTCTTTCTCCACATCCTCGCCAGCATCTGCTGTCACCTGAATTTTTGATCTTAGCCATTCTGACTGGTGTGAGGTGGAATCTCAGGGTTGTTTTGATTTGCATTTCCCTGATGATTAAGGATGTTGAACATTTTTTCAGGTGCTTCTCTGCCATTCGGTATTCCTCAGGTGAGAATTCTTTGTTCAGTTCTGAGCCCCATTTTTTAATGGGGTTATTTGATTTTCTGGAGTCCACCTTCTTAAGTTCTTTATATATATTGGATATGAGTTCCCTATCTGATTTAGGATAGGTAAAGATCCTTTCCCAATCTGTTGGTGGTCTTTTTGTCTTATTGACGGTGTCTTTTGCCTTGCAGAAGATTTGCAGTTTCATGAGGTCCCATTTGTCAATTCTCGATCTTACAGCGCAAGCCATTGCTGTTCTATTCAGGAATTTTTTCCCCTGTGCCCATATCTTCAAGGCTTTTCCCTACTTTCTCCTCTATAAGTTTCAGTGTCTCTGGTTTTATGTGAAGTTCTCGCTAACCAAATCCAAGAACACATTAAAGCAATCATCCATCCTGACCAAGTAGGTTTTATTCCAGGGAAGCACGGATGGTTTAATATACGGAAATCCATCAACATAATCCATTATATAAACAAACTCAAAGACAAAAACCACATGATCATCTTGTTAGATGCGGAAAAAGCATTTGACAAGATCCAACACCCATTCATGATAAAAGTCTTGGAAAGATCAGGAATTCAAGGCCCATTCCTAACCATGGTAAAAGCAATCTACAGCAAACCAGTATCCAACATCAAAGTAAATGGTGAGAAGCTTGAAGCAATCCCACTAAAATCAGGGACTAGACAAGGCTGCCCACTTTCTCCCTACCTATTCAACATTGTACTTGAAGTCCTAGCCTGAGCAATTCGACAACAAAAGGACATCAAGGGGATACAAACTGGAAAAGATGAAGTCAAAATATCACTTTTTGCAGATGATATGATAGTATATATAAGTGACCCTGAAAATTCCACCAGAGAACTCCTAAACCTGATAAACAGCTTCAGTGAAGTAGCTGGATATAAAATTAACTCAAACAAGTCAATGGCCTTTCTCTACACAAAGGATAAACAGGCTGAGAATGAAATTAGGGAAACAACACCCTTCTCAATAGTCACAAATAATATAAAATATCTTGGCGTGACTCTAACTAAGGAAGTGAAAGATCTGTATGATAAAAACTTCAAGTCTCTAAAGAAAGAAATTAAAGAAGATCTCAGAAGATGGAAAGATCTCCCATGCTCATGGATTGACAGGATCAACATTGTAAAAATGGCTATCTTGCCAAAAGGAATCTACAGATTCAATGCAATCCCCATCAAAATTCCAAATCAATTCTTCAACGAATTAGAAAGGGCAATCTGCAAATTCATCTGGAATAACAAAAAACCTAGAATAGCAAAAACTCTTCTCAAGGATAAAAAATCCTCTGGTGGAATCACCATGCCTGACCTAAAGCTTTACTACAGCAATTGTGATAAAAACTGCATGGTACTGGTATAGTGACAGACAAGTAGACCAATGGAATAGAATTGAAGACCCAGAAATGAACCCACACCCCTATGGTCACTTGATCTTCGACAAGGGAGCTAAAACCATCCAGTGTAAGAAAGACAGCATTTTCAACAAATGGTGCTGACACAACTGGTTGTTATCATGTAGAAGAATGCGAATCGATCCATTCCTATCTCCTTGTACTAAGGTCAAATCTGTTTCCATATTCTATAGATCTAACATGATCACATGCTCTTAACACACTTTTGACCCAAGCCGTTGCAAACATGTTATTGTCCTGGCAGGAAGCAGGCAAGCTAGCAGGGTGCTGGGAAGGTAGTTGAGAATTCTACATCTGGATGAGCAGGCAGTAGGAAGAGAGAGAGAGACTGTGTCTAGTTTGAGCATCTGAAACCTCAAAGCCCAGCCCCAGTAACACACTCCCTCCAACAAGGCCACACCACCTAATGCCACTCCATAAGCATTCAAATATGAGTCTATGTGGGCCATTCTTATTCAAACCACCACAAAAATTAACCAGACCCAAAGCTTATACATCCTGGAGAACTTCCACAAACCTAGAACAGTCGCTTGAAGCTGTGGAGTTTTGTATTAGATTTTACTCTTCCACTATTAAATATATTTTTACGCACTTAATTTCCACTAAAACTGGAAAAGCCCAGGACAGAAACAGAACCTGAAAAACAAGTAGCTTTATGTCTTCTTTCATAATTTCTGCATCCAGTCTTTCCTCATCCTCTAATATTTACCCTTCCTGCTCTCTTATCTACATGTTATATTGTACCCACATGTACATTTGAAATGCAAGTTTTACACGCATGTGCACACACACACACATACACACACACACATGAATACTATTAAGCTCTAAAGAAATCTGTAATAAAAAAATGTACAGGAAAATGGCGGACTTGGAATATATATTAAGGGAGACCATAGAATCTCAGACAAAATCCTAGTGCTCTCCCTTATATGCAGAACCTACACACACTCACACACACACACACACACACACACATATACACGCACACACACATATATATACATATATACACACACACATATATATGTATGTATACACACATATATGTATACACACACACACAAATGTACATGTGGGGATATAGTAATTGTAAGTAGTTAGAAGACATTTTGACAACATGTTCATTCACCAAAACAACAGTAAGTTCCTCCCTAGAGCTCTTGATCCTATTTTTTTTGTCACCAAAGTGAGGAGTTCCATCCTGTACAAAAGGCCAAAAATCCAATAAGAAAGCAATAATTACCCCTATAACAGTGGTGGCACTGTGGTACTAGTGGGCGCATCATTCCTGGCAGGTCCAAATTATATCTTATGTGGTTCACAAGTCAGTAGGACCATTGATGCTCTATTTTCCCCAGCAGCCTGTGAAGCATCTGCTACTTATGAAAGCTTTGTGGCACAGAGGAGGTTTCCAGCTCCATCTTTGCTGCTTTTATATATAATCATTTTTATAATCATTTAGTCCTATATTATTTGGGTATTTCTAGGGCCTCACTAACATTGAAAAATTAGGATGATAAAAGCAATGTGGGAGGGACTGGCCTAGGGGTCAGGCTGGATACCAATAGTCTCTCCTGATCTGGCACTGGGATTTTTATTTAGTAGTCTATGGCTTTGAGGAGGACTACTAGCAACCCATGCAGGATACCTCTGATCAAACTCATTATTATTTGTTATTATTATTATTATTATTATTATTAGTAGTAGTAGTAGTAGTAGTATGTCTTGAAAGGCTTACAATAAGATTTCCATAAGGCTTCTTTATAACTCCTCTATTTATTACCTCTTCCTGTTCCTTCCTACTCTCCTGTTACTCCTAATCTCATACAATCCCTCCCCCCACCAGTATTTTCCCCTCTATTTTCATATCATATATGTTCTACTAGTCCCTTCTCTTAGATCATCTTTTCTCCCTATCCCATCTTAGCGACCCCTTCTATTTTCCAGGTCCTTATAGGTACTCAAAGTTAAACATACTGCTATAAAATTCCAAAGCTAGTATCCACATATGAGGGAGAACATGCAGTTTGTCCTTTATAAGTGGGTCTGGGTTACCTCAGTAAACTTCTTTCCAGGTTTATTCATTTTCTTTTCTGTCT
Source organism: Mus caroli (assembly GCF_978045245.1). Classification (NCBI taxonomy): domain Eukaryota; kingdom Metazoa; phylum Chordata; class Mammalia; order Rodentia; family Muridae; genus Mus; species Mus caroli. The sequence continues at coordinate 52,878,054 of NW_028227261.1, read as the reverse complement.
TGATTTTTAACAGAGTAAAATTTCATTGTGCACGTGCATCACATTTCCATTATCTAGTCTTCAGCTATTGGTTATCTAGGTTGGTTCCTCTTCCTGGACGTTATGAGTAGAGCAGCAAGGACCATGGATGTGTACATATATCTGTAATAGAGTGCAGACTCTTTGGGGGTGTGTGCTATTGTTGAATCTTGTGGCAATTTGGTTCTTAGCCTTGATAACCCCCACACTGATTCTCTTAGTAGCTACTCCAGTTTCCACTTCCAGTAATAGTGAATAAGTGTCCCTGTTTCCTCACGTCTTCACCAACATTAGCTGTTATTAATTGTCTTGACAGTACCCATTCTGACTGGGGTAAGAGAATTTCAAAGTAGTTTTAATTTGCATTTCCCTGATGACTAAGGATTTTGAACACTTAAAAAATATTTATTACATACTTGTCTTTCTTATTTTAAGAACTCTATCCAATCCCCTTAGCCCAGTTTTAAGTAGTAGACTTAATAAGAGAAATTTGATCACTGAAGAAGCAAAACAAGTTCATTTACATCCAAAAGAAATCAATTCATTATAGATATTTACATATCAATAGATTTTGATCTTCAGTAATTAAATATTAGTGTAAACATTAAAAACACTTTAAACTAACATGTGAAGAGGAAAACTAAGCCATAATCATGATTTTATTTTTAATTTCATTCTTAGCCTCAAGGAGTTGAAATTCATTATGACATTATGATTGAATAATAACTATATAATCATATTTCAAAGCACTGTGTAGCTGGTCTCATCAGTGGCCCAATGATCTAATCACATTGAAAAATTAGGATGATAAAAGCAATGTGGGAGGGACTGGCCTAGGGGTCAGGCTGGATACCAATTCCCTTAGCATGGAGGTGGACTGACTCAGTCACACAAGGCTAGCCCACCTTTATAATTAAGTTATTTGTTTTCTTCTTGCTCAGTCCTGTTGGTGGTGGTAGTTTGTTTTGTACTGTTTTAGTTTTTTGTATGCTCTGGATGTTGATTCTCTATCATATAAAGAGCTAGCAAAGATTTTCTCCCATCCTGTAGGTTAAATAACATGGTTCGTTGTTTGCTTTCTGCTCTGCTTGAGACAGGATCTGGCTAGGTATCCCAGGCTACCTTCAAACCCCTCTTCCCTCAGGCTCCAGAACAGATGCTCTAGACATATCTAGTGAATCTAGTTTCCATAGAGTTTCTTTTATTTGGTATATAAACATATGTAGAAATTTTAATTTTATCAGTATTTATTTCTGGAAAGGTTGTATAATTTTATTTCTGTCTCGTCTATGTCCTATTTATAAATATTTCTACAATTAGCATGAAAAAATTAAAAAGTAACCAAAAGCTTCAGATTCTAACAAATGCTGGTGTGATCTCTATGGGTTCAAGTCCAGCCTAGTTTATACAGTGAGTTCCAGCCCAGTTCAAGGCTAGAGAGAAAGAAGAGAGAGAGAGAGAGAGAGAGAGAGAGAGAGAGAGAGACTTTTTCTAAAGACTTTCCATTTTTATTTTTTTAATTTTTAATATTTTTATTACATATTTTCCTCAATTACATTTCCAATGCTATCCCAAAAGTCCCCCATAGCGCCCCGCACTTCCCTACCCACCCATTCCCATTCTTTTGGCCCTGGCATTCCCCTATATTGGGGCATATAAAGTTTGCAAGTCCAATGGGCCTCTCTTTCCATTGATGGCCAACTAGGCCATCTTTCGATACATATGCAGCTAGAGACAAGAGCTCCGGGGTTCTGGTTAGTACATCATGTTGTTCCAACAATAGGGTTGCAGATCCCTTTAGCTCCTTGGGTACTTTCTCTAGCTTCTCCAATGGGAGCCCTGTGATACATCCAATAGCTGACTGTGAACATCCACTCCTGTGTTTGCTAGGCCCCGGCATCGTCTCACAAGAGACAGCTATATTTGGGTCCTTGTAGCAAAATCTTGCTAGTGTATGCAATGGTGTCAGCGTTTAGAAGCTGATTATGGGATGGATCCCTGGATACGGCAGTCTCTAAATGGTCCATCCTTTCATCACAGCTACGAACTTTGTCTCTGTAACTCCTTCCCTGGGTGTTTTGTTCCCAATTCTAAGAAGGTGCACAGTGTCCACACTTTGGTCTTCATTCTTCTTGAGTTTCATGCGTTTAGCACATTGTATCTTATATCTTGGGTATCCTAAGTTTTGGGCTAATATCCACTTATCAGTGAATACATATTGTGTGAGTTCTTTTGTGATTGTGTTACTTCACTCAAGATGATGCCCTCCAGGTCCATCCATTTGGCTAGGAATTTCATAAATTCATTCTTTTTAATAGCTGAGTAGTACTCCATTGTGTAAATGTACCATAATTTCTGTATCCATTCCTCTGTTGAGGGACATCTGGGTTCTTTCCAGCTTCTGGCTATTATAAATAGGGCTGCTATGAACATAGTGGAGCATGTGTCCTTTTTACCGGTTGGGACATCTTCTGGATATATGCCCAGGAGAGGTATTGCTGGATCCTCCGGTAGTACTATGTCCAATTTTCTGAGGATCCGCCAGACTGATTTCCAGAGTGGTTGTACAAGCTTGCAATCCCACCAACAATGGAAGAGTGTTCCTCTTTCTCCACATCCTCGCCAGCATCTGCTGTCACCTGAATTTTTGATCTTAGCCATTCTGACTGGTGTGAGGTGGAATCTCAGGGTTGTTTTGATTTGCATTTCCCTGATGATTAAGGATGCTGAACATTTTTTCAGGTGCTTCTCTGCCATTCGGTATTCCTCAGGTGAGAATTCTTTGTTCAGTTCTGAGCCCCATTTTTTAATGGGGTTATTTGACTTTCTGGAGTCCACCTTCTTGAGTTCTTTATATATATTGGATATTAGTCCCTTATCTGATTTAGGATAGGTGAAGATCCTTTCCCAATCTGTTGGTGGTTTTTTTGTCTTATTGATGGTGTCTTTAGCCTTGCAGAAGCTTTGTAGTTTCATGAGGTCCCACTTGTCAATTCTCGATCTTACAGCACAAGCCATTACTGTTCTATTCAGGAATTTTTCCCCTGTGCCCATATCTTCAAGGCTTTTCCCCACTTTCTCCTCTATAAGTTTCAGTGTCTCTGGTTTTATGTGAAGTTCCTTGATCCACTTAGACTTGACCTTAGTACAAGGAGATAGGAATGGATCAATTCGCAATCTTCTACATGTTAACAACCAGTTGTGCCAGCACCATTTGTTGAAAATGCTGTCTTTCTTCCACTGGATGTTTTTAGCTCCCTTGTCGAAGATCAAGTGACCGTAGGTGTGTGGGTTCATTTCTGGGTCTTCAATTCTATTCCATTGGTCTATTTGTCTGTCACTATACCAGTACCATGCAGTTTTTATCACAATTGCTCTGTAGTAGAGCTTTAGGTCCGGCATGGTGATTCCACCAGAGGTTCTTTTATCCTTGAGAAGAGTTTTTGCTATCCTAGGTTTTTTGTTATTCCAGATGAATTTGCAGATTGCATTTTCTAATTCGTTGAAGAATTGATTTGGAATTTTGATGGGGATTGCATTGAATCTGTAGATTGCTTTTGGCAAGATAGCCATTTTTACAATGTTGATCCTGCCAATCCATGAGCATGGGAGATCTTTCCATCTTCTGAGATCTTCTTTAATTTCTTTCTTCAGAGACTTGAAGTTCTTATCATAGAGATCTTTCACTTCCTTAGTTAGAGTCACGCCAAGATATTTAATATTATTTGTGACTATTGAGAAGGGAGTTGTTTCCCTAATTTCTTTCTCAGCCTGTTTATTCTTTGTGTAGAGAAAGGCCATTGATTTGTTTGAGTTAATTTTATATCCAGCTACTTCACCGAAGCTGTTTATCAGGCTTAGGAGTTCTCTGGTGGAATTTTTAGGGTCACTTATATATACTATCATATCATCTCCAAAGAGTGATATTTTGACTTCATCTTTTCCAATTTGTATCCCTTTGATCTCCTTTTGTTGTCGAATTGCTCTGGCTAGGACTTCAAGTACAATGTTGAATAGGTATGGAGAAAGTGGACAGCCTTGTCTAGTCCCTGATTTTAGAGGGATTGCTTCAAGCTTCTCACCATTTACTTTGATGTTGGCTACTGGTTTGCTGTAGATTGCTTTTATCGTGTTTAGGTATGGGCCTTGAATTCCTGATCTTTCCAAGACTTTTATCATGAATGGGTGTTGGATCTTGTCAAATGCTTTCTCCGCATCTAACGAGATGTCCATGTGGTTTTTGTCTTTGAGTTTGTTTATATACTGGATTACGTTGATGGATTTCCGTATATTGAACCATCCCTGCATCCCTGGGATGAAACCTACTTGGTCAGGATGGATGATTGTTTTGATGTGTTCTTGGATTCCGTTAGCAAGAACTTTATTGAGGATTTTTGCATCAATATTCATAAGGGATATTGGTCTGAAGTTTTCTATCTTTGTTGGGTCTTTTTGTGGTTTAGGTATCAGAGTAATTGTGGCTTCATAGAATGAGTTGGGTAGAGTACCTTCTGTTTCTATTTTGTGGAATAGTTTGTGAAGAACTGGGATTAGATCTTCTTTGACGGTCTGATAGAACTCTGCACTAAACCCATCTGGTCCTGGGCTTTTTTTAGTTGGGAGACTATTAATGACTGCTTCTATTTCTTTGGGGGATATAGGGCTGTTTAGATCATTAACCTGATCTTGATTCAACTTTGGTACCTGGTATCTGTCTAGGAACTTCTCCATTTCATCCAGGTTCTCCAGTTTTGTTGAGTATAGCCTTTGGTAGAAGGATCTGATGGTGTTTTGGATGTCTTCAGGATTTGTTGTTATGTCTCCTTTTTCATTTCTGATTTTGTTAATTAGGATGCTTTCCCTGTGCCCTCTAGTGAGTCTGGCTAAGGGTTTATCTATCTTGTTGATTTTCTCAAAGAACCAGCTCCTTGATTGGTTGATTCTTTGAATAGTTTTTCTTGTTTCCACTTGGTTGATTTCGCCCCTGAGTTTGATTATTTCCTGCCGTCTACTCCTCTTGGGCGAATTTGCTTCCTTTTGTTCTAGTGCTTTTAGGTGTGTTGTCAAGCTGCTAATGTGTGCTCTCTCTAGTTTCCTTTTGGAGGCACTCAGAGCTATGAGTTTTCCTCTTAGCAATGCTTTCATTGCGTCCCATAAGTTTGGGTATGTTGTGGCTTCATTTTCATTGAACTCTAAAAAGTCCTTAATTTCTTTCTTTATTCCTTCCTTGACCAAGGTATCATTGAGAAGAGTGTTGTTCAGTTTCCACGTGAAGGTTGGCTTTCTATTATTTATTTTGTTATTGAAGATCAGCCTTAGTCCATGGTGATCTGATAGGATGCATGGGACAATTTCAATATTTTTGTATCTGTTGAGGCCTGTTTTGTGACCAATTATGTGGTCAATTTTGGAGAAGGTACCATGAGGTGCTGAGAAGAAGATATATCCTTTGGTTTTAGGATAGAATGTTCTGTAGATATCTGCCAGATCCATTTGATTCATAATTTCTCTTAGTTTCTCTGTGTCCCTGTTTAGTTTCTGTTTCCATGATCTGTCCATTGGTGAAAGTGGTGTGTTGAAGTCTCCCACTATTATTGTATGAGGTGCAATTTGTGCTTTGAGATTTACTAAAGTTTCTTTAGTGAATGTGGCTGCCTTTGTATTTGGAGCATAGATATTCAGGATTGATAGTTCCTCTTGGAGGATTTTACCTTTGATGAGTATGAAGTGTCCCTCCCTGTCTTTTTTAATGACTTTGTGTTGGAAGTCAATCTTATCAGATATTAGAATGGCTACTCCAGCTTGTTTCTTCATACCATTTGCTTGGAAAATTGTTTTCCAGCCTTTCATTCTGAGGTAGTGTCTATCTTTTTCTCTGAGATGAGTTTCCTGTAAGCAGCAAAATGTTGGGTCTTGTTTGTGTAGCCAGTTTGTTAGTCTATGTCTTTTTATCGGGGAGTTGAGTCCATTGATATTAAGAGATATTAAGGAAAAGTAATTGTTGTTTCCTGTTATTTTTGTTGTTAAAGTTGGCATTCTGTTCTTGTGGCTGTCTTCTTTTAGGTCTGTTGAGGGATTACCTTCTTGTTGTTTCTAGGGCGTGGTTCCTGTCCTTGTATTGGTTTTTTTCTGTTATTATCCTTTGAAGGGCTGGATTCGTGGAGAGATAATGTGTGAATTTGGTTTTGTCGTGGAATACTTTGGTTTCTCCATCTATGTTAATTGAGAGTTTGGCTGGGTATAGTAGCCTGGGCTGGAATTTGTGTTCTTTTAGTGTCTGTATAACATCCGTCCAGGATCTTCTGGCTTTCATAGTCTCTGGTGAAAAATCTGGTGTAATTCTGATAGGCTTGCCTTTATATGTTACTTGGCCTTTTTCTCTTACTGCTTTTAGTATTCTATCTTTATTTAGAGCATTTGTTGTTCTGATTATTATGTGTCGGGAGGTATTTCTTTTCTGGTCCAGTCTATTTGGAGTTCTGTAGGCTTCGTGTATGTTCATGGGCATCTCTTTCTTTAGATTTGGGAAGTTTTCTTCTATAATTTTGTTGAAGATGTTTGCTGGTCCTTTGAGTTGAAAATCTTCATTCTCATCCACTCCTATTATCCGTAGGTTTGGTCTTCTCATTGTGTCCTGTATTTCTTGGATGTTTTGAGTTAGGATCTTTTTGCATTTTACATTTTCCTTGATTGTTGTGCCGATGTTCTCTATGGAATCTTCTGCACCTGAGATTCTCTCTTCCATCTCTTGTATTCTGTTGCTGATGCTGGTATCTATGGTTCCAGATTTCTTTCCTAGGGTTTCTATCTCCAGTGTTGCCTCATTTTGGGTTTTCTTTATTGTGTCTACTTCCCTTTTTAGGTCTAGTATGGTTTTGTTCATTTCCATCATCTGTTTGGATGTGTTTTCCTGTTTTTCAATAAGGACTTCTACCTGTTTGATTATGTTATCCTGTTTTTCTTTAAGGATTTGTAACTCTTTAGCAGTGTTCTCCTGCAATTCTTTAAGGGATTTTTGTGCTTCCTCTTTAATGTCTTCTACCTGTTTAGCAGTGTTCTCCTGTATTTCTTTAAGTGTGTTATTAAAGTCCTTCTTGAAATCCTCTACCATCATCAGGAGATATGCTTTTAGATCCGTGTCTAGCTTTTCCGGTGTGTTGGGGTGCCCTGGACTGGGCAAAGTGGGAGTGCTGGGTTCTGATGATGGTGAGTGGTCTTGGTTTTTGTTAGTAAGATTATTACGTTTACCTTTCGCCATCTGGTAATCTCTGGGGTTAGTTGTTGTCGTTGTCACTGTTTAAAGATTGGAGCAGAAGCTGTGTTCCACTCACCAGCAGTCTCAAAATCCTGTGGCGGGGGTCGTGGGTCGCTGGCGGTACCCCCAGCTGGAAGAGGCCTGTGGTCCTACTCAGGCCGGTTTTCTGCTTCCCTAACTAATGCAGTCTCAGGTCCCGTGCGCAATTGGATTGGAGCAGAAGCTGTGTTCCACTCACCAGAAGTCTTAAGATCCTGTGGCGGGAGTTGTGGGTAGCTGGCAAGTGTCAGCCGACCCTGCGCCCTAGCTACCCAGGTGCTTTTCTGACCGGAAGAGGCTTGTGGCCCTATATAGGCCGGATTTCTGCCTCCCCAACCAGAGCAGTCTCAGGTCCCGCGTGATTGGACTGGAGCAGAAGCTTGTTCCACTCACCAGCAGTCTCAAAATCCTGTGGCAGGGGTCGTGGGTAGCTGGCGGGTGTCAGCCGACCCTGCGCTCTAGCTCCGCTGGTGCTGATCCGGCCGGATGAGGCCTGTGGCCCTACTCAGGATGGTTTCTGCTTCCCTAACTAATGCAGTCTCAGGTCCCGCGCGCAATTGGATTGGAGCAGAAGCTGTGTTCCACTCACCAGAAGTCTTAAGATCCTGTGGCGGGTGTTGTGGGTAGCTGGCGAGTGTCGGCCGACCCTGTGCCCCAGCTGCCCTGGTGCTTTTCTGACCGGAAGAGGGTTGTGGCCCTATGTAGGCCGGATTTCTGCCTCTCCAACCAGAGCAGTCTCAGGTCCCGCGTGATTGGACTGGAGCAGAAGCTGTGTTCCACTCACCAGCAGTCTCAAAATCCTGTGGCGGGGTTCGTGGGTAGCTGGCGGGTGTCAGCCGACCCTGCGCTCTAGCTCCCCTGGTGCTGATCCGGCCGGATGAGGCCTGTGGCCCTACTCAGGCCGGTTTCTGCTTCCCTAACTAATCCATTCTTATTTTTAAAGGTTGAATCACAAATGTAACTGACTATTTCATGAGTTAGAATCAATTGTGCATACATTTCAAGTCACGTTCAGCAGGAAAAGACTAACTTTTTATTGCAAAATACTAGAAATATAGAAGGAGATTAGCTTTCAGGTAATGTGGAAAGGGTACAAATTCCATCTTTGGTATCCGGGTTTTTAAAAAGTAGTATAAGAAATATTAGAATATTCTAGAAAGAAAAGGGAGAAAGCGCTGTGGAAACTCGTGAGGGGGACAAGAGACTGTTGGAAAAATGAACAATATGGCTGATTACAGTTCCTACTGCTCAGCTCCGTGTGCAAGGAGGGCAAGCAAAAGCCCCATCCAAACAGATCCCATGGCCCTGGAGAGGCATCAGTCTTACTCTCAGGACAAGCCTCAAATCTACTCGCAGGTTTTCTTGAGATGGTGTCCCTCCAGCAGACGGACCAACGCACTGAGCAAGCTCATTTTGTCACTATGATTTGGAGAGTAGTGGCTGGGCACTGTCTAGAGAGGGGTCCTTTTTAAGATTCAGCCACCCTGAGGGCTTATGGATAAAGAATAACCAGTCTGGTCGACTGACTTTAACCTGCTCGCTCCCCCAGGGCTAGGCGGCCATGACAGGCAGCTTTGGAGGGGATGGGGCATGCTGGGACAATGATCAGCTGGAAAGTGTAGACTGCAGGAGGCTTGCTTCATGTGTGATGAGCAAAGCCCCACTCTCAGTGGTTGGGAACAGATCTCATCAACTGAAGTTTGACATCAGTAGGTAGCCCAACCTGTAGAGCCCCCTATCTACCACTCAATGTTATAGCCCAACACATGCTCCCCGAAGGTTGATTAACACATAGATGTTGAAAGTACAAAGACAAAATTTCCACCCCTATAGATCTTAGGAGTTTACTTCCCACACACCCCCATGGACTTGAGAAACCCCCCAGCTACAGCATTTGCCACACCAGGGGTTATTAGGAGCCGACTCTTAGAAGAAATCTGCTATCATCTCTGCAGCCATCTCGGGCTATTTACTTACAGGTGGAAAATTTCCACCCTGACAAGAGACTTGTTTTCCTAGCATGATGTTTTTGCAAGAAGCCTACCACAACTGAACACACTCTGATAACATCTTGTTTTTCTCCTATACATCCTGGACTTGTGGTTAAGTGTCTCCAGCTGCACTCCCCAGTGAGTACATATATACCCATAGTTGCTTTTCAATAAATGATACTGGAGCCTTGAGCCTTGAGCCTTGAGCCTTGAGCCTTGAGCCTTGAGCAGATAGCCTGTGTTGTCTCCATTCTTCGTGTCTCTTGCCCCTACGTCCCCACTCTCTCTTTTGCACACCCGGTTGGCTGACCCATGGACCAGGTCAAGGGGCTCCATCTTGGGAGTCCCAAGAGGGTGAGAAAACCTACAGAGATCATAAACGGCAAAGATAAGGGTGACTAACAAAGGCCCTAGGTACATAAAGAAGTGACAACAGTTGTGATAGACATTAGACATTTGTCCAATACAAGCCAAACACCAACATAAATCATAGGACCGACAAAGGCCCTTCAGGTTAACAGACCCTTCCTCCCCATGCATATAACTGACAGATTTCAAGGATTAAGAACCCAGAAAGATGCTGATCCAGACTCTCTCTCTCTCTCTCTCCCTGTGTGTGTGTGCATGTGTGTTGTGTGTTTGCATGTATCTGTGTGTATATGCACATGTACATGAAACCTATAGGTATATGTGTAATTGTGTGTGTGTGATAAGACAAGAAGTCAATTCTCATCACTAAACGAAAAATACATCTATGTAAAGAAATGGAATATATCATAATAGAGAGGGGAGACGATTATGAAGTTGGTTTACATGATAGGGATTGCATAGTCCCCCAATAGCTGCCTACAAATGAAACATCCAACCACTCAATAGCTATTGAATCCAAGAAACTGGATTCCCTCAGAAGTCTCAACTTGCACTGAAGGCCTGGGGTTTACTTGGGAGCCATTGACATTGGAGCCACATTGAAAGGCCAAGGAAGCTGGCATGAAGCTGGAGTTAGGTGTCTAAGGAAAATGACAACAGCAATGGGGATATTTGCTTGGAAAATAAAAGGGACTTCCTTCATCATGAGGCCTTTCTTCCCCAACTTCTTTCTCTCTGGCCTGCAGATCTGTTGGATTATATTACCCATATTTATAGCAGATGTTTCATATGCCAATCTTTTCTGGGAAATCCTCAATATACACAGCAGAGGTGTTTTTAACCTGTCCTAGACATCTATTACTCCAGTCAAGTTGACACCACAACCAGCCAACCATAATGCTAAGTGACCATGGCTACATCTCTAAAACTGAGCCTCTGATTCTTCCCTGTAAAATAAACATGCTTAGTGATGTTATTGTGGGAATTAAATGTATTTATGTCAATAATTGTAAGATACATCTATATACCTCATAACTTCAATATCAAACTTGCCCCCATTTTAAACTCTAATATTAAAACTTGAAGTGGATATTTAACATTGGATAAGTGACTTAAGTTTTTCATTCTTTATATTATTTCTTGCTTGCCCTCACTTTATCTGAAGCTTTGTCACCACTGTCAACACCTACATTAAATACTTTACCTATCTTATGCTGTCAAGCCTACTTCTGGATTTGGGGTGAGGAGATGCAGCTGTTAATCATGGCTGCCATTTAGCACTTCCTCCTGGGTTCACATCAACCAGGAAAGTCCCTGTGAGTACTGTAAATCATATAAGAGAACATTGTGGTATCATTGGATCCAGAGCTTCTATGGCACCCTTTCTCTGCATCTGATAACTGCTCAAATCACCTCATTGTTGAAACATGTATGGCCCAAACCATTAAACCCCACTTATGTGAATGTGTGGATTTGGGAACTACAGTGCTCCCTCTCTAATGCCCGATATGACACGATAAATATGACGATATGACACTATAAAGGCTCAGTTTAGACAAGGTTCAGATAGTAATCTTGGTAACAATATTGAAATGTCCAAATTGGAAATGTTAATACTCAACCCTTCAGCCTGCTGAGCTAACTTACCAGCCATCTAATCATGCTATAGGAACTTTCACTCTTCCCATGAGGAGATTTCTGAATGGTTACTAAGGAAGGGAGTAAAAAAGAACACAGACATGTCCCCTGACAACTACATAAAATGATAGCAGTATACTTTAAGAGGACAAGAAATAAGCAGGGTGGTAAGTCAAAGGTAAATTGGAAGCCTGGGAATAATGTAACAAAAAATGAGAGTGACCCAATTCTAATTTTGAGGAGAGTAAAACTCAGTACCCAATCCCATCAAACTGTTGATTATGAAAGCATTCATTTAAGACTTGCAATTGTAAATAATTGTTCTGATCAAAGATTTAAATCAGGCTACAATAGGTGGTATATAAACAGCCAGTTAATGAAATGAGCCATAAAAATGAGATGAATGGTTCTAACATCATCTTTAAAAGCAGCTGCTTCTCTGCTTTGCCTTTTTATGGAGGAATGAGAAATGGAAAGCATTGATGGATATAAATAATACAGGACTATAAGTAGGGAAGGGTTTATCACTTAACTGGAGACCATCACTTAAGGGCAACCACAGAGTGTGAGTCTACAATTCATGGAGATGACAAAACCCACCTTGTGAAGCCCACTTTCTTTTTTCATGTATGGGCACAAATGCAAATGAATTAATTTTAATGTAAATATAAGCAGTGAATTAAATTGGCGGCTGTAACATTATACTATGCCCCAGTAACACACAGAAAAACCAGCATTTATTTAAATAATGCTTTACCTCAGTACTTTACTTCAATAGCTGAGCAGTTCAATGATCTACTTTTACTTTCTATGTTAATCTGGCCACCACCCAGCCCCATCCCATGATACTTGCATATTATGATTTATCTGACTCTTTGGACTTCAGATGTGTTTCCATGATCTCTCTCTCTCTGGACCCCTTTCCCATGGCTCCAAATCCTGCATCCTCCTGGCTGGTTTTACTCTCTCTCTCTCTCTCTCTCTCTCTCTCTCTCTCTCTCTCTCTCTCTCTCTCTCTCTCTCTCTCCCTTTCCTCTGGTTGGCAGAGATCCTGCCTTATTCTCTCTTCTGCCCAGCCACTGGATAATCAGCATTTATTATCAAGGCAGAGAATAAATGATAAGAATTGTTTGCAGAAACTTGAGACAAGAGATTCTAGAATAAGCATTACAATGCCATATTCAGGATTGAATAAGAGATGAGGGCAGAGAAATCAGCATTTGAATACCTCCAGGATAACCATTTACACAATGTATAAAAACATTATGCCTACAATCAGGCCTTGTTGAGGAATAGGGGCTGAAGAGCTGGGTGTCTCACTTCTGGGCATGGAGGAGGAGGAAATATTGTTAAGCCATGTATCACTGAAAAGGAGGCATGAGCTTGGTCAAAAGCAAACTGGTCTCTGGCACACTTCGACTCATAAGAAAGTTCATTATGAGCTGGAGTTCCACAGCGATGCCTTCTGATTCTGCCCCCAGCAAAAAATAGATTTCATACTTCCTCCCAAGAAAATTCTTCAAATGTATATATTTTTAAAAAATATCTCCCCATATGTCATATTTTCTTTTAATCTCAACATCCAATTTTCTTTATTTTCTTCTTGTGATGTCATTGAAATGCAGTCATTTGAAATCATTTGCTATTGAAATAAGAAAATTCACGTTTTTCACTCTCCTTAAAGGCATGAATTAATTTGGTATACCATAACTGATAAGCATGATAAAACTCTCCATGTACCCATAAATTATTTAATTTCAGAAGCAATGGATGTAATAAATATTTAAAATGCATGCCATATGTGGGATATAAGAAATGGGACTGCATGCTTTATCTTGTATCAATCACATGACACACACCAGCATGCAAACTGGGCCTGAGACAGATTGCCCTCTTCAGGGGCTCCTACTATACCAGTTTAATTTATTTTTAAAAAGATGACCATGAGAAGCTAATAGAGATATCTTACACCCTCAGCCATATTAATGACTAAAAACAAGATCAAGTAGACAATAAGCAGAGCAAGAAAGATATTTGAGGGACACATTGTCTTGCTAACAGTCTCTATAATCCCCTCAATATTGAAGCAAAGTAGAGATACAGTCTTTTCACTTCAAGTCTATTGAGATGATCTTCCATAGCACCTCCTAGAGCATATGCTCTGAGGCTGGGTGTTGTCACAAAGATTAACACCTACGAAAGCAAAAGTGAAGTGAGAGCCAAGGCCTCAGAACAGGGAGAGAAAGGCTAATTAGAGGCCCAGAACCGGAAGAGTGCTTGTGCATTGGGACAGACCTGTATTCTGGAGAGACAAGTGATGGGAGATCTTTCCTCTAAGCCATCTGTAGGCCACATGAGAAGGTGTCACGGTGGAGTTTCCCGAGTCCTATGTGATAGAACCACCTAGAGAAACAAGAGACTATCCAAAGCTTTTTTTAAAAAACGGTAATAAATCTTACCACAATGAAAAATATGCATCTGTACTGGTCAACAGAAATGGAAGCAAGTAAAAATTAGTAAGTACCCTCAGAAAACATACAAAAGCATGTCAAACCAAGAGAAAGTTAACTCTGATTATCTCTCAGGCTCATGCAGGACTGCCAATTTCATCACTGGCTGGGCATGAAAGGCATACAGCAACACAGACCAAAAAGCAAAAAACAAAACAAAAAAAAAACAAAAAACAAAAAACAAAAAACAAAAACAAAACAAAACAAAAAAACCTGAAAACACTGCCATACCCTTTATTGCATACCTATGATGCCTTCATGTACACTAGGGGTAGAGTATGTAAAGTGATTGAGCAGAGATGGGTGAACACTAGGAAAGCAGAGTCCGTGCCTGTGCCTCCTTCCCAACACTGCCCTCAGCATGGAGCATATGAAGCTAGAAGTGGAAATGAGATTGGAGTTCAAAATCTTGGCTATAATAGGACAGGTAATCCATATGCTGAATGAACAGTGTTTGTAAACTGAAGTAATCACAGTATTATGCATTTCCAAGACTGAGCAAAAATTTCTTAGGGGCTTCCAAAGTGCTACCATAGTATAAGAGTGGGTGCTTGTCTAATGGGGAAATTGAAATTTCACTAGGGTGTGACTCCTCCTTCTCTGATGAGTCCAGAGAAAAGAAGTTTATTGTGGCCACAAGCTATGCAAAAAATGAAATGGATGAACAGAACCATCCAGTATAAGAATTGGAATTGCTATATGTTGGCAATGAATAGTCCTAAAATCTTAGTGGTTTTGCAGATAAAAGTTTATTTCTTAATCATTAAATCTACTTTAAGATAGGCAGCTGTTCAAGACTATCCACTTTCTACTATGGACTGAATGTTTACCCTGAATTCCTACATTGAGAGCCTACTTTCCAACACAGGTATTGAGAAGTAGGATTGTCAGGTAATCCGGAGATGATGGCAAAGCCCTCCTGAATGAGATTTAAAAGAGGGCATGTGAAAATATAAGAAGTTGAACAGTCTGTGACCTTGAAGGGGTCGTCATCAGTACTAGGCTCTGGTGTTACTTTAGTCTTGAACTTTGGACCTTAGATCTATGAAACACAAATATCTGTCTGCTATGAGCCACTCAGTCTATTCATTTATTATAGCAACCTATAGACACGTACCAAATAGGGATCCAGGCTCCTGCCTCTTCACAGCTACACTCCCAACAGACAGCGACCAAACTCTAAGATCCTGTAGAAGTCACACCTACCCTAAATTCTGTTGCCCAGAAGTATCCACTATTCTGCTTCAAACCACTCACTAAACCTACCAACATGGCTTTACCAGATTTAGGCGCCTGGGATGTACCCAGGACAGAAAAAAGAAATAAATGTGTCAATCAAAGCAATGTGTGGAAGAGAAGGACTTTGGCCTCACAGCCCAGGAGGCTGGCAATGTTTATGTCTCTTCCCAACTGTGCATCCAATACTCAGCTGACCACACCTAGTCCATCAAGTTGCCACCATCTTTTGTAACCTTCCTCAAGGCACAGGGCCACACTCTTGCTGCAGGCCTTTATTGGATTTTGTATCTATGCAAGCAGTGTGTCCCTAGACTAGGAGATTGTACAGCTATTATAGTGTCATTATGTAGAGCAGAAAGGTCTTAGCTTTACCCAATTGTTACTCTTTAAAGGTTACTCTTCTTGCCAAGCATCCTTCCTGCTACTGAAAGCAATTCTGTAGCTTGGGTCATCCGTTAATAATGGAAGCAAGTCATTCATTCCCTTAATGTGATTTTGGTGGCACTTACACAACTCTGCATTTGAAAAATAAAAATGCTTGAGTCTCCATGACCTCGGTTACCTGAAAATATCAGGGATTTGCCTATTACTGAGGATTAAGAAAAACACCAAGACAGAATTGTTTAGAGCAGAGACTTAGTGCTTCTCTGTTTTGTTTTCTTGGCCTTGTAAGACTCCTGGTGTGACCAGATGAGTAATTTATATAAACTGTACTTTGCATAGTAACAAGACCTCTATTATTTAATAAAGAAATTAGAGAAAGAAGACATCTTCTCTAGAGGATCATCATGACACGGAAAATACCAAGAGATACTAGAATCTACAGGGACACGTTGATTGAGTGGTCCTGCATTGGACACTCAGAGACATGTTCAATAATGAGGCGATGAATACTCCAGTCTCCAAACTCAAGTGTCCTGACACTCGAGTTCCATCTTTGAAAAACTCTACCTTAAAATCTGTAAGAGCTACCAGCAATAAATACTGGTGAAATATTAAATTCCATAATGAACGCCAACTTACAACTCTAAGAAAGAAGACGCAATCAGCATCTAGGTCTAGGACAGAAGAAACAAACTGTAAACAAGTCAATACAAAGAGGAGAATAGCCAGAGGCTGATTCCTCTTAAGGTTCCAGAAACCACGTAGATATAACTTCGAAAGGACATGGTGTTTAAGTAGAATTCATTCTCCGTATTTGATACAGCCCAGTTTACCAAAATAGTTTGTTCACAGATGTTGGTTTATTATATCTCTTTCCAAAACATACTCAACTCTAACAAATGATTCATAATTTCTTGACAGTTTCCTTTTGAGTGGAGATCACTACAGATATTAAAAAAAAACCTTCAATGTAATTTCACATATAAGGTATGTAGTTTTACACTGTGAAATTGAGGTCAATGGCAGCGTTCAAAGATATTTTATCACCCACCATCTTAGTTTATGTAAGCAAACGCTATGATGTTCTCACAACACAGTCACTTATGGACACACTTCTCAGAAGGTATCTCGATTACCAAGCAACATATGACGGTGTCTTTCACCCATCACTTTTTGTGGTTCTTTTCATGCAGGTTCTAGTGAAACATGGAGGAGATCAGTGGCAATCTGAGGTTCCATCTCTACAGCCTTGGAGCAGCTCTTCCCCACCTCGTTTCCTTCTGTGGTTTATACTGATTTTGATGTATTGCTTTAGCCTCTGGTGCCAATTTCTCCAGTTTATGTCCTGTCTGTAGAGTTTTCTCTTCTTCAGCTAAATATCTTCCCCAAATTCTGATGTGAACAAGCAATTACCTTCTTAAGGTTCTCAGTGATTCCTCATTACATGTAGCTACAATATTGAGAGTATGTGCACACCCCTCTGTATACATAACAAAAGTATTCTGAGGAGAATTCAGTCGAAAACAACTGTAAAAGAACTGAATTCCAGATATCCTGTTTGCTCTCATTCCTAAAGTTAGTGTGCTGAGAGATTACATGTGCTCAAAGTAATTGCAGTAATTTCCTTTGTCTACACACACACACACACACACACACACACACACACAAGATTGACGTACCTGCCCAGGGCACCAAATTGGAAGGGAGAAACCTGAGCACCTGCCTCCTGCACCACTACTGCAGGAATGTGTGATGGAGAGATGGGAAAGATGGAGGATGGACTATGTGGTGGAAAGACTGAAGAGAAATGTCAAGCAAGGGAATGAGTATACTGTGGAGAAAGGTGGAACTGGAGACTCAGTGGTAGTAAGGAACATGCAGATACGAGGAGATCATGGTGAAGTCCTGACCCTAGATGCTGCCAGGATCATGGCTGGGTCCATGGTCTTGCTTCAGCTGTGGACTGTGCCGAAGTCTGTGGCAACCAACAGTCAAGAGGATTCCATAATCTGGGTGTACGCTGGAGACCATGTGGATATCAGAGAGCTATGCTGCCCTCAAGGTCCATGCTGATTGAGTGGCCTGGCTGCAGGCCCGAGGCCATGGGGACATCTGGGTCCATGTTTTCTGAGTCCATGCTACTTTGGGAGCCAAGGTCTGTGTTGATGCCCCAGGCCCATGTTGCCACCCAAGGCCATGCATATATCCCTGATCTGGACTGTCACCTGAGGCACTGTGTTGAGCTGCCCCTGCCCCTAACCAGCTACCATGCTAGGGAGAGCTGGCTAGCCCTGTCCTTCACCTAGCAGCACAGTAAAGCTAACCTTGATGGCAGGGGAGGGGAGAGCCAGCTCCAAGGGCGTGAGAGAGGAGAACTGACATGGCATTGGGTGAGCCAGCTGAAGCAGTGCTCAAGAGCCCACTCTGGTGATTTGAGCACAGGAGAGTTGGTAGGCTGACCAATTCAGATACCTCTCAGGCCCAGATCCAAGGCTTTGAGTGGGTCCACCCCAACATCTACCTCATCTATGATTGGCTGAAACACATGATGGCCAGTCCTGCAGATCCAAAGCTGCAGGATTTCCATCACATGGGGCAAAAAGAGAATATCAGAGAGGAGTTCATGTGAGGATCCAGTATAGATAGTGTAGCAGAAGTCGCCCATTTCATCTACAGACAATTCTGTCCAGAGAAGGACACATGTTGCAGAATAGTCAACTACTGGCTTTATTGAGACAGGGACAGTGGCCCTTATATTTTCTGCATAAGTCTGTCAGATAGGTGATCCTTGGCCAGAAGGCCGGAGATGGATGGATGCCCTTGGATTCTAAACGGTTGGGGCACTGTGCAGATAGCCAGCTGTCACAACATTTCCTTAGTTTTGGAACATAGGTTTAGTGCTTCCTATATTTTCAGGTAATTTTAAGTCATTCTCAGATTTCTGGTGGGGTTGAAGACTGGTTGTAGTCTCATAGCCAACCCAAGCTGTTTAGCATTAAGAGAGATGATATAGATTTGAGAGGATTTTTTTTTCAGATGGTATACAAGCTAAAACCAGGACACAGCTCAGGTGTAGAATGGTAAGCCTTTTAAGTTAGGAGAGATGGTAGGGTACTCGATCTAAATTGACAAGCTGATGAACTGGATGTCATTTATACCTCATACTGTGTAATTTACTTGTCATGATTTTTAAAATATATTTTATTATGCATTTTCCTCAATTACATTTCCAATGCTATCCCAAAAGTCCCCCATACCCCCCCTCTCCCCCATTTCCCTACCAACCCATTCCCATTTTTTTTTTTTTGGCCCTGGCATTCCCCTGTACTGGGGCATATAAAGTTTGTGTGTCCAATGGGCCTCTCTTTCCAGTGATGGCCGACTAGGCCATCTTTTGATACATATGCAGCTAGAGTCAAGAGCTCCGGGCTACTGGTTAGTTCATAATGTTGTACCACCTATAGGGTTGCAGGTCCCTTTAGCTCCTTGGGTACTTTCTCCAGCTCCTCCATTGGGAGCCCTGTGATCCACCCACTAGCTGACTGTGAGCATCCACTTCTGTGTTTGCTAGGCCCCGGCATAGTCTCACAAGAGACAGCTATATCAGGGTCCTTTCAGCAAAATCTTGCTAGTGTATGCAATGGTGTCAGCGTTTGGAAGCTGATTATGGGATGAATCCCTGGGTATGGCAGTCTCTAGATGGTCCATCCTTTCGTCACAGCTCCAATCTTTGTTTCTGTAACTCCTTCCATGGATGTTTTGCTCCCAATTCTAAGAAGGGGTGCAGTGACCCCACTTTGGTCTTCATTCTTCTTGAGTTTCATGTGCTTAGCAGATTGTATTATATATCTTGGGTATCCTAAGTTGATTTTTTTTCAATTTATATCTGGGAGAAGAGGTTTTTACATTTTTTTTTATTGTACAGAAATGGTGAGATGTAGGGGGAGGAGCTAATAAATAAAATCTGGTTCCCTAATTGTTTCTTAATTGGGCCAATAAAGACCGCAGAAGCTAATCACTGGGCGAAGAATAAGGTGAGATTTCCGGGTCCCAGGAGGAAGAAATGGGAACGAGAGAGGATTGGGATTTGGAGCAGATAAGAAGTAACAGACATCTCTCAGGGACCAATAGTTTATAGCCTCTGCAGGCCGCTGCCAAGGCTGAGGAGGATGGGTCAAGAAATTCTTCACCCAACAGTTGTGTTATCTGGCTGGTTTTAAAATATTAAGGATTTCTGGCGTTTTCCATCAAGGCGAGTCAGGTGGACAGGAGAAAACGGGATGCCAGAGCAGTCGGTTTGTGGAGCAGGAGTGGTATCTCAGGAGGGACAGTTCTTTTATATATATATATATATATATATATATATATATATATATATATATAGTATAAATATATATACATTTTTTATTTATTTGCATTTCAAATGTTATCTCATTTCCCAGTTTCCCACCTCCCAGAAACCCCCTATCCCATTCCCCCTCCCCCTGCTTCTATGAGGGTGTTCTTCCACCCATCCACTCCCGCCTCCCCACCAGCCCTCGATTTCCCTACACTAGGGTGTCTATCGAGCCTTCATAGGACCAAGGACCTCTTCTCCCATTGATTTCTTGGGTGACTTAGCAGAGCCAGCAGGAGAAACAGGTGAGATGGAAGTGAATCCAGTGGGGGCATGATCTTTGAGCTAAGTCATGAGGGGTCACAGCACTGGACAAGGAGACCAGGCAAGGAGCAAGTGTGCTTTTCAAAACTACACACAACAATTTTATTATTAAACAGCAACACTTAATATCTTGTAAGACCAAGTCTTAATCCCATCAATGTTCTTCCCCTCTGCTGCCTCAAGAGGAACCAAACAAGAAAGAAGAACAGCCAGGGCTGGCCCTCAGCATAACATCCACATTAAGAGGGGTCTTCTTATCTCGAATAGCTAAACCTAGAAAATTTCTTACAGACTTGCCCAGTGGTTTCTCCTCTACGTCATTTCAAGTTAGTAATCAATATTAGCCATCACAGTCACTAAACAGTTTGATAACGGACCACATTTTCTCTAGGCAAATATCTCACAGACAACAAGGTCTACGGGGCTACTGTGTAACAGGATTGCTTCCACTTCCATTGAATTATTTACAGGAACATCTTAGAACATCGTGGTGGTCTAAATGGGCTTGACCCCCATAGCCTCAGATGTTTGAATTCTCAGTCCCAAGTTGTAGAAATATTGAGAAAAGACTAGGAGAGAGCAGGCTTTGAGGCTTCAAAAGCCGATGTCTCTATCTATTTCTTCCTCTCTGCCTCATAGTGGTTGTCACAAGATACAAGCTCCTAGCTACCGCTCTTGCACCATGCTTGCCTGCATGCTGTGTTCCCTGACATGATAGACATGAACTCTCACCCTCTGGAACCACGAGCCGCAAATTAAATGCTTTCTTTTACAAGTTGGCTTGGTCACAATGTTTTGCCACAGCAATAGAAAAGTAGCCGAGACAAACCTACAGCATTACAGATTTAAAAATTGGAGTTAGGGGTGGCTGGAGAGGTGGTTCAGTGGTTAAGAGAGCTAGGTGCTCCTACGGAAGACCTGGGTTTGATTCATAGGAACTATAGGGTAGCTCACAAACATCTATAACTCCACTCTAAGGGAGCTAAAGCCCTCTTCTGGCCTTCCCAGGCACTGAATTCATGTGATGTGCTGACAAAATACATATACCCATCAAATAAAATTTAATTTGAGAAAAAAAAATTAAGTGGAATAGAATTGATACAGACATTTGAATCATTCTAATGGAATTTAATATTCATCTATGGATTTTTATATAAACCTTAAAAAAAGAAAGTAGCCATTATAGTAAGAGGTTGGATGCCAATAGAATGTTACTGCTTATATTTAACATTAATGAAAATTTATAACATATTTATGCATTTTCAGACTAGACATGTTCTATATCAATTTTGGAAAGGTTTGCTAGCCAATTATGTTTATTAATAATTCAGAAAAACATTCTCATCTTTCAAGTTTCACATTTATTATTGAAATTTAGGCATATGGATACAGATCTAAGAAATAACTCTATGCTGCTGATAAATAACTATAAACATAATTCCATCAAGAATACAATTAAGGTAAGATTTAAGTTTCCCGAAAATATGTAAGTGAAAGGGCAGAGGGTGGGGAGTAGGGAAAGAGTGTGGTGGGGATTAAAAACATAAAACAGGCATTGACTAGAATACATCATGTATGTAAATGCTGTAAGAACATCCATTACTGTGTGTGTTGCTATAAAGTCCTGTTTTGATAAGTAAAAGTAATTATTGATGTAAAATTCTGTGTGGCAGAGTAGTTTCCTGTATTTAGAATGACTATATGCAAGTCACTGTCATCAATTTAGTGGCAAGAAAGAGAGTGGTGGGCTTTATAACTGTTAGGAGAACATCACTGTCTTGAGAGATCCTTCTCAGTCTACCTAGCAACTGCCTGGAGTCTAAGACATGGAAAAGTTGAAGATAACTAGGCTATGTTTAGTAGTACGAGGGCTATCAGAGAAGACAGAGCCCATTTCTTGCCAGGAAGGAGCAAATGTGGAACTGAGCAGGGGCACAGCCTAGAAAGACAGACCAGAGTCAGATGTGCAACTGTAATCTGGAAGAGTAGCTATACTTCCTGACAAACATTGCTCTCCACTGTCATTCCTGTTAGCATTGGCATACCCCTCCTTTAGAAGTGTGACCTTTTGAGATAAGAGTTCAATGTCACATGAGCAGCTCTTCCTGGCTGATGACCAGAGAATCATAAGAGATAGATCCATACAGCAGCCACCTTTGTTTCAAAATAACCTTTCAATGTTCTGAGGAACACCTGTTTGCTGGATAGGCCCACACAATCTCTCCCAGATTCCCATTCCTCACAATATAAAAACATGCTATGTAGTGGCTTAAGTATGCATAGAAGAAATATCAGGTGTTCAAGACAAGCAACTTCAGTTCCTTGTATCTTTTTGGACTTTTATGTCTTCAGGTTCATAAGACTGTTGGTGGGCACCTAAAGGAGATAAAATGTGTAAAATACTTAAAACGATGCCTGAAATACATTGCATGTTCACTGTTCACAGAAACCATCATTCACTGTCAAATCAGTACCCTGCCACTCACAGATTCTTGGCCGGAATCCTTTGTGAGCAGCTGCACAGGTCTCACAGATGAGAGAGATCTTGCTGAATGTGGAGCCTTGCTGAAGCATTGCTTTAGATGTTGCAAGCACGGCTTAGAGAACTGAGCTGAGTGAGATCCTGGGCCATCAGTATCGGCCTGCTGCTTTAATTTACCCAGAGATAATTTTTATAGAGAAAATTGTTTATTTCAAGATTTATGATTGCTTGTGAATGGAAAAGCCCACCTCACAAATTGAACCAATAAATTTATGCATTGGGTTTAGAAAGCAGCAGAGGGATTTTAAATGCAAACTTCAGAAGGGGATGGGGAAGCAGCTGAGGTGTTAGCTCAGATACCTAAAATTACACTGAGATTTTTATAGCTGCACAGGGTGAGTTACTTACTCTGAGATGGGGAAAATACATAGATATAGGCATACAGTGTGCGCACACACACAACCATGCATAAACAGGAAATATATTTGCATGTATTTTAAAAGTGTTCTTTGTATATAAGCACTTAAAGTGAAAAAAAGCTAAAAATAAATATATCAAAATATATGCAAGATTTTTATGTGAAAAATGTGGATGTTTGTTGAAAGGCTTTAAAGACCTAAGTAAATGTTCACAGATTTTAAGATAGATTCCGTCTATCTCCTCACCTCAAATAAAATGAATAATAAAATCCCACCTAAGGTGTTCATATAACTTGATGGGCTGTGTCTTAGTTAGGGTCATCATTGCTGTGATGAAACACCATAACTAAATAACTTGTAAGGGGAAAGAATTTGTTTGACTTATGGTTCCAAATCACTGTTCATCACCAAAGGAAGCCAAAACAGGACCTCAAACAGGGCAGGAACCTAGAGGGAAGAAGTGATACAGAGGCCATGGAGGGATGGTGCTTACAGGCTTGCTCATTATGGATTGCTTAGCCTGATTTCTTATAGAACCCAGGACCACTAGTCTAAATATGGTCCCACTCTCAATAGGCTGAACTCTCCATCAATCAATAATTAAGAAAACACTCTAGAGCCTTACCTATAACCTGATCTTATGGAGACTTGAGCTTGTGTCAAGTTGACATGAAACTATCCAGCACAGATTATAATCAGCTATATAGTGTTCTCCTTAAAATACTGTATTAAATTCTAACATGTGACAACCTCAGAATGCTAGTGTTTTAGGGGAAAGGATCAATGAAGGGGTGACACAGTTGCAATGAGGTCATTGGTATAGGCCCCGATCCAACATGACTAGTGATTTTAGTAAGTATGGATCCCAGTCTGAAGCACCTCTGCAAAAATCCCCAGGATCCTGTATCCTGGAACGATGAGCTGGACCAGGAACCTATGGATGGTGATAGAGACAGTGGTCGTGTATTATGGAAGGGGAGTGGTAGTCTCAAGAGTAGAACCGAGCTGCTGAGCAGGGAACATAGGAGCTCAAGAGCTCAGACCACCTGAGTTTACCATCCTTATGTTTACATAGAGCTACTTTCTCATGATCTTGTCTTGTATTTGCTGTTCATTGCTGTAGTAGGGGTAGAGAGGAATTTCTAGTCTTTATGCCAATTTGATTCTTTCATCTGGTAATCATGATGCCCCATTTTCGGTGCCACCACTCTACTGTCAAAGTACCTTCATAAAAAAGGAAAGTCTGAAAATAGACCAGGATAAAGAAAAGATAACATGAAGACACTCTGGGGAGAACATGCCATTTTTAAGTCAAGAGTATCTGAAGCAGATATTTTTTTCACGAACCTCAAAGGGGAACCAAACCCTTCATCTTGGACTCTGGAGCTGTATGAATATAAATTTCTGTTGCTTGAGCCACTAAATATGTATTACTTGTTATAACTTAATATTGCGGAGCAAGGGATCATGAATACACAAGTTTCAAAATAAGTCTAAGAAGGGTGTTAGCATATTATTTTAAGTTATGTTGATTAATGCAGGGTAGTCTGTGAAGAGATAGTATTATTTCAGCTTTGTATCACTGTTCAAAAATAGTCAAAATAATTAACCAACAAGAGAAAATGCCTATATCATTCACAAGTTTTGAGAGTCTAGTCTAGGACTGAGTGATTCCATGAGTTGGGGCTTCTGCTGGGGGGCATTGGATGTCAATGGTGGGTCATGTGACCAATCACAGTAGCTGATGTTACAACCAGAAAGCAGGATCATACCCAGCAACCTCAGGACCTCTCCTTAGGGCCCACCTCTGAGGATCCACTACCTCCAAGTAGTAGCACCCTGGGAGCCAAGATGTTAGTACAAGGACCTTTGAAGACATTTCTCTAAATCATAGCAGAGACATAGACTAGTGGAATCAAATAGAAATGACAGAGACATAGACTATGTTTTAGTGATATTGAAAGATGACAGACAGAAAAAGACATGGTACAAGTGCTGGGACAATGTGATTTGCTTGGGAATATTGAAATTTGATTCTTACCTTGTACAAACATAAAAATGTCACTGCCAGTAGATGGCGCTTAATACAGAGCTCCATACTGGTTAAACTGCAGAGAATAAGAAAACTGTGGAGGGCTTAGTGTAAATGGGACATGGGTATCACGCCTCCTCCATTCAGGGCTCAGGGATCATGGAAAAAGATGGAGCTAGAAGATTGTAAGAGCCAGAGATTGCTCAGAACTGTTGCAAAGCAGTGTGTTCTGGACACGATAGTCCCATTGCACACAAGAACTCAAGTGGCTGTGGCTGTGCACACTACCTACATTAGATCAAGCCAATAAAAATACAAATGTGGATGGTGGAGAGACCCGCAAAGCTCCATCCTAGCTGAGGAGTTCTTGGTAGTTGGTGGTTGCCAATAGAGGGAGTATTGGTTTTCTTCTGAAATGCAGCTGTGGTAATTGCCCAAGATAGAGTAAATGGTCCCATTCCCAAAACATGTCCTCATAGCACCAATTGAACTCAGTGGTTAAAAAGGACATACATGAACATAAGAGGAAGATGTGGTTTCAGGGGAGAAGTTAGAGGGGAGGGACTGAAGGTGGATTTCATCAAAACGCATTGTAAACATATATGGCATTCTCAAAGAATAATTCGAATTTTTTAATTAAAAATAAATTTCTACCAAATAGAACAAAGTCTGAATTCTAGGAAAAATCACATTTGCAATCTAGAATATAGGACACTATCTTGGATAGTAAAATGCCATTAAACCAGACTCAAAAGACATCCATAGGGGGTAGAGAGATGGCTCCGCCATTAAGAACACTGGGTGCTCTTCCAGAAGTCCTGAGTTCAGTTCCCAGCAACCACATGGTAGCTCATAAAACCATCTGTAATGGGATCTGATGCCCTCTTCTGGTGTGTCTAAAGACAGCAACAGCTTACTCGTATACATGAAGTAAGTAAATCTTTTTCTCAATCAGCACAAGGAAAGGCTGGGAATAACTCAACTCCAGTAAAGTTAAACATGTATGTTTACAAAAGACAATAAGAAATTAGGGAAAAGACAAATTTACACCAGGAAAATTATTTAGAGCAAACATAACTGAAATTCACCAATGGCTATTACAGTTGAGTAAGGAAAACAAAATAACTATATTGCCTAAAAGGGCAAACTATATATACATAGCAGTTTGTAGAGCAGGAGGATAGAGAGATGCTCAATGCAAATTAAAACCAACCCTTACTGAGGTAAATGTTAAAAAATCTAGTACTAACTAATGCTGCATCCCTCTCATGGAGAGTAATGGCTAGAGCCTTTTCTGAGAACTAGTTAGCAATAGTTAATCAACTTGAAAATAAAAATCCACTTAATAATTCACTAGTCCAGCTCCCCCTCCCGTGTGTGTGTATGTACAAAGAACATGTATACATTTGTACACATGTACTTTCAGTAGAAAATCATTGAAGAGTCCTTCTACATGCAAATGGGTCCATAATCTTTTTTTTAGCAGGAGGTGAATATGAGCACCACAATAAACATGCTTGATTCTTACAACCTAAGTAATTACATTTTAAATGAAAATGCATGATATATATATATATATGTATATATATATGACTTCTCTGCCACTGTACATCTGTTAGAATGTATAAACATATATATGTGTGTGTATGCATGTATATATATATATATATATATATATATATATATACACATACACACACACTCTGTTGATATCAAGCTAAAGTGAAGCCATTGTTAATAGTAACATACATGGAGTGTTAAAAATATATTGCCTAAGAATTGAAATCTCAGACTGGGGAAATGTTGTAGTCAGTAAAGTGCTCACTGAACAAGCGTGAAGATCTAAGTTCAGATCCCAGT
Source organism: Mus caroli (assembly GCF_978045245.1). Classification (NCBI taxonomy): domain Eukaryota; kingdom Metazoa; phylum Chordata; class Mammalia; order Rodentia; family Muridae; genus Mus; species Mus caroli. Next base: position 52,851,158 of record NW_028227261.1, on the reverse strand, counting down.
GCCCACATAAAAGCTGGATTTCATTGGGCATCTCTATAACCCTAGCACAGAGTAGCTGGGGTGTTTGGAGTTCAGTAAAAGATTCTGCCTCAAAACCTAAGGCAGGAAGTAGCAAAGGAAAACATCTAAGGTCAACTCCCCCATCACCACCCACACACGCACGCACACACACTTACACCACCACCACCCACACACACATGTACACATACTTACTCCACCACCACCCACACACGCACGCGCACACACTTACACACAGAGGGGAGGTGGGAGGGAAGGAGAGAGGATAAGGGAATGAGGGAGGGATGAAGGGAAGAAAGGAAAGAACAGAAACCTCAAGTTCAAATTTAAGACACTCTTTTTTATTGGGTATAGCAGTGTAGTGCTGGGCTCAACACATAGATATAACATCTATTTTAGTAAGGACTTACTTCTTCCATTTATTATACCAAATTTGTGTCTGTTACATAGATTAAAGCTTTAATGTATTAAAGGACACTAATAATTTTACTGTAAGTTCTGTTACATTCCAATCATTACAAGTGACACTAATTATCAGTCATTATCTCCTTCTCTAATCATAATTTATCATTTCCCATGATTACCATTATTCTTCCATAGCCTGACAAGAACAGCAGAAATCTACATAACCCATTAACCAAACAAGATAATTTTGATGCTGGAAATGGAAGCAGATGACTATAATCCCAGCACTTGAGAGGCTGAAGCCAGAAGGTTGTGACTTCTAGGACAGCCTGGGCTGTGTAGTTAGATCCTGCCTCAAAAGAAATAAGCAAACAACAGCAACAGCAACCAGGTCTCGAGAGACATAGAAACAATAAATAAAATGTATTTATTTCACTGGTAAGCAAATGAGCGTGATGCTGATGCCTGAAGGGAGTTTCTCTGAACAGCCTACGTTTAGCTGCTTATCCAACTAAACAGTATCCCATGATGTCTTTCCTCAGTGAGATTTCTTCTTAGTACTCAAAACACTCGTATTAGAAAATGAATTTATGTGCCTCTGAGATAGTTTTCCTTCAGAAGAGCTACTTCCTAGATGTCCATCTCTGACAGACATATTGAGTGACATAGAGAATATGTCCTAAAACATAGCATCAAAAGATGGCTTGATGAAAGGTAAACTGAGTTAGAACAGAATAAGCCCAGAGAGAAAGGGACGGGGAAACCCAACAGGAGAGGGGAACACATAGCTCTTGACTTGAATGTCAATGGTCCTAGGTCTGTCCTTCACCCGGAAGATCAGAGGTCATTTTGGGAATGTGAGTGTGGAGATGTCTGGAAAAGTCCTTTCTGATCAGGAATCCCAGAGATTCACCTTAGGGGATTCCTCAGAGAGGAAGAAAAAGAGGAATTTGCCTTCTTGAAACTGACCCTGAGTGGAAATATCAAAAGTGAAAAGATCTGAGAGAGTACTCAAATGCTAGTTCAAGATCACATGACACAGGACAAGAATTCACCCATGTAGCCAGTGAGTCTGAGGTTAAAGTTATAAGTGTAGCCCCATATTGGTAGTTTAACAGGCATAGACAGAACAAACAGTTCCAAGCTAGGAGAAAACATGTTTGAATCAGTTTCCTAAAATACACATTTGTTTCTAGCCAAATGAATTCACAATCAGAAATCTTACAAATCAAGACTGAGCAGAAACAATAATCTGCAGAGTTAAATAGAAATTAATTTGTAGGTTAAAATTAATTGATAATATATTTGAAATGATATGCTTAAAGAGCTTGTAAGAGCCAAGGGTGGTAATACGGGCCTATGGTCTCTCGCTTCTCAAAAGTGTCTATGCTTTTGAGTGAGTGTCAGATTTTATAGGCCATATTTGAATCCAATGATAAATATTTAATTGCTCTACCAATGATTGGTCAAATGGGTATTTAAGAGGCATCTGTGACTTGACATATCCTCAAACTGCTGTCAGTAAAGTTGGTGGCTGGTGACTTGGGTTGAAATAGATCAATTTAAATGTATAACCCACTTTCAGTGACTACACTTCCGAAGCCCCAAAGTCAAAACGCATTGCATGAGATACAAGAAGAAAGCTTGAAAATGGGACAGCAGACTGAAAACCTATGTGCTGCTGGAAAACCTGAGATGTGTGCTTGTTAAGAAACGCATAACAATATGGGGAATCTTGTATCTGCTTAATAAAGTTGAGTTCCAAAGGTGTGATGAACCCCGGAAATTCTTCCTGTGTCCTTCAAGGACATGACTAGGCACAAGGACTGAAGCTTAAAATTCTTTTTTACACTTTTTCTAGATTTATTTTTTTCTTAGATTCCAGCCAACCTCCCATCTGTCGTGTCTGAAGACGAATACATCTGGGTTCAAATTCCAGTTCACTTTTACTAGTTAGTTTTCCTTATATTTAAACTTTCAATACCTGTTTTTTACCTGTAAAACGGGGATGATCCATGTTTGTGGTTCTGTTTTATCTGTAAAAGGCATCCTGGTACTCTGTCCTTAGCAGAGTACCTGTCAGTATGTCCATGTCCATTTCCTTAGCTCTGAAGTGGGGAATAAAAGAATCAAAGCAAGGTGCCTACACACACAGTACTTGGACAGAAGAGCGGTCGAGCATCCTCCAGAGGACAAAACAAGTTTGACAGCCACTGTTAACTAAGACTGCCATCTTGGGGCCAGAACCAGTTACAACAGCTGGCAAGAGGAGGGTATATATATATATATATATATATATATATATATATATATATATAAAGATACAGGACATTGGTCAGAAACCACCAGGATTTTACCATGCTCAGCAGAGAATTTAATCAAGCATGGAGTCATATGAGCTGTGTTGCTCAGTGTGACTGCAGGATACCAGCCCACAAAGCTAGTAGTCGTATCTGGAGGTACCTACCTGTCTGCCTCCATTCTCACTCTTAGGAAATCAGGACTAGGTTCTCATTGTTGAAACCACTATCTTGTTTCAGTAAAGCTTAGTCTCAATGGGTTGGCGGGGGGGGGGGGGTGTCCATTGGAAAGGATCAATTTGGGATGGCTTCTTACGTGGCAATGGACATAATTTGAGTTTAATGTTTTTCATTAAAGGTCCAAATATGTTAATAAGGACTAAAACCACAAATGGAACAGTGAAACGTTGGCAATTCTGCAAAGAAACCTTTCACTTCTATAATATTTCACTCTCATATAAATGCATACTTATATTTAATACAACACCTATTCACATATTAAACTCTACAAGCTCCCGTGTCTGGAATATTTCCCAACAAAAGTCCTTTGGAAGATCTTAAGCTAAGGTGACCATAGTCTTTAACCAGAGCTTATTAGGAATTTGGCTTCTGGCTCCACCCTGCAGCACTGCTGTGACCTCAGGCTCATTTTACTCTGTATCTCTATTCTCTTACAAATCTGGAGAGTTGAATGTACATTCCCTATGGTCCTCCAAGGCCAGCATTCTACTTCCCTAAAATAAGTTATTTAGAAAATAGTTTGAGGTGAGTTAGTTATAGAATACTAATTCAACCTATCTGACATTGGACAGAATTCTAAGGAAACAGGGCACAATGTCAATCAAACTGAAGATTCTTCTTCAGATGTCACTTGTTAGAGAAAACAGTTGCAAAAACAGAACAAACGAGCCAGTAGAGCACGCCTGCCCTCTCAGCAGTCCGAAAGCAGAGGCAGGAGAGAATTGTTAAGTTCAAAGTTGGCATGGGCCACCTCTAGACATATTGTGAGAGCTCCCGAAACCACACCAAAAGAAAGCAAAACAACCCAAACTCCCTAAGCCACCTTTAGATCTTATTAATGGCAGCCTAGCCATTCAGCAATTATAATCACCAGCCTTCAGCATTCCTGTTTATTTCTCTATGTATATAAAGAAAATATCTAATAAAAATTTTTTTAAAAGTCAGTTTCAATGATCTTTTGACTCAAGGCACCCACAATTAGTGAACCACCTCTTCCTTTTCACTACCTATGCTAGTTAGGGTTTCTATTAATGTGATGAAACACCTTGTCCAAAAACAGGTTTGGAAGGATGTATTTCACCCTACACTTCCACATCACAGCTTATCAGCCAGCGATGAGAGGACTGGGAACACTGCAAAGAATTCTGGGTAGAAGAGACTAAATTATGTCATAGATAAGTCCAGTGCCCGAGCAGGATGTAAGGACATGGATGATGAAGATGGGTAAGCTTTTCTGTTTGTAGACAGAGATAATATAATCAAAGCCACAGTGAACTATTGATCATCTCATGTTGGTTAGCATGGTCATAACCAAAAAGGCAAAACAGCATAGCAAGAGTATGCAGAAAAGGATATGTCTCATATACTATTGATAGGAGTATAAATTAGCATAGTTAATATTGAAAATGTTACAGAAATTGAACAAAAACTATATACTACCACAGAAACCTGCAGTTCTACTATAAGGTATGTATTTACAGGAAATGAAATCACTGGGTCAAGAGGATGCAAGCCTTCCCTCCCACATTTATTACAGCAGTATTCCTAGCTAAAACATGTGATCATCCCAGATGCCTTGACATGAGTGCATGAAGGAAAAACATGGGTATATTTTCCACAATGGAATATTGCTCAACCACAAAAAGAATGGAAATTTGTCATTTACCACCACATGGGTGGAAATGGAAGTCATTCTGTTATGTGAAATAAGCCAGGCACACCAAGACACATACCACATGTGCTCACTCATGTGTGGAAATAGGACAGCCTTGTAAAAGAATGTAGTGGAATGTTGCTCACTAAAGACTAGGAAGGGTGGGACTGAGGGGTAGCAAGGAGTTTAATAGTGGCAATGCACAGCAGGAAGGAGTTAGTTGTGGTTCTTCTGTAGAACAATAAGGTAATTGTTAGATAAGATGATCTACGAGATGCTTCAATATGCCCAGAATGATATGAAATTTACAACATCTAAAGCTGGCTAATAGTTAAAGAGATGGCAGCACGTACTACTCCTCTTTGCTTACCACATATTTAATGCACATTTTGAATGACCATAATAGATTCCAAAGGGCATACAATCATCATATTTACACATAGGAAAGAAAAAACAAAAATTTACAATTGATAGTGATATTAACAGGGCATTGTTAGGCCCCTAGCCACACATCAGAAAAATGCCCTACGATGGACATATTTTATAAATCACAGAAACCTTTTAAACCTTTTCTTTAAATGATTTTCTAAGTTCATGAGTAGGAGGATGGAAAATAGGGTTGAGAGGAGGTTTGTTTGTTTTTTTTTTAAATACCCAAGCTTATTACTTAATTTAAAACAACCTTTCAATGTACCTGATGCTATAAAATGCTGTGCATTGTACTAGATGATTTCCAAAATGGAACACTGGTCTCCACCCTTTACTCTTGAACTTAAAAAATATTTTAAAGAAATAACAACTCAGATGCCTGGTATCGTTAACACCCCTGTTACAAATGGAGAACTCTTTATGTTCCCCCATGTACCTATTGGATTAATGGCTTTCCTTTTCTGGATGATGCTGGTTTATAATTTATCATTTATCCCCTTTTCAGGAGAGACCTGGGTAAGATAAACCAAGGATCCAGACAGAATGAAGAAGCCGGTGCTGTAACTGCATGAGCTTTAGCCACACACACACACACACACACACACACACGCACGCACGCACATGCACACACCCACACACACGCGTGAGTGCGCACACACGCACACACGCATGTGCACACTCATGCACATTATGCTCATGCACACATACACCATCTCTCATACACACACATACCCATGTTCACACACAGTCACATTCAAACACCATTATCTATTACATATACACACACAATTTTCCCATTTTCTCACTTTCTTTATTTTAAACCTAGATCAGTTTTTTTCACTAGATTTTCAATTTCACAAAGATAATCTGATTTTATTCCTCAAGTAATTCTATAGGGAAATTATTTTCACTCTTGCTTTATAGAAGAGGAATTTGAAACTGTCAGAAGTTATTTCATCAAGATCAGACAACCAACAAGCACAGACTCAGGATTAAAAAACATAACTAGATATTCGGAGTTCTTAAACTAAGACCTTGCCAGAACAATAGCTTAAAGGAAAACCAGGCATGAGCATAGTTCCGAAGACACATGGATAAAATAGTGGAGGCTTTACTAGCCTTCAATACAAAGAAGGATTCTGGCCTCAAACTATAGACTTTTATTGCTGTTATTTAGATAAAAATGGCAGTCACCAAAGTTAAAATTAAATGTATAATATTTGACCACACTGAAAAGTTACACTAAAAATGTTGATGGGTATTCTTTAGGGTTCAACTCTTTTGCTATCTAGTGAGGCAGGCATTCAGAGGAACTGCCTACAGTCATTTAGCAAGACAGTCACTGAAATGGTGCTGAAAAAAGTCTCTCCTGCTGGAGTGTGTCTTGCTTTCCTATGTACCCTGCTCTCTGCTTTGCAAGAGATGGTCTGATGTTATCAAGTGACAACTGCATAAAATATTTACTGAGCTCCCATTGTGTGTCAGGTGCTATGATGTAATGATAAACAAAAGGATGTAGTGGTAAACAAAAAAGTCGGTCCTAAGACTTACAGCTTAGTAGGAGTTAGAAGCATCAAAGAACTAAGAAAATATATGATAACTCACCACGGCAGGCACTCTCAAAACAGCACAGTGCTGTTCTGAGAATATACTCAATCTAGACAGTCCCCTCTCCCTGTATGCTCACCCTCATTCATTCTCATTTGTTTTCATAGTCGAAGTTCTTTCATTTGAGGGGAGATTAGATATCAAATTAATTTTCATTTTCATTTTCCTGCTTAGACGGCTGAACACATTTATTATTATTTATTATATATGGTGTGTGTGTGAGAGAGAGAGAGAGAAAGAGAGAGAGAGAGAGAGAGAGAGAGAGGTGGGTAGGGTAAAGAAACCAAATAAAAGCCAGAATAGAACACAGGATGCCCTGGAGCTACAGTCTGTAGTGAGCCACCCAGTGTGGGTGCTTAGAGTCAAGCTGTTTCTCTGAAGGAATGTTTAGAGATCATAACCACTGAGCCATTGTGGCAGGGCTCCCTCTATGTAAAGCTGGGGACCACACAGCTGCAAAAGCATCTCCTGCAGGAGGACCTAACTGGGGACTGTCTGTGGCACCAGCATCCCTGCAGAAGGACCTGAGGACTGTCTGTGGCACCAGCATCCCTGCAGGAGGACCTAACTGAGGACTGTCTGTGGCACCAGCATCCCTGCAGGAGGACCTGAGGACTGTCTGTGGCAGCAGCATTCTTGCAGGAGGACCTAATTGAGGACTGCCTGAGAGACCAAGGATTGCTAGTGCAAATAATGCCAGTCAATCAGGAACTGCTGTTTGGAACAGATACTTTCTTGGGACCAATAGGGCCTGAGTGGAGAGTATTAAAGAAGCTTGCAGCAGTTCTCAGATGAGCTTCTGTTGTGTTTCTCACCTGCTCCTGAGTCTGTGTTGTTGACTCTGCACCAACTCACCCCCAATACCCAAGGGCAAGTTGGGTCGGGCAAAGAGCTATCCAAGACACAGGCAACAAGCCATCTCTCCAATCCATGAATACATTAAAAATGCTTACTGGCCACTTCTATATCTTGTTTCAAAAATTCTCTATTCAGTCCCTAGCGTGAATTCCCATTAGGTGATTTGTTTTCTTGGTATTTAGTTTTTTAAATTTCTTATATATTTTGGATATTAATCCTCTGTCAGATTCTATTTGGCAAAGATTGCCTGCATTGTGTAGTCTGTCTCTTCATTTAACTAATTGCTTCCTTCACTGTACAGAGCTTTTTAGTTTCATGATATCCCATTTGTCAGGGTTCAGTACTATTTCCGAGCAAACAATGTGTGTTAATTTTGCATCTTACCACTGTGCTGAAATTGTTTATCAATTCCAAAAGTTTACCGATGCAGTTGTTAGGATTGTAACACATAAAAGAGCCCATCATCTGCAAATACTTTTAACCCCTTCCTATCCTGTTTGTAGTCTCCTTATTTTTCTCTTCTCTTCTTGCTCTGAGATTTCAAGTGCTATATTGAATAGAAATAGAGAGAATGGATAGGGGTTTTGTTATTGACTTGATATTGATGTTGGTTTTGATCTTTCTGGAAACACCGAATTTTTTCTCTGTCTTGATGTTTTCTATAGACTTGTGGTAAATAGCTTTTGCTGTGTTAAGAGATGTTCCTTCCATTCCTAGTCTCTTGGGAATTGTATTATGAAGAGATGCTGGATTTATCAAAAGCCTTTTCTGCATCTATTTGAAGCAATAATGTGACTTCTGTCCTGGAATCCATTCACATGATTATTTTACTTATTGATTTACCTGTGTCAAATCATCCTAAATATCTGTTTACTATTTTCTTTACCTGGTGTTGGTATCAGGAAAGCACTAGATTCACACACACACACACACACAATTTGGAACCATTGATTTATTTTCTCTTTTATAGAATATTTTGACGCTAATTCTTCAAACATCTTGTAGAATTCTTCAGTGAATCAGCCTGGGCCTGGACATTTTTTTGTCCAGAAGACTTTACTGTGGGGAGCCAGAACACCCTGGGGGGGGGGTGTACTGTTTGGTATGTGTATGGCTATGTCAAGGACCAAAGCCTCAGACCCACGG